>NW_022146734.1:2313435-2844616 GCF_002938485.1 Sitophilus oryzae | reverse complement strand
TGAAAAATCAGGCAAAGTTGGTGAGACATCCATTTACACGAGATTCATAGCTCTACGGTGGCTGCGAAAATTAGTTTTGGGGTTGGCCGCTTGGTTGCGCTACAAGCACTGACAGGTCAGGCCGTAGAGCTACGAGCCAGTTTTAGCGGTGGGATGGAGCAAAAAATAATCTTTTCTTTATATGTCAATCATTTCAGCGATAAATTTAAGAAATGTTATTTAAACACTTATTTAGACATTTTATTTGATTATACGGTATCATTATCATCGTTTCAACTAACATTTTCATTCGAAAATCCATCGTCATCGTCTTGGTCCTAGATATCAGTTTTTTTCGTTAATTTTTTCAAAAAAGCTGATCGACTAATGAGATAATTAATTTTTAATATTTTTTTTTTTTAATAGAAAATTTTTGAAGTGTAAGATTTCTTTATTTCGTGTTTCTTTTTTCAGTTTGGCGAATTTTGGCTTAGTATAAAAGGCGTGTTTTATTGTGTAAATTTGTTTTGTATTGTAAAAAAAAAACTCTTAAAATATATAAAATTTATTATTTCAAGAAGCAGTGAGACCGTATGAGTTTTTTACTTTAAGTTATATAGGGTGTCCTATTATTTCGCGGAAATAGAACTACTACATATTTCTGGATTCAAAATAAGTTAATTGAACACAATGTACGTCTATACAGAAGTTTTTTGTTTGTCCGTTTAAAGGCTGATTCTCACTATACCTTCCATTTCATAAACACATTTTTAAGGTATTTTAAGACCTATATTCTGACTTGAATTAAATTTATGGTCATAATTGGTTAAGTGCGATAATATTTGTTTTACAAAACACCAGAAAAGAGGAATGAAAAATATCACCTCCACATAAATTAAAGCAAAATTATTTTACTTCAACGGGACCCTTTTAGGATTATTACTAGGTAATTTTTTTGTCTTTTGTAAAAAAAGACATCTCGCATTGTTTTTAGGAAAATAAATTGGCGCCGGGAGGCACGTATAGCCGCCCATACTAAAATATGTTAATATCTCGAAAACTGCGACTGACTGATTTAGATGGTATTACAAATTTGTTGCAAATATTATTCCTAATTTTAATTTGAAAACCGCGTTTCGCCAAAAACTAATGGCCAGATTCTCGGGTGCCATAGTATTTTTGTGCCAAATTTGGTTAAAATCGGTTCAGCGGTTTTTGAGTTATCGTGTTACAAACGGCAGACGGACAGACGGACAGACAGACAGGCAGACATCATGACAATATTTTGTATTTAGGTCATTTATGACCCAAATAACTCATTTTGAGTGAAATTAAAAAAACTTTTTTTTTGCCGATTTTAATAGCCTACGGCTATTATCGGTTAAACGGCTAATCGGCTAAAAGTTATGTGTACACTATGTGCGCATATTTGAAGTAAAACTTCTTACTAACAGCTATTAAAATGAAGGATTTGAAGGACATTTTTGAAAAACTGTAGTTTGAAATGTTGAAAAAATTAATGTTAAAATTAATAAAACATTTGATTCTTTTTTGATTTTCACAAAATTGAGAACAAAATGACCGTTTGTCCGTCAGTCTGCTTGAGGACTCCATTCGGGTACCTCTATCCACGTGCCGAGTTTGGTTCTAATCGAGCCATAATTAAGAAAAATCCTGATTTTTCGTTTGAAAAAGTATACTTCGAAATATTGAAAAAGTAATTAATAAATTAAAAAAAAATGTTTTTTTAAGTTTAAAAAATAGTTTTTTTTACGTGTAACAAATAGTTTTTTACGTGTAAAAAAATAGTTTTTTACGTGTAACAAATAGTTTTATACGCGTAAAATAAAAAAAATAATGAACAATTAAAACATCAATATTTTTGATAAACACGTGGACTGCTCACTGTTGTACACGTTTTTCTAAGCCGTAGGTTGTCGTTACTACTTCTCGTCTCGCGCTTGTGTGTCACGGCCTTAAATTTTTACTCCCAGAGCGCTTAATGAAGTTTCTCTTCAAAATATTAAACACGTCAAAAGATAAAATCTACTAGACGAATGCCAATACCACAAATACGCTTTGACGATAAGGTTCATAAATTTTAAATTAGTTAATATTAACGAACAAAAGATGCACTATTTATAGAGGCAAATTATGTTAAATTAACTTATTTTGATTCCAAAATGACATAGTAGTTATATGCCCACGGATTATTGGTACACCCGGTATTTCTTACCACTATAAGAGAATTTCATTAGTTCAAATATTTGATTTTGAGCCCTGATTTAGCCCCTTTAAATACTTACTAAGCCAAAACAGCAATATAACAACTGAAATACAGAACATATACTATTATTTTCTAATTTTTGCCATGTCGTACACTCGCCGACACATTTTTTTTAAAGAGACGAATACAAATACAAAAAGCAACGTGTTTCTAAAAGCTCTAAACTTCGCTACAATATAAAAAAAAAGACCCAGCTAAATTTAATTACTCATATTTTTTAACGGTAATTCTCCAAAAAACGGGCACTTTTCCGCTCAAACGAATTCGATTTTTTTCGACAAGACGGTTGAAAAACTGAAAATTTTCTCTTTTTTTCGAAATAAAATTAAGATATATAACGTATTTACACAAACAATACGATAGTCCACCAAACGGGAATACCTAAATAAGTCAGCGCTAGAGGGCCTCTCTCCATCAGCTATCACACCAGAGTTCGGAAGATTTCGTTTGAGTGACTGTTTTGGTTACTGGTGTTCTGCCTTGTACCGCATTGCTGGAAAAAATAATTTTTCGATTAAGTCTAAAGAAATGATGAGGAATCAATGAGTACTTATTAAAAACTTTCGCAAGTTAATGCTTGGATCAAGGAAAATGAATAAAATTGCGTTTATCTCATCAAGGAGACATTACACTATTGTAAGAGACTTACATTATTTCGCCAATAAGAGAAAAAAGTCAGTGGCGTACCGGGTGGCCAACTAAGAATGGACGCCGGCTGTATCTCAGAAACTACTTATCCTATAACTTTGGGAAAAAAATTCTAATAAGTAAATCGACCAAGAGAAATCGCTGGAAATTATTTTCAAGTTCAAAAAATGTCCGCTAGGGGGCGCTTCTTTGATAGCCAATCAGAAAACAGGGTTTTCTCAAAAATATGCAGGTGAACAGGTATTTTAAATATTACTATTAGAATCATCGAGAAATTTGTAATTTTTGATATAGATATTTCGCTTATCTTATAAAAAATAAAGTGGTGGGGGAAGGTTAAACTTGCTTTCATTAAAATAAGGATAACTCTGATTTAGGTTACCCGATTTAAACAAACTAGGGCTCGTTTAAAAGCGCTTTTCTTCCTTAACGATCTTCAGTATAAATTTTGTTTCCATAATTTTCTTCGTGGTAGCTAGAGGGCGCTGTTTGACATCATAAGAGATATTGCGCTTTTGGTCGAATTAAGAACGAACATGGATAAATAACAATTGACGTAACCAATTTACCTCTTTTTCTTTCCAAGCCTACTACTATAATTTAGGCGGAACAAATTATGTTAGGCGGCAGCCTAACATAATTTGTTCTCTTAATATTTCCGGTTAAAGACAAGGTAGAAAGTTGCGGCTTGCGCTGATATTTTGGAAATTTTGTGCTCTATTTGACTGTGTAAAGAGAAATATAGCCTCCCATTTAAATTTTTTTATGCAAAAGCGCAATATCTGTTATGATGTCAAATAGCGCCCTCTAGCTACCACGAAAAAAATTGTAGAAACACAATTTATACTGGGAATCATTAAGGAAGAAAAGCTCTTTTAAACGAGCCCTAGTTTGTTTAAATCGGGTAACCTAAACCAGAGTTATCCTTATTTTAATAAAAGTAAGTTTAACCTTCCCCCACCACTTTATTTTATGAGACAGAGCAAAATACTCTATATAAAAAAAATACAAATTTCTCGATGTTTATAATAGTAATATTTAAAATACCTGTTCACCTACACATTTTTGAGAAAAACCCTGTTCTCTGATTGGCTATCAGAGAAGTGCCCCCTAGCGGACATTTTTCGAACTTGAAAATAATTTCCAGCCATTTCTCTTGGTCGATTTACTTATTAGAATTTTTTTCCCAAAGTTATACGATAAGTAGTTTCTGAGATACAGCCGGCGTCCATTCTTAGTTGGCCACCCGGTACATGTTTTTTTTAGAAAAATATTTCAGCGATAAACCATATGCACGTCCCTGGTGAAAATGTAAAAAATCTCCGATTGATATTTTTTCTCTTGCAATTTCTAATATACGCTCAGCCTGGGACACACTGTATACTCAATAAAAATATAGACTCAGACTCGTTTAACTCGTAATGATTTTGGTATTTTAATAAATATTTGTTTAAAATTAAATATAACTATTTCTAACATACCGCTTGCTTTCTTTCCCACGTTTTCATGGCGGATTTATATTTTTCAAACTCGTGACACCAGTCCGAATAGATTTTTTGATAATCGTTGCTCTTGGCTGGCGGTGAGCACCTGTGAGCATCAACCGTCACGTTGTAGGAGCACAACAACGACGCTCCCATCCAGCAGTCGTACCTTCCTGCATCAGCTTCCGTCACAGAAATTATCACCAACCCTAAAAAAAAACGAAAATGTATTATTTTTGAAAATAAATAATAAACCCTAAATTTTGGTTAGATAGACTACCCTACCCGTCTAGCCCATCACATAATCTCTAAAATAAATATTTTCATGTGTTCATTTCGAAATTTTTCGAAAATAAAGCGGGTCATAGACGTAAAATTTCGGTCATAAAGGTTACCCTACGTGGCTTACCGTGTTCGGAGGTTTCGATGTATTTTTCCGGGTTGAACATGATCTTGTAGCGGCCTTTCTCTTTCGAATAGTGGTACCAGGTGATGGTTTGTGACGCTAAAACTGCCGGCATTTTTAGGAAACATCCAAGGTGAAGGCTTTGGCCCCACGTGACTACCATTTTCTTTTTTACCACGCTGCTGTCACACACGTCAATGGTACTGTTCGAAACGTCTTGTAACAATCTGTAAAAATCATTAATAATATAATAATTATATATTTTTTCCATAGCAACGTTAAAATTGCCTTGTATTTATCAAAAATAGTAGATAAAGGATAGGTTAAAAACTTTATTTCTTCTCGCACGTTTTTTAATTGCTTCCATTTTTGAAAATTTGTGTATTCCTTTTCATAAGTTATTCGGGATTTAAATGGAAGTAGTTTGGATATGGCGTTTGTCACTTCAGCCTGAATATCTGTTGGTAATTTGGACGCGCGTTTCGCTAACTATTTTACCATCATCAGTAGATGATTAAAACTAGTTTTACTCATCTGCTGATGATGCTAACATAGTTAGCGAAACATGTGTCCAGTGCAAAAGGAAAGTGTTTTGGTGTATTGTGGTGATTTGTTGTTTTATTTTGCTGTTGTAATACCAACGGTTCCAATCAAATAACAGAAAATTGTACAGGAAAATTAACAAAAAAACATACCCTGGTGAATATGGTTTGCACACGTTAGTATCCTTGTCCCATCCACAGTAAGGATCGTGTACGCACCGAAGACAGTTGTCGTATCTTCTGTTGCACATCACCAAGTCTACTTGTTTCACCCTGTAGTCCGAGGCAACATACAAAGCTTTGTGGTCCTTGGAAATGGCCATGACTTGGATAGGTTCGCTTGGAGTCACGTCGAAGACATCCAGAAGTATCGAGGATGAACCCTCCGAGCTGTCCTTGGTCCATTCGACAATTTTGTGTACTCTACCGTCATCTATTGGAAGAAACATCATTAAAACATAATTATTTTTTTAGAAAACTATAAAAATATACAAGGCGACTCAAATTAGACTCTCACCACTCCGATCTAGGAAACGGTAAGAGATACGGGGTTTCTTAAATTGGGACTAAGTTCCCCCTGTTAGTGAACTCAATGGTAATCGGTTCAGTAATTGGACTTATCTTTGTCATTTGCGGAAATATGGCGGAAATATCATATTTATATAAATATATGGCGGAATATACAGGGCGCTACAAATTCGGGGTACGAGCATTGGTATCTCGGTAACCGTAATGGATACGAACAAGTTTCATATTTCGATAAGACCTACACAGAGTTTTATGAATGGAGTGTTCCTTCTTTTAGTTAGATGTCCTTGTTGAAATCTACTTATTTTAAATTGACTTTCATGATAAATAAAAAAAATATCTTACTTGTTCCGGCATAATAAACTGTATAATCAATGAAAGCACCACCAATGTCCACTCTAATCTTATCAACGACCAATCTAGTGAAAAACACGTCTCTCTTGAAGAATACCGGTTTTTCGTATTCGTGCATCACAGCTGAGTCCATCAGTGGATGCGATCTCATAAAATTCAGTACCGAATCCGGTAGGGTTTCCGTATCGTTCACGCAAGTGCCTGGTCTGGGTTCGGGAACTTTGCTGAAGAGAACCGGCAACCATGCCGACGACGAGGTAGCCTAAAAAATGATAATTTTGCATTAAAAATATATTTTTTGAAGTATAATGAAAATATAATACAAAGGGTATATAGGGAAAACATCGGCATTGCATAAAATTGATTCTGAGAATCAATTAGTAACTTTCATACTTTAACTATTCTTAGTAATTTAGTAACATTTTTTAAGTAATTTATTTTGGAAAAATGTTATATTTTTCGAAAAAAAAGTTACCCTCATTAAATTTGATACATCTAAAAGCGTGTTTTATTAAAATACTAATATTTCAACGATGTTTCACAAAGAACCAAACTGAGTATCTGCAAAACTATTAAAAATTTTGAAATACTTTAAATAAAAAAAATGTTGATTTTTTAATTCTCCATCTATTGAAAAAGTAATATATAGGGTGTTCCATTTAAAATAACAATGAAAAATTATTTTATATTTTAGAAAGTTTGGCGTAGAATAATAAACATCCTGTATGATTTACGATTACCATATTTTTAGTAAAGTATGAACAGACCATCTAAAGTAAATACCTAATATAGTTTTGATTTCAGAACAGTTCTTGTATTTTTAATAATTTTTTTAAGAAGGGCTGAAAAATATATATTTTTGATTTATTTTGTAATATCTCTGGAACTATCGAAATATATTCACTTATATCTTAGAATTGTGTAAAGTGATCTGAAAGGAAGCCCAAAATACAATAATATACAGGGTGTTCCGTTTAAAAAAAATCATCCAGATCCACTCATACTTTTTTAAGCCACACTATAGAAGTGAAAATATTTTCCTGAAATATATTCTGGTACATACTTTACGTTTGCAGTTAAACAAAATTCTCAAGTTTTTTTATTCTAGGAGCTACAGATGCCCGACGCACTATTTCCGGACCCTGTATGTTATATACATTGATAATACCGTATGATCGAAAAAAAACGGAGTCCAGTTGGCTTGGAAATGAACATCAATGACATTCCCCATTTAATTTTACATACAAAATGACAGCGATCTTCATTTCATAGCCATCGCTGACGCCGTTTTTATTCGATCATACGGTATATACAAGTCGTACCTGCTCTTTGAATTTCCCACTGAAAACCGCTTGAATATCGGGAAGCGTGAATGAACATATGGCAGAGCCCATAAGACCGTTGGTCGAGGTGGTGAAGGTACCGTAGAATTTGGTGTCATCGCCAGGAACCTTGTAGATGCTTTCTGAAATCACAAAAAATATGTTAATTTTATACCATTCATCTTCGTAAACTTTAACTAGAATTTAAAAAATAGAAGTATTATTTTGGATAGTGCAGAGTAACTAACTAATTTCCTTTAAATGGCAGCTGTGCTAAACCGTTAGAGGCGTCCGGAAATAGAGGAAATAGAGTCGAAAAATCTATAATATAGAGGCGTTAAAGTGACGCCGAGCAAAGCGGAAACGAACAGCGAATCAATTATTGAAACTAACGAGAAGAGAACCGAGAGTAACAATAACCTAACACAAAGACTTATTTACTCGTTACGCCCGTCTCTATCTTTCCAGCCTCGCTTTGTCTCTATTTCTCTAACTAAGACGGATCTGTGAAATTGTGCTGTTAGAGACGTTCGTCGAAATCGGGCTAATTGAGAATTTACTGCCTGCAAAAACGGAATATGAAACAAAGGGAAACTATTAATTAATTACAGAGGGAAACTATTAATTAAATAATATTTGCTCTACATACTAGTTTAAGCAATATTTGCTCTAAGTAAAGTTAGGCATTGCTAAAAATAACTCTACCCAGAGTCGGACTGGACCAGAGGGGCCCTGGTGGAAATATTTTGTGCATTTTTTCGTTTTGGTCAATTTTTCACTATATTAATTTGTTGTTAATGTTCCGTGATAAAATCAGGAAACTACCCGTAATGCAATGCAAATGCAAATATAGTTAATCCAAAAAAGGTTTTGGGGATAACCTCAGAATATTACCGCCAGTTTTTTCTGTTTCATTTCTACACGGAAAATAACAATTACATTGCACCACAGGTTGTACCCTTCCCCAATTCAGTTTACAATAGTGCGTAGTAAAATTGTGCCAAAAAATAAATAGTAGTAAAATAAAAAAAATATAGTTAGTAGTGCTACAATTTGTAATAATGATTTTCATTTAAATTTCAACGAGCACAATTTGTACGAGTACAATCTGAATAATGCACAAATTGTGAGAATTAGCACCACACTTGTTCGCTATTTTCGTATAAAATCAAGCATATTTAACTACACACACCGGAAAAGTCTAGGGATATTACATTTTTATCCAGCCATCGTCAGTAATTTTATTATTTGCATTTCTGATGTAATAAAATTAAAATAAACAAATAATTTACAGTATTGGAAATAAAAATGTGAAATTTACCGAATTTTGCAAATTTACCTTGATTTTTATTGAACTCAAAAAAATACACACATTTTTTTTAATTCTAAACTGTGAATTAAAAAAAAAGATAAAACCATTTTTACTTAATAAAGGGTATGGCCTCCTCTACTATTCATTACAGCCCTACATCGTCTCTCCATGCTCCTGATCAGGTTGTCGATCTCTTCTTGAGGTACAGCTTGCCACGCTGCATTCACGGCCCGAACCAGATCCCTACGAGTTTGACGAGGCATACCCATTCTCAAAATTCTTCTTTGGACCGCGTCCCATACGTGCTCGATGGGGTTCAGGTCAGGAGATTGTGCCGGCCAGGGTAAGATGTTTAATTGATGAGCATTGATAAACTGACTTACCACTCTGGCTGTATGAGGCCGTGCATTGTCATGCATGAGAATGAAGTTTCTCCCAAAATCATTGGCATATGGTAACACGACAGGCTCAAGAATTAAATCACGATATGGGATTCCTGTTAGAAACCTTTCAAGTAAAACGAGATCGGTTTTTCGGCCTAAATGGACTCCTCCCCAGACCATAATTGTTCCACCTTGATAAGGGTGCACTTCCTGAACATGATCCAGCCGAATAAGATTTCCCAGTTCTCTCCATACCCTAAGCCTTCTCGAATCCGGATGAATTCCAAAGCGTGACTCATCCGCGAAGAGAACATTGGCCCATTGTTCATTCGACCACTAAACATGATCTTGAGCCCACAAATATCGTACCTCTTGATTTCCTCTCGTTAAGGGTTGAGCTCTCCAGGGGCGTCTGCTTCTTAAGTTGACCTCTCTTAATCTATTGCGAACAGTGTCAGAACTAACGGTTACATTATGTGTTTCCTGGAGAATTAAACTAAGCTCTGGTGCTGTAAGAGTCGGTCGGCGTCGATCATTTAATTGTAAAATATGATCTTGCTGAGGGGTAGTAATGCGATGTCGCCCTGTGTGCCTTTCAGCAACATCACCACTTTCACGGTAGCGTGCACTTAATCGCGATATTACAATTTGCGTTGTATTTAATGCTCTAGCTACGTCGATTTGGCTCATTCCAGCTTCAAGCATACCCATGGCCTTTAGCATTTCGTCTCTGTTAAGATGTACGCTCCATAATGTCGTTTAAGACTAAACAGAGTTATTTGAATGAATTTTGGTCAGGGCCCGTATTCTGTAACTTTGAAAACGGTAAGCGCTTTTAGACGCTCAGCGTATATGACGTTAATTTTCGTTGAGCGCATGTTGAGCGCGCACGGTCTTAACGATTTCCGTATTCTCGTCTGACGCGCTTAGCGTCTTTACTGATTGCGCTGAGCGCTTTGAAAACGGTTGCCTTAAAGGATCGTTTTGCTTGTCGAACTGTGAAAATCGAAAAAATTGTGATTTTGTGCGTTATCTTGCTCTTTAGTGAAAATTACTACTTCTTCTATAAATTCCTCAATAAGTAATTGATAATTTACGACTTGGCAACTATAAATATTGTTCAAAACATCGAAAATGCTGAGAAGCGTCTTCAACACTTCCCTCGTATAATAAGAATAATGACATATCCATAGAAAAATAGCTTGACATAACTCAATAATAGGTTATGAAATTCACGTAACATTGACATTTTTCATTGTTACATCCGTCAGTTATCAATTTTTGACTATTACCTACATTAGAAATGGTGATATGTGCTCAACGCGTATCCAGAACACCATACGCATGGCAACGAGAATACCAAAATCGACTGCTTTGCGTTTCGCTGATCGAATACTTGCGCTCACCGCTTTGAACGCGTAAAGTTTTTATGTCAAAGTTACAGAATTCGGGCCCAGTTATCATAAAAACATAGCCAGTACAGGTTAAATTCGAACAATTGATGCTAGGTGCTGTTTATACATTTGACAAAAAATGCACAAACACTTCTGCAAATATCCCAAATTTAGAAATAACTAGTGTGACTACTTCGTTTCAATCGAAGTAGAAAGAATCGGCCTACAAATATGTGGTTGTTTATTCAAAACATTTATTTTTAACTTTAATAAAATGATATCCCTAGATTTTTCCGGTGTGTGTATTTTGAAGATCTTGTAATAGAAATAAAAGCTACAACGTGATGCCTAACATTTTAGACGCAAAATGCAGCAGTGTTTTCTACAATTCTGGGGTTTATTACAATTTATTCTTTTTTCGGTGTATTTAAGAATAAATATGTCCTAAGAGACGGGGGCCCGCGAGGACTGGGATCCGGGTGGCAATCGCCACACTGTCTATATGACCAGTCCGACCCTGACTACCTATGAAAGAAAATATTATTGCGAAAGAAGCAAAAATTATTTTGAAAGGAGCAATAGCGACTAAACGAAAAATAAAAGAGGTTTTTTAATACAGTCTAGTATAAATAAATGTATTACGCAAGCATCTGTAGAAGTTAGTATTGTATGGCTATCGCTTCTTTGATTTTAATGAAAATAACATAAATAAACATAACATAAGTAAAAATTAAAAACAAATTTGTGTGTGCACTATGTGGTACTTCTTACTAACAGCTTTAATTTAATTGAAGGATTTGAAGATACTCAAACTCGGAGAAGAACTTTAAAAGTGAATAATGACGAAGAGTTCGATATTTCTAAAAGCTTCATTTTTAATCAGGATGATTTTAAATGGTTTATAAACAAAAACATTGATTATTTCTTGAATTTAAATTCGTTACAATTTTTTACAAGGTTTAATATTGGTAGAAGTTTTCTGCAGTTAGACAGTACGGAATGGTTAAAGGATCCTGGATATATGAGAGGCTTAGAAATTGTGAAAAATTTGAGAGTAGTTACTGATGCCGCAGAAAGAGCTGTTAAATTGTCAGAAGAATACATTAATATTTTATCTAGAAGTGAAGATGAAAAACAAAATGTAATTCAGATTGTAAAGCTGGATTAATAAACTCGGGAGTTGAGGTTCAGTTGAGGTTCAGTTGCCGTTCAAAATGTTCAACGCTATGAAATGAACGCGCGCATTTATAAAGTTATAAAGTCAGTTGATATGAATAAGCGCCTGTCGATCACGTGAAGCACAGTACGCCGATGCATAGGAAAATGACCCTTATTGTTGTTTCATTATTTCTGTTAACGTGATGTTTATATTTTGCGTAATCGTGGATTACTGTGTTTGAACTTTGACAAATACCAGAAGTATTTTTAAATCGAAAGAAAAACGTTCGAAATTTTCACAATTCCAAACCTAACCTACAACCGAAACTGACAGTTTATAAATGCAAAAATATTGAACCTCAACTGCCGCGAACATCCATCTGCAACTGAACCTCAACTGAACGCCAACTTCCGAGTTTATAAATCCAGCTTAAGGGCTCGAACTCACTGACGACCAGGTCGCAACGACCTGGCCGTTGGCTGGCCGGATGTATTTCGTTTTTAGCTGCGGCCAGATGAATGACTAGTTTCAACAGAGTTGTCAAATCTAACGATTTTTTACGTTTTACCAATTAGAAAATATTGTTTCAGAAATGTTAAAATATCCGAGTTAACTAAAAAGCGAAGTTGCTATTCACAACAAACAAAAAGCATTGTGTACGCGCGACCGACAAAAAGGAGATATTCTGTTTCTTTTTTCTACTGATATGGCGCCCTTATCGACTTTAGAAGTAAACATATAAGGGCCATCGTAAAAAAAGATCGTCAGACACTGGCTCGAAATATAAGCAGGTAGAAAGTTTAGCTTCCAGTTATTTCAATGTTTACGATATAACGAAGAATCTACAACAGTAATTACTTCTATTTTTATGAATGTTTAAGTTACTTTCTTAATTTTTTTTTCAAAATAATGTACCTAGTAAAAATATAGTCTAATGAACCCTGTTTGAAAAACGTTAAATTAAATATCATATTTAAAATACAGTTGTCCTTCTTGTACATGACTACAATACAACTAAAAAAACTAATTTAATAAAAAAACAAGTGGTTGTAGAAAAACTTTAAATATTATTTTTTTTATTTTTTAAACATCGAAACTCAAAGGTATAATAACAGGTATCATATCAACCATAAATAGAGTAGGTATGTCATATAAAAATGTTTTGAGTTTTTACTAGAATCGACCCTTGATAAAAAAAGGGATTAGATTTAAGTTTACCTTTGATCCAGTCTGTATACTATTTCTTTGGATTTTCTGCACGTGTGCAAAAACTACACTAAAACAGTATATCTTATAGAAAATAAAATATTGTGCCTTGAATTTGATGGTTTTCATCTGAAAAATTATTAATTTGGAAGAAAACCGGCAACAAGCGGCAGAAAATAATATTTCCTTGCAGTCTTTTGGTCGCAACGACCAACGGACGGCCAGGACGTTGGTGTGCGCTATATCATTTGATTTAATGGTTTTAGAGTAGAGATGGGCGGTTATTGGTAAAAAACCGGTTATAGGTTAACCGGAATTATCTTTAAAAAATAATAACTTGACAAAATTAACCGACACAAATTAACCGGTTATTCAAATAACCTAACCTAGCAAAACTAAATATTTAGTTTTCCTATAGGTTTACTTACCTCTACACTCCATAGGTCTACTTCAAATTAGATAATAAACTTAGTTATAGTTAAATAGAGAGTGTAGCAATGTAAATATGTATATGTACAAAATGAATTTAAATAAAAATGCTAACCTCACTTTTTTGAGTAGACATGTATATGATATTAAAACTAGTAATTACTTAACGTTCAAATAAACCACACAACTCACAAGTTCTACAATCTACAACCAAGTTATTTTAATCAAATACCAAAAAAAAAATAAGGAGACTGAATGAATAGATAATGAAAGATTATCTTCATTCATTACTTGAACTTCAATTTTGTATTCTTTAGTCTAAGCTTCAAGAGAGACTTCAAACTACAAATAAAATATATTTACGGTGAAACGTGGGTGAAACTGGGCGAAACCATGGAAAACTTTTGAAGAACCGTTGAAAATCCGTTAAAGTGGGTTAAAATTTAAATATAGAATTTAGAGAATCTATTATTATTATTAGTTAGGTTCGTATCACTTGGCTAGCTGGTGGCTAGTAGTAGTCTATGCCATTAGTACTTTGTTTTACGGCCTGACCTGTCAGGGCCATTCGGCTGTTGTTTTGATTATTATCATCAGGGTTCGCCTGATGCCTAATTTAATTTTGACATTTGATGTTTGATGTCATATATTTTCGTTTTGGGAGCGGGCAGGATCTCTCGTTATCGTCGTAATATCTGGAAGATCCGTGCCGTTCGCTTCTTCGAAATTTACGATTCAAACAGCTAATATTTAATTGTTACTTATTTTTAAAAACAAGTACGATTTTTTAAAAAATAACCGGCTATAGGTTATTGAACGTAATGCAAGGTTATTAGGTTAACTGGTGAAAAAAAACTACCTTTAAATAACCGGTTATTTTAGAGGAAAATACCGGTTATTCAAAAAACCGGTTACTTTTGCCCATCTCTATTTTAGAGGTAGTTGCGGCCTGGCCGGTGCGACCTGGTCGTCAGTGTGTTTGAGCTCTAAGCGAGTATAAGAAGAAATATCAAAAACCAACTAAAGAATGTTTATTAAAATAAATCAGCTATACTTAAATGGTTTAAACTTCATAGTTCCCAACCTTAACACCATCAGAATTGTATATTTTTACAGTAATAGATTAAATTTTTCAAAAATAATCATAATTTTGTCAAAAAAGTTGAAGAATTTAGGAATATATCGAGTAGGTAACTTTAACCGTGAATAATTTTTGAAGGAATTTTTGTTTAGTAATTTGGTTTGTAATTGTAATTAGATATTTTAAATATTTTTTTTTCTTTATTCTTTGTGTTTTTTTGCTTTCGATAACGGTAAGAGATATACCGTATGATCGAGAAAAAACGGCGTCAACGATGGCTATGAAATGAAGATCGCTGTCATTTTATATGTAAATTTATATGGGAAATGTCATTGATCGTCATTTCCCAGCCAACTGGACGCCTTTTTTTTTCGATCATACGGTACTTCCCGAAACGTTAAGCATTTTTTTTGTCCGTTAGGCAAATTTATTTATTAGTAAATCACTGCTGACAAGTGTTTAAAAAACATATTTTTTTTTATTTTGATGTGTTTTGATGTTTCTTTCGAATATTTAATCATCAAGAGAAAGACAACGTTGGTCTAGTCCACTTTCAAAGAAATAACTTCTTATGTATCTAAATATAAATTAACTTTTGGAGAGAAGAGAAATTTTGAAATAATAATTTATAAGAGAAAACCCCAGATAAAAGTATTGCATGCTAGGAATACACAGAGTGAGACCAAAAAATGATAGAACGGATAAGAAGACAGGCGCGATAGACCGAAATAAATCCCTCAAATGACTTAACGAAAATCACCTAGCGAGAAGGAGACTTTCGACTCTGTTAAAATTAGTATAATACTTACGGATTTCGTTGAAATAGAAGGGAAATTCTCCGGGAATAGAGCAGTTCAGTCGTGCTTTGAGATACGTTGCCCAATTCTGAGACAGGATGTTTTTTCCTCCGGTGTCTTTCTTGCAAACTCTCGCCACTCTACTGTAGACGCTCTTGCCGCAGTTGATGTACTCTACGGCGGTTTCCCTGAAGAAAAACAGGACGAACTCTCCGATATCGAAGGATCCAACAAAATTCGGTTCTGAAATAAAAAAAAGATATTTAATTTTAGAAATATGAAATTAAAAATTAATGAAGGATTATTTATATAAATTTATTACAATTCCACAAAAATTGTCAATTAGGGGGACTTAAATGCTATTAATGCAGACAAAAAGTAAAATAATCTATGGGAATGACAATCGATGACAATTTCGGCGAGATCAATCCCTAAACATTATCTATACTAAAATATAAAATCCTTAAGTGACTGACATACTGATTAATCACGATCCTGCTCAAACCACTCAACGTAAGAAGCTCAATTTTCGCATACAGGTTGATTCTAGGGTGTAGAGGTTCGATAAGAAGGGATTTTTCGAAATTCCAGTTCCAAGAGGGTGAAACCACCCCTCAAATATTACAGTATTTTTTATTTAAAAAAGGTCAAGTTTCCGAAAAAACACTTAAACACGTATATTTTATTTTGTTTTTTTACATATTTTGAGATTTTTAAAAATGTATACAGGGTGTTTCGAAAAATCTGGTCATTGATTAATCACGATCATGCTTAAAGCGCTTGACGTAAAAAGCTGATTTTTGGAAAACAGATTGACTTTAGGGCGTAGAGGTTCGGCATGGGATGGATAAGATGGGATTTTCCGAAACTCGAATTTTAAGGGGGTGAAACTATCCTTCAAATATTAAAATACTTTTTTTAAAAACCGGTGAGTTTTTCGGAAAGACTCTTAAACACGTATATTGTATTTTCTTGTTTTACATATTTTAAGATTTTTTATAAATTTATACAGGGTGTTTCATAAAATATGACCATTGAGTAATCACGATTCTGCTTAAACTGCTTGACGTTTAAAGCTGATTTTTGGCAAACGGATTGACTGTGGGGTGTAGAGGTTCGATAAGGAGGGGTTTCTCGAATCTCAAATTCCAAGAGGGTGAAAACGCCCTCAAATATTACAATATTTGTTATTTAAAAAACGGTTAGTCTTTCGGGAAAACGCTTGAACAAGCATAATTTATTTGTTTTTTTACATATTTTGAAATTTTTTAAAAAATCATACAGGGTGTTCCAAAAAGTTGGGTAATTTCTTAACCACGATTCTGCTTAAACTGCTTGACGTAAAAAGCTTATTTTTGGCGAACGGATTTTTCGAAAGTCAAATTCCAACGAGATAAAACTACCCCTCAAATATTACCAAGTTATATAATAATATCGCCATATTGTTTTTTCTCATGCTGACATAAATGTGAGAAAATTTTATCCAGTTTGTATGATAATGGAAATCCTTGCTTTGCTTTATCATCACCATTACAAATGATAAATTCAACTCGAACGAAGTTGCTGGTAAACGCTAGTCAGACATACAAATTTATTTCCAAAGAAATATTTTTCTCGAATTTTAAACCAAACGAATTAAAAATCACTTGTACTAAATACAAAAATAAATTACTACCTTCTTAATGCCAACTGGAAGTAAGCGCAATTAAAAAATAAAGAAGGCCAAGAAAATGACGTCTAGGGCTTAACCTCGCAAGAATTATCATCGATTTTCATTCCTCAGCTGTTTTTGGCGCCGTTTTCTTTCGATCGTATGGTACTTTTTTAATCCTTAAGTATAAATAAGCCAAACAAAAAAAATACTGTTTGATAAAAAAGCGGCGTCGCTTGGAAATGACGATCGATGACGTTTCCCATATAATTTTACATTTTACATATAAAATGACAGCGATTTCATAGTCACCGCTGACCCTTTTTTTAAGCATATTGTATCTATTAATATTATTTATTATTATTATTAAATTAATAGAAATATAATAACTTAATGCAGGAAAACTAAAATCGTTTATCTTTCTTATTACATTTCCTGAACAAAATGAAAGTTCTAATTTTTATTTTGTCGAATTTAACAAGTCTGGGCAATTAAATGAATAAAATATTCAAGTCAAACTCCGTGAAAATCCTTGTCCTATATTTCGGACAATTTCCCGCGATTTAAATGTATTTTACTGTCATGTCTTTCGGTGGAAAACATTTTCCGACGGCTATTCGTACGTTAAATTTCACGGCGAAAATGGAAAAATTCCCGTTGCTGGATGGTGGAAATGAACAGACACGGGTACATTTAGTTGCATTGTGTGGAAATTTTCGCCAGGGTTGGATGCGTAGTAAATTATTTTTTTACGTAATTTATTATACGTAGTAAATTACGTAAGAAAATGTAAAAATTATATTACGTGTTGTTTCGGCTGATGTTTTGAATTTTATTATTATTTTAAAATCTATTATTATTTATCATATACAGTGTCACAGATTAAGTGCGTATTATATGGAACTTTTTTTATTTATTGATGTAGGTAAAGTTTGGCTTGGGCAATAGATTAAAAATGACAAGAACATTTACTCTGCTTCCCCTAGGAGATGCAAGACCTTGTCGTTGGTGGGGAAGCTCCTGGTCAGGTGCTGGGGGGAATCCCCTCTAGCACTTGGCTTGGTCTAAGAAGCATCTCACTCATCGTCTTGTCCCTGACTGTAGTGTCGTGGCCAGGGAATTGCACCAAGACATATAACGATACCGGGCGGGGCTACGGACAGCCTCAACCTTGGGGCACCGGGGGGCACCCCATTGTATTTTACCCCTTACCTTCTACATGCGGGGTTCTGTAGAAGTGGACCGACTGTCCCTAGCGACTCATAGGAACACTATGAGATCTGATAATAATAGTAATAAAAACATCACCGGTGAAGCTGTGGGAAACCCCTAGCGACACTGGGAACAGTAACAATGAGAGTTCTAAGGGGCAAACCAAAGAGAACTACAGGAGAGGTGGCTGACACTTGCGTGAGACCATCCTGCGCAAGTGGCATACAAGCTACCACCTCCTCCAAGGGTCGGGAGCCTACCTCCTACCTCTAAACCCAACAGGCGACACAAGCTACCGTTTCGTCTACCCGGCCTGGGTCGTAGCTCCTCGACTGTGAGGGACACGGGTCTCCGTAGGAAGTCCTGGGACTGTATGATGAGTTATAACTCAAGAAAGGGGTACACTATAGATCTCTAAGGTCGCAGAGATTAACCCCCCTCCCACTTATTCTAATTCTAAATTCTACTCTGTTACCTTCGGCTATCTGTCAAATTTGACATTTAGAGTAAAAAATGGCTAAAAACGGGTTTCTTGGCAAGCTTTTGAAAAAATTTATTTGATAAAGTTGTTTCTTTTTCTATTTTACATAAATACACAAATTTTCAGTCATCTAGATGAAACAATTTTTTTCGTAATTTTTAAACTATAGCTGGAACTAGAGATGAGCAAAAAATCGCAACCTGCGATTGGCTCTCATAGGAAACTGCGATTGATATGTCTTCTATTTGCAAGTTTCAATTTAGGCAACCAGTATGACTATAGCTGCAAAAATAGACAGAGTTGCTACTTCCACGTTATACTTGTGTGCTTATAAGTTAATTAATTTTAATTACGAGTATATCGGTGGCTTTAATAATAACTCAAACACACAAAATTACCATCGATTGCCATTCCCTAGCCGTTTTTGACGCCGCTTTTTTGATCGTATGGTGAAAAGAACAGGATCATTCCTGTTTTTTTTTTGCTCAGTTGTAAATATTGTAAGTCGTCGGTACAAATTTGAGATATCTGTCATAGGGCCGATCGGTAACTATGACAATAACAATCAACACGACGCTCCTTGGCCGTACGTACCGATAGCTGTCGGTAACTTGCCGATACCGACGATTGTACAGAATAGCGCCCCAGGGGCGCTATACCGTTCGGCCGTTACCGATCGGCCCTATGACAGATATCGCAAATTTGTACCGACAATTCTCGGTATCTCTACCGTTGACAAGGGCACGGTAGAGATACCGATTTTCGTCGGTACAAATTTGCGATATCTGCCATAGGACCGATCGGTAACTATGACAACAACAATTAACACATTTTTACTATATACAAATAAAATACGTATCGAGAGCTGTCGGTAACTTACCGATACCGACGATTGTCGATGCTGTGTACAGAATAGCGCCCCAGGATCGGGATACCCAGAAATTCTCTTTTAAAACTAAAGAAATATCTGTGTAGTAGAGATATAAACTTAGATTTAAGAATAAGAATGCTCCGATGCTACGTGTTTTCGACCTTATTGTACGGTGCCGAAGCGTGGACCGTTAAAACAGCCGAAATTAACAAACTGGCGGCTTTCGAAAGGTGGTGTTATCGTTGCATGTTACGGATTTCTTGGGTCGATTGAGTTACAAATATCGACGTGTTACGCCGTAAGGAAGACGAAATACATAAAATCCTTAAGAGGAAAAAAATAGAATATTTTGTACATGTTATAAGAGATCCTAAATATCAACTGCTCCAGAATATTATGGAAAGAAAAATTCAAGGAGGACGTAGTCGGGGCAGAAGACAAACATCCTGGCTGAAGAACCTCAGAGAAAGGTACGGAATGACGTCGAATGGATTATTTAGAGCAGCCGCAAATAAAATTAAAATAGCCATGATGATAGCCAACTTCCGTTAGGAGACGGTACTTGAAGAAGAAGAAATATTGGCTCTGTTATAAATATAGTTTGATCCAACCCTGTTTTGGGGAGAACGCTAGAGCAAGCGTGAAAATACTTAAAATTTCACAACTATCCCTCCCCCATCCCATCCCTTGTGATGTCATGTCACGTCACGAAACCAACTCGCTTTATCATAATTTAATCATTTTGCGAGTGAAAACACTCTGCCAAGTGTTAATAATTGATACGTTTCGCGTATCAAAGTATCCCATCATCCCACCGAATAATCAAAAGCGTGAAAAAAGCTCGAAAATAATATTCGCTCTGTTGAATCGCAACGAAATTTGCTGTTTTTCGACGTATTTAGTGACTGGCTGTCATCGGCAAACGTACGGTTAATAATTCTGGTTGTACGTTACGTTGAATGCGGTTTAAAATCTAATTATATACTGTCAAAATGTCAAAATAAATAAATTAAAAATTTTTACTACAACGTTATAAATAGTATGTTTACAGTATTTGTGGTGGGTTCTTCTGATTAAAGTTCAATCTAATATTGATACTAACAATTTATAAAAAATTCTTGAGCAGGTGCTTAAATAGAAACTAAATTAAATAAACTGAATTGGTTTTACATGAGATCTCTGAATACTTTTTATAGTGGAAGATTTGTGTTACGAGCAGGGGCTGCTCGTAGCACTGGAAGATGGTGAGGCACATTAGAAGAGAATTTGTATTAGTATGTATATAGGGTGGCCATTAGTACGAGGAAGTTCTATATAAAAAAAGTACATATCCTAAAAAATATTTTCACTTATAATATCACAAGAGCTTAAATTATTTTCGGAAATTTTTTTGAGGGCACGAATATTTTGAAAATTATCCCGAGTCGAAGACGAGGGATAATTTTCCTAAAATATTCGTGCCCGAAAGAAAATTTCCAGGAATAATTTAAGCTTGCGTGGTATTCGGTAAGAAAATTTCACACCTAAATTTGAAAAAAAAATATTAATCCAACATGACATTTTAAAATAATTTCAATTTGTTAAGTTGGCCAAGGTATTGATGTTTTTGACATATTATGTGTTTTGTCATTTTTGTTTGCGATTCTGTCATTAAGTTATTACTAGTTTTAAAACGTCTGTACGTAGAGTAAGAAGTGTATAGCGAAATGTCGCGATTTGGAAAAGTAAACCAACAAGTCATTAAAGAAGAAATTGAAAATATAAAACCAGATAACACCCGAAAATCAAAATCAAGTGTATATCCATCATATTTCGTTAAATAGAAAAATACCAGCTTTAGTTAAATAAAGGCGGCAGAACTATATTTTTTAGAACATGGCAATTTCGAAGAAATTCATATGTAGGTATATCTAACATATTTCCTTAAATAAAAAATATTACCAACCTTAGTTACATCAAATGCTAAAACTCAAATGGGTAATATTTCAATATATAGACATTGTAGTTCATTCACATTATGATTGTAGATCTTATGTTTACCTTTTCAACTGTCAAAAAATTTCCACTAAAGTTTCGTGGCGCCTCGAAAAAATTTCCGGAAATTTGTTCAGTTGCCATGGTAACTAGTCAACATTAAAGCATGTTATTGGTTGAAAAGTAGAGGTGTGAAATTTTCTTTAAAATTGCAATCGCATTACTATTTTTCTGTACAGAATTGGTTTCAGCATAAAATTCAGCATACATCACACTATTGATTTATTTGAAGCACTATATATGCGGGATTTCCATGATAATTCATATTTGAAAAATGTCACCTTTTAAAAAGTGGTAAAAACCTGGAGTGAATTTAACTTATTGATATATTATTGCTTACGTACGTATAATATAGTGAGGTATGTAGGATGAAAGAAGAAATCCGAGAAAAATTCACATTCACAGGGATTTTTTTATGGCGCGGCCAACATTGCAATATTATAATGCTATATCTCAGTTTTTTTAAATGCAATACACACTGTATATTATTTTTAGTATTTTAGATACCTACAGACTTAAAAAGCGCACATTTTTGTATTTAAAATATTTCTAAATTTTTAGCAGTTGCGGAAATAGCCTTATGTAATATAATTCGCAGTATTATACCGTATGATCGAAAAAAAAACGGCGCCCAGTTGGCTAGGAAATGACGATCGGTGACATTTCCCATATAAATTTACATATAAAATGACAGCGATCTTCATTTCATAGCCAACGCTGACGCCGTTTTTTCTCGATCATACGGTACCTATTACATAGGGCTATTGCAACAGTAAATTTTTATCAAAGCGACTTCAGGATATTTTCTCTTATATTTTACTCTGTATGGTAAAATTTTGTTTTTCTACCCATCCTATAAAAATAAAACAAAACGAAATCTGTAACAGGTCGCTTTACTTTTTGACTATACACAATTTATCTAGAAATTATTCGAAAAACTTTACCTGGGGAAGTCCTCTGATGATGCATGGTCCGTCTAAATCATCATATCAATCAACAATGAGTCACTGCCCACTTTTTAGGTATTTATTTTATATGTACAATAATCAGTAAAAAGAGTAATTAAACATGCAATTCACATTAAAAAACGTAGACAAAACAGTGTAATAACCGGCAGAATTAATTCAAACTCTGATGCAAACTAAGCCAAATTCCCAAATAATGCAATTCTGCATTTTCAACCTGTCGCCTAAAATCTCTCGGACTGATCGGGAACTGATCGGGACGTGATACATATTTTTAACGAACGGCTTTTAAGGTTCAAATTTACATTTGAGGGTCGCCTCAATACGGTCTTTTTACGCGCTACTAAAAAAAGGTTAAGGTTAAAGGTTTTGCCTATGCTTTTTCTTTTCATTCTATAGAGTTAAGATTCCAGTGAACGCTGTCGCTCCGTCAGTGCGATATACCACAATACGGTAGACAAGGAAAGGCGAGAGGCAAACCTCTGCACATATATTTCTTAAAGAACAAATGAGATTGATATACATCGTCGAGTTTGTCGCATATGGGAAAGGAAGCGCGTCGACGTAATTTATTGTAGAATGACGGTTAAAAAATACAATTATTAATGATGCAAATAGGGAAAAAAATATAAAATTGTGATTAAAGATGTATTGATTAATAAGTGTAATTTTTCAAATGTATTGGTGAGGCACTGCCTCATCTGCCTCATAGGACAAGCCGCCCCTGGTTACGAGACTTCTCTGGATTCAAAGTCAGCACAAGAATTAACTCTGAAAAGTAATGTACAGGGCGTGGACAAACTTTTTTTTATAGCATGCATATTTAAATATCTTTAAATATCTCAAAAACCAAAGCATTTAAACATATTAAGCCCTTATAATAAATGCCTTATTTTATGCCCAAGAATCTAAAAATGAACTAAAATACCGGGTGTTCCACAAGAAAAAATATAAATTTGGTATGGATCTTAGTTCTGACACGCCCTGTACATTTGAAAATAATTTTAAATTATGCACATTGCCTCTCTACATATACCCATACAAAATTTTGTTTCTACATCTTTCCGTCTTCGTATGATCAACCGAAGCGAATGAGGTGCGCCACCCTGTATTTAATTCAAAATAATATTAAAGAATTTTGACTAGCGATAATTCATAAACTTTGTATGTAAATAAAAGACAAATAATAATGATGTAAATAAGGCAATATTAAATAGATTAATTTTAGTATTCTAAGTTTTTGTCGACTGGAAAGTCAGTTTCCGTTAGCGGCTATAAATCTTACTTTTATTCCTGAAGGATATCTCCAGATTTTTCATTTTTTCCTTTCGTTATAAGCATAAAGCTATACTTAAAATTGAAAATTTGAAGTTTGTGGAACTTCTAGATTTATCTAAGAATTTTGATGTAATTTTTATATTTAAGTTATAGAAGTATTAGTTGTCAAAATTAAAGAAATTTGGCTAGCAAAATAATTTATAAACTTTACATTTATTGTTGTTACATTGATATTAAAATGAGACAATATTAAATCAATCAATTTTAGTTTTCTAAGTTTTTGTCGACTGGAACTCAGGTACCCGGTGGCGTAGAGCTATAGGCTCTCGTCTACCAATCTCAAGGTAGTTCGAATCCCACACCCGGCATTTCATGAGCCGACTATTTTTATTAAAATAAAAATATAAATATAAATAAATAAATAATAGTTTATTGTCTAACAGGAAATCCTAAATTAAACACAATTGTGTACACTAAAAAATTCAGACCATTCATAATAAATGAAGCTAACATAAGCACAAATCTTTAGAATTTTGATGATGGTTATAGTGAGTCACTGTTGAAGTTAAGGAAGTTTAACTAGCAAAAATTCATAATCTTTGAAGGATTGTTGTTACGTTCATACAAAAACAAAATCTGACAATATCAAAACGTTTAATTCTACCGTATGATCGATAAAAATAGGCGTCCCGTTGGCTTGGAAATGACGATCGATGAATTCTCACTTATAATATCACAAGAGCTTAAATTATTTTCGGAAATTTTTTTGAGGGCACGAATATTTTGAAAATTATCCCGAGTCGAAGACGAGGGATAATTTTCCTAAAATATTCGTGCCCGAAAGAAAATTTCCAGGAATAATTTAAGCTTGCGTGGTATTCGGTAAGAAAATTTCAACACCTAAATTTGAAAAAAAAAATATTAATCCAACATGACATTTTAAAATAATTTCAATTTGTTAAGTTGGCCAAGGTATTGCTAAAACTCAAATGGGTAATATTTCAATATATAGACATTGTAGTTCATTCACATTATGATTGTAGATCTCATGTTTACCTTTTCAACTGTCAAAAAATTTCCACTAAAGTTTCGTGGCGCCTCGAAAAAATTTCCGGAAATTTTTTCAGTTGCCATGGTAACTAGTCAACATTAAAGCATGTTATTGGTTGAAAAGTAGAGGTGTGAAATTTTCTATATAATTTTACAAATAGAATGACAGCAATCTTCATTTCATAGCCATAGCTAATGCCGCTTTTTTTTCGATCATATTGTATTTTACTATCTTTTTGACGACTGGAAAATCAGTTATCGGTAGCGGCTAACTTTTAATCTAAAATTATATTTTGGGATTTTTCATTTTTTCCTTCTATTATCAGCGTAAAGCTATCTAAAATTAAAAATTTGAAGTTTTTGAAACATTTAGAAATACTTTAGAATTTTGATGATCTGCCAGTGAGTCAATGTCGAAATGAAAGAAATATGGCAAGCGATAATTCATAAACAACCAAATGTTGGTCAAAAGTGCCGCTAATACCTTCAAGAAAAAGGTGGTACGACTGTGCTCGACTTGACAATAAGCTCTCTGTCAACTATATTGCCAAAATTTTGACAGTAAAGTACGGCTTTACGCACTGTCGCCGTATTGAATCAACTAGCAGAAATTATTTGATATGAAATGTGTAAACTCGAAATATGTTTTCATGTCAGTTGAATTCCTGTGACTTCGTAAAAACGCGAAAGTCTTGACTGAATAGGACCTCTATATTTGATCATACTATTATCTTTACATTCATCAATACACGAAATTTGATCAAATATTTGAAAAATAGTATAGCTTTAATCGGAGCTTCAATTAAAAATCAATGAAATGACAGTGTGCATCGTTTTTTTCAAATTTCAGCCATGCGTTTAAGGTTTTTCCCGAGGGGTAAACCGCAGAGGGAAAAGTGTACACCGTAATTCCTTTTACTCAAATAATTCAAGGTCAAGGTCAATCATTCAAGGTCTTCCTTGGAATTCCTTGGTACGAACTCGGTAACTCTTTCAGTCTGAACCAGCGTTGCCACCTCGGTTTCGCAGTTCCGCTATGAATTTTCGTAAATGATGATTATATATGAGTGATTTTTATAAATGTCTAATGTCTCTATAAGTACTAGATCTAACAATAAAAAGTACTATTACGAGATTTACGTTTTTTTAGTTAAATTTTAGGACTAATAGGGGATCATGAGGTAAAAATACTGGAAATATGTCGGCACTTATTAAACTTAATTTTTCTCGGGATTTTTTGAAAATGATAGGTACCTAGTTATACTCGTATCTATAGGAAAGGAAATTAATAAAACTTATGTTGCACGTCATAATACGATCACCAGTAAATTCCATAAGATTACGCATGGTATCATTGATGAAGTGCACCTAAAGTTGTATTAATTTCCCTATAGTATATACCTAGGTATTATTCCGAGGAAATGAAAAAATCAACTTTACACTTTCTGAGTACTGAATAAAAAAATCTTATGAGGGTTTCTTTAAAATGGCGAAATCAGGGAACGTTATAAGTAGATCTCTGGGGGGGTGGTTGGCCGTACTATTGGAAAATATTTTAGATATATAATCGAGGGTACAATATTAAATTAAAAAGAATATCTAACCTGTAGATATTCGATATTGGGAAATTTTGGAAGCGAAAACGAAAAACGGATAGTAAAAAATCGCCTGCAAAACGTTATTCTTTAAATTTAGTACTACCTATTATAGTATTCATGGTTTACTAATGTTCGTTAATTTTTATAAAGTTGCTTGTAATTCCTCTTAATTCCTGTGGAATTCCTCTAAATTTCTAAGGAATTCCTTGGAATTCATTGGAATTCTTACGGAAATAATTGGAATTCCTAGTAATTCCTATGGAATTCCTTGGAATTCCTCGTAATTCCTTGGAATTCCTGTAGAATTCCTTCATAGTGTACACCATAATTCCTCTGCGGTTTACCCCTCGGTTTTTCCCTATGGATGAGAGCAACGCCCTCGTTTGGTTAGGCGCGAACTAATAATCGCAGCTGAATCTCCCTCTGGCGGATTAATTTGCGTGCTATGCCGGATTTTGATCAATTTAACGTATCGTGAAGCCGATAGACAGATGGTGGATTTCTCACAAAGATAGCCGCACTACCCGATTTCGATTTTATCGGTTTAAAAAAAGATTAGAAGCCTTTTTGAACGTGTGGTATATTCAATTTTTGGCGGATATGGCAACAAAATTGTTAATTTTGCGTTTTATTAGTTCAAATAAGGATTGTTGGATAGTTCACCGGCACGAAAAACGGGCACCTTAATTTTTTTTCTGTATTTTAAAGTATTATACATTGTGTTCTAGTGGACCGATTTTGATGATCTTTTATGCAGTTTGTAGCTAAATTATTTGACTTTTTAGTATCTCCTTCTAAATTGAAAATAAAGGTTGCCATCTATCAATTAAACGAAGGAAAACAAATTGTTGATATTTTGGTGAAAGTTTAGAACACCCTGTGGAGTACGTTAACAAAGAAAGCAATTTAAAAATCATTTTGTCATCTAGGTGTATCTTTTATAGAGAGTTTTTTTTTGGTTCATCTCAATAGATATATTTTTTTTTGGTGATATTGGTTTTTTAAGAAGACACTAACAGTTTTTAGTATTTTTTACATTAACACCATACCTTTGCTTTTGGTCCTAGTCAAATAATATCGAATCTACTAGAGTAGTCGCGAATATGTCCAATAAAATTAAAGCTATTTAGATGAATCAAAAAACAAACTAGTCAACAGACATATAAAATAGTGTTTATGATTTATGTAATAACGAGCAACCAAAACCAATCAACAAATTTCGCGATATCGTCTGCTGTTTATAAGAGGAGTTAAGGCAGTTAAAATTTGGAATTACGGATGCTATTTACCACACGGATTTGCGATATTGTCAAGACTTAAATATAGGCCAACTTGGGTTTACATCAGATTGGGAAAAATCATGTAAAATATAATTCTAGTAAACCAATTTGATGTAGATTCAAGGGAATCGTTCGCGTATACGTCGATCTGAATATGTTCTTATAATAAACATTATTAATTAAACAATTAAAATCAGGTCGATGTAAGCGTGATGTTTCAGGGCTAGCTCGTACTAAATATCGGTGCTGGAAATATACAAAGGAGATTTTGAGCACGTACCCGCCGATAATTGGGACGAGCGGGAAAATATAAGATAGTGTGCTGAAGACAGGGAGTTAGTTAGTCGGTCGATGTGAGTCGCATTATTACGGTCAGTAATTCGTGTTATCAGTCCGTTAGTAGAGAAGACAGCGCAGACTGAAGATGTTCCTGTAAGTACTTAGTTAAGTAAGCCGTTAAGTCTTGGCATTCCCCAAAATTGTATTATACTGTGAACTTTATATTAAATAAATGCACATTTTGTTCAATGGTTGTTTTGATTGAGAGAGAGAACCTGGTATAGCGAACCTAGTAAACAACCCCCAGCTAGGTCGCGACATGTGGTGGAGGCGCCGCCTTTCATTCAAAAATATGACAGAATAACCGATAAGAATGGTTGGAGCCACGCTTTTAAAATAAAATATTTAAATTGTTACCTGGAAAATGCTGCATTAGTTTGGTTTAAGAAATATGTTAACAACAAGGATAATTTTAATAAAAATTGGCAGGATTTAAAAACCGATTTTATTAAGCAGTTTGGTGGTGAAAATCCATTTCGTAAACTAAAATCTAAATTTCGTACCCGTATACAAGGTGAAAATGAAGATATAAAATATTATTATTATGATTTATTGTCGATTGCATACGAAATTGATAGTGAAGTAAATTTTGATTTTTTTAGAGAACAATTTGAAAACGGTCTACATGAATCATATAATAAATATTATTATCTTTTAGTTACAGAAAATATGAATTTTGAAAGTTTAAAAAACATAGTTCACAAATTAAATGATTTAAAAGAGATATTTTTAGAGTCTCAAATGTCAGCATATTCCCGGAATAATTATTATTGTGACAATTACATTCACAATAAAAGACAACTAGGGCGAATGAATTCAGATTTTAGGAATAGGTGGTCAGTCAGCAAATCTAATAATGGCAAATCTAATAATACATTTTATAACTCAAACGGCAGAACAAGTTTTAGAAAAACTAATAATAGTTATGGCTCATATAAAAATCATGCAGGTCATTTAGAGTATACTAAATCAACAAAATCACCAAACAATAACGAAGAGAATAATAATAGCAAAATCAAGCACAATCATGCAATAAAATATGGTCAACAAGACGCTCTCCCATGTGAAACTCATATGGATCAGGTGGAAAATATATTAACCATGTCAGAAGAGGACTACATTGCCTCTAAGAAATATTATTCTATATTAGTCTATTTTACGAGTATTAAGTTTTATTATTTTATATGTATAAAATAACACAACACAATTTTCATTTATTTACTGCATTATTATTATATTCAAAGGTAATTTATTTTAATATCTATATTTTCTTTATATTTAACGCTGGGGACCAGCTCTCCAAGCCCGGGGGATATGTCAAGACTTAAATATAGGCCAACTTGGGTTTACATCAGATTGGGAAAAATCATGTAAAATATAATTCTAGTAAACCAATTTGATGTAGATTCAAGGGAATCGTTCGCGTATACGTCGACCTGAATATGTTCTTATAATAAACATTATTAATTAAACAATTAAAATCAGGTCGATGTAAGCGTGATGTTTCAGGGCTAGCTCGTACTAAATATCGGTGCTGGAAATATACAAAGGAGATTTTTGAGCACGTACCCGCCGATAATTGGGACGAGCGGAAAAATATAAGATAGTGTGCTGAAGACAGGGGAGTTAGTTAGTCGGTCGATGTGAGTCGCATTATTACGGTCAGTAATTCGCGTTATCAGTCCGTTAGTAGAAGACAGCGCAGACTGAAGATGTTCCTGTAAGTACTTAGTTAAGTAAGCCGTTAAGTCTTGGCATTCCCCAAAATTGTATTATACTGTGAACTTTATATTAAATAAATGCACATTTTGTTCAATGGTTGTTTTGATTGAGAGAGAGAACCTGGTATAGCGAACCTAGCAAACAACCCCCAGCTAGGTCGCGACAATATCGTATGCTGTTTACGCGGCATCGTTCGGCGTAGAACCGAATCACGATGATGGACATTGTTTACAAATATGCCACCCGGTATGGGTTGTTTTCAAAAAAATAAAAAAAAAATAAAAAAGTTATAAGGGTGAGCCACTTTAGAAAAATACACGGTATGTTACAAATAACAATAAAATGGAAGGCGAGCGATACCGGGATGGTTTAAAAGCTTCATTCGACGCTCCTTTTACAATTTATTGTCAAACGGCATCTGTCCCGGGCATAATTATCCTTCCGTCAAACAGGTGCCTCGCTCCCATCCCTTTTACGACGCTCGCCAGCATTATAATTTCCTAATTTCCATTCATTTTCCGCCACATTTGCATACGTATCATCGTTACGTTGGCTTGGGGACGAAATTTTACGAGAAAAATTACGTTGTGGGTCGCGCGACGTCCTTGTTACGTCGCGCAGTAATGTTTTACGACCCCGTTTTTTGTTCTGCAGAGACGCAAATTTTATTTCGGAGAAATGGGCTAAATAAATCGGTTAAAATGGTTTTAATTCTTACTGAACTAATACAAGCTGATATCGCAGTATAAAGAATAATTTTGTAAATTGTTCTCTATTTTGTGCTTATATTGTCTGGACTACGCTAATTATAAATAGAGTCATAACTCCCTTAAAAAAAAGAGTATAATAATGTCCCTATTATACTCTGTTTTTTTTTCTCAGGTAAGATTTCGACAGACAATGACAGAAGAAAAGCAGATGACGTCCCATACCAATCTATTTATTTTACTAAAAAAAGTTTCTAATATTTTCAAGTTAACGATGGATGGGTTTAAATATAAATCCGTGCGTCGTCTCATGTTGTTTTTAACCAATTTTATTGGTTTATTTCAAAAACGACAGATCATATTTCAAATTTTATTGGTTTGACGGAACGATGAACTACAAACGGACGTCGATGCGTATGAACTAGCCTTTAGATTTTTGAGGCTTGTCAAACTCTTGCCAAATTATAGGTTATAATTTTGTGTCAACTTATGTCAAATATTTGCGTTTTGGAAGATCTGCATTTTGATTCGTCTTATTAGGTGTGTTTTTCGTCTTTTGAAGTCAAGTTGAGGAAAAATTAACTGTAGACCCAGAGCACAGTTTATAGTTAATACTCGCTGCCCACGCAGAAAGTCTTATACACTCTCTCGTATATTATGCTACAAGGATCGTACTAAACATATACTACTAGAGTAGCTGTAAAATATCGACATCACACGATTGGTACAACTTAACAAGTATAGCTAGAGACGTGAGAAATATAAAATAAGAGACGCCCCTCGATGCGCAGTGGACAGCACACAAATTTGCTTTAATCAGATTTTTCGTAGCGTAACTGCATCTCTCTTCCGCCGAATGCGTTCTCTCTCTATCGTGTGCGCGACCGGTGCTATCCCCAAGTCTCTTCCTATATTTGTCAAACTGTAAATAATGGATTTTAATACTGCAGGAAAATAATGTCAAAAGGCCTACTGGTTTAAAAAAATTAAGCTTAAAGTTGTTTTATTTATAAACTTAATTAAGTTATATTTAAGCTTTATGTTGTTTTATTTATTCCTGCGGAATATTACAAATTTGTATTTGTACATAAGTTATATTGATAAATATAATAATAAATACGGGAAGTTTCTTGAAGCTTGAAAGTAAGAAATAGTTCTTTTTTATATTTTTTTGGTATGTCATGTTTTATTCTTGTTTGTTTTGTATTAACAAATTTTTTCACAATATTTTGAAGTAATCATTTACCAGTCAGATTTTAAATATTATATTAATTTCCTGCTATGCATTCCAGTTGTACCAAGTTATATTTCTTTGTAAAATAAAATAAACTACTTAAAATTAAAATGTTAGACACATCTATCACTATCATTAAGGATCTTGTCGTTGGACATACTATAGCGGGAATTAAGATGCCATAACTCCCTCTACTTTTTATAGGTAACAATCATGAAATACAATAGAGAATTTAGGAAATAATATAATATGAAAATGGACACTCATCCAGCTATTCTAATAAATTATTTACATCCTTAACCCTCGTGCGGGCGCGTCTGGAATTTTGTACCGCAATTTTACTGATTTTAATAAAATAAAACATCCGTTGGACGTAATTCGGTGGTGTCATTAAATATTTTTATTTGGGGATATTTGACACCCTTACTAGTAGTAGTTGCGCATCCAGCGATTTTGCTTCAGTAGCAATTCTGTTGAAAAAGTGAAAACTACAGAAGTTACGGTATTCCATGCCGCTACGCACCTCGTTATGTAAGTAAAATAGTTATCTATTATTTATTTATTTTGGTTTATTTGGTGTAGTTTTTAAGGGTTAATTAATTTTATCAATTTCTTTTATAATAACCTGTTAATAATATATGTATACTGTTTTTACTCATATAACCTATAGCTATAATTTTTGTACAAAATTATTAGCTGTTGACATTGTCGATAATGACAACGAACGGCGATCTTAGGAATTCGACATCGATATCATATTTGACGCGTCAATAATTCAATTATATCGACAGTCGACACTCTCGACGTCACCCAGCTCTAATCAATACAAAATTACTATCAACCACATTCAAAGAAACTCAGGTAGAGGTGGTAGTAGAGCTGGTTTTGTTTGCCACTAGCCACCGTAACGGATGCTGGAATTTCTAAACGTTAACTTTTCGATGCGGTATTCGAGAAATCTCGGAAAACATCCGTTATTACTAACGAAACGAGCGTTATTAGCTAGGTTATACTGCGGCAGTCGAACGGCCATAAATAGTGGTGCTGTTCGGTCCGGGACGTCATGTAAAACAGAGCCGTTAAAACGGTCGTTGTGCAGCGAGATTTCCGTGGAATCGTTAAAGTTGCAGTAAATTGGCTGCGACGGCTTAATTTTAGATCGATTTGCATTTTTATAACTCGCGAACCGGAAGCGGAAAGAGGTGAGGGGGCGGGGAGATGTTATTCTTCCGGATCTTCGTGAGCGAATTTTTCGTTAATTTACTACCAAAAATTTGATCTGTTTCGAAAAAGAAAAACAGCCTCTACACTATCTCCGAAATGTTTTACGAAATATTTCGTAAAACATTTCGCAAAACATATTCGGAAGTAAACTCAAATATAAGCCCTTTATATAAAAATTAGTTTCCTGAAATTGATCAAGACGCGCCGTGATTGGTTGTTTGTTTTTTATTGTTAACCCAGATTAACTATAAACAATTAACCCAGATTAACAATGAAAAAATAGTGTGTGCATTATGTGCGCATATTTGAAGTGAAACTTCTTACTAACTAAACAGCTATTAAATTGAAGGATTTGAAGGATCTATTATACAGGGTGAGTCTTAAATAAGTGCAAATATTTTCAGGGCTGGTATATTCCGACCCCAGGGAAACGTCTATGAGGTTTTTTTCGTAAAAAAATGTTGAAAATCATGCATTTTCTTTTAAATTTTCCTGTATATTTTTCGAAAACATTTTAGAACTGCCTGTTTACCGCAAATTTTCCCACGGTATAATTTCTTAATCTCTGATATTACCATAGTTACGGCTTTACTCTATGATTACGGCACTAAAACGGATGCAATTACAGAAAAAATCCGGTGGGTCTCAAAATGTTTTCAAAGAAATCATTTTTTTATTAATTTTCAAACTTAAATAACTCGGTTATTTTGGACTTATCTGAAAAATGGTAAAGAGAAAATATGTTTCTTTTATCGAGATCTACCAGCCCTAAAAATATTTGCACTTATTTAAGACTCACCCTGTATATAAAACTATCTTTTATTGATATCGGGTTAATCAATAATTCTCCCAACGAGCTCGACATGCTGATGATGTTGCCAGTATTACTCATCAAGCAATACTACTGTTATATTAATCAATTAAGGCCGCGTAAATAAACATGACATATACAGTTTTATATACTAATTCGTTATAAAAAAATTAAATCGTAAAAATATTGTAAATATATTTCTGCAGTTTAAGTGTAAAATTTTGTTGCTAAATATCTACTATACATATTATAAACGCGTGTTCAAATAATGGTGGAATATATATCAACATAAAACGAGATGTAATTAACGAAATATCGTCGTAACAACAGCTATTTTAGAAACTAGTGTCTAGGTTTACTTATTTCACTGAGATTTATGAAAAAAAATCCTTTGCCTTGGGTACAGATACCATCACGTATCTTCGGTAAGAACGACGATATTGGACTCGCACTAATGGGCCACCATGTATATTAGTGTAAACGTTTTTAGGTTCGTAGTTTCATTCTCCTGAAATTTCTAGACGGTATATGACTTTTACGTTAACCGCATAATGCACATTGGTGGATTTGTAAATTTACAGTAATTTTAATTTTCTACACAATATGAAAAAATAATTTTAATCCGAGGCATTCCTGGTAATTTTTGAAAAACGCTTAGTCTTTTTTTATTAATACTTTACGAAGTTTTTGTCTCCAAAACTGTCACACAAAATACTTAATGTAACACATAATTTCCCAGAAGAAAGTTTATTATTTTTTTGGAACGGAGTGAAAGAACCGTAATAAAAAAGTTTTATTACGCGAAATAAAACCTGTAATCAACCCACAGAGACCGAATATTGCTGTATTTCGGGAACTACACTGCCCATCAAAAAAAAAAATAATAACTGAACGCAGTAAATTTCAAGTCTATTTTTTAAGGTATATAAGTTTTGTTTAAACCATATTCATCCTTTTAAAATTATTTTAGTTTTTTGACTGTTTAGTGTATCTGAAAAATTATATTCAGTATTAATTTATATCTGTTTAGATAATACTTCAGCTTGCCCACCAAGAAAAATAGAGTGAAACCAACTTTTTCCAATTTTTTTTCCGTCATTGTATTACTGGAAAGTGCGTGACTCCAAACCATACTTTTTTTTATTCATTTACAAATGTTTCTATTCGTACTTGATTGCAATTTGTTCCGTTTTTATTACATGGAATTGCAGTAAAATGTATTTACATTTTATGGTTCCGTTCTAATATCGACAGCATGGCGAAGGTATCACGCGAATCTTTTATTGGAGCGGTGTACTTAAATGATTAACAGATTTTTTGTTTTTCAAGTTTTATTTTTTAATTACTGATTCTAGATATAACAATAATATATAGGGTGTCTCTTATTTAAGTGCAAGTGTAATAAGCTCTAGCGCGAAAAATAAGTTATTTTTTGCACTAGTGTTAAAAAATGACTTTTAATACAGTAGATAGTGTAAAAAATAGCTACTTTTGGCACGACCGTAAAAAAATAGTTATTTATGATATAAATGCTAAAAGTGGTATTTTATTTTGTGAGAAGGGAAGCTTGGGACACGACGCCGAAGGCATAGTGTCCCATCCCTTCGAACAAAATAAAATCACTTTCAGCACGCATATCATACACTATTTTTTCTACAAACAAGTTTATGCTCGTATATATAGTCTGTCCAACGAGAAGATCCGTGACAGTGATAGATGTGTCTGTCATTTTATTTTCAAAGTAGTTTATTTTATTTTACAAAGAAATAAGTTGGTACAACTGGAACACAGCAGGAAATTAATATATTCAAAATTTGACTGACAAGACAAGTGATTACTTCAAAATACTGTGAGAAAACTGTATAAAATTGAAAAAATGTAATAGAGTTATTTTATTTAACAAAAAACGGTGTTACACCAAACAAAACAAAAAACGGTGTTATTTAACAAAAAACGGTGTCACAACCAAACAAAACAAACAAGAACAAGACACCACATACCAAAAAAATATAAAAAAGAACTATTTCTTACTTCCAAGCTTCATAAAACTTCCCGCATTTATGATTATATTTATCAATATAACTTATGTACAAATACACATTTGGAATTTGTAATATTCCACAGGAATAAATAAAACAACATAAATAAAACAAACTATTTTATTTATAATAACGCTTACCAAATTTTATACCTTAAAGGTTGATTAATTAACTTTGATCTTAATTTTTTTAAACCAGTACTTTTTGACATTATTTTTCTGCAGTACTAAAATTCATTATTTACCTATCGTGTGATGTCGATATTTTACAGCTACTCCAGTTTGTAGTATGTGTTTAGATGATCCTTCTACCATATACGAGATGCACTTATCTACGACGAAATGGTATACAAACTTTATTGATGGTAACTTTATTGGTGTATAAAACTTTCTGTCTGGGCAGCGAGTATTATTAACCATAAACTGTGCTCTGGGTCTACAGTTAATTTTCACTCGATTTCCTCCACTTGACTTCAAAAGACACAAAACACACGTAATAACAGGAATCAAAATGCATCATTTTCCAAATCGCAGGGAATTTGACAATAGTTGCCACAAAATTATAACCTTTAATTTGGCAAGACTTTGACAAGCGTCAAAAATCTAAAGGCGAGTTCATACGCATCGGCGTCCGTTTGTCGTTCATCGTTCCGTCAAACCAATAAAATTGAAATACGATCTGTCATTTTTTAAATAAACCAATAAAACTGGTTAAAAACAACAAGACACGACGCATGACGGATTTATATTTAAACCCCTCCATAGTTAAATTAAAAATTAAGTGCTAAAAGTGGTATTTTATTTTGTGAGAAGGGAAGCTTGGGACACGACGCCGAAGGCATAGTGTCCCATCCCTTCGAACAAAATAAAATCACTTTCAGCACGCATATCATACACTATTTTTTCTACAAACAAGTTTATGCTCGTATATATCAAGGTATTATTACTTTTTACGTTAATGAATAATTCACAATAATATGTCATTCTAAAATCAAATTAATTATGAAGTTTATGGTTGCTATGGTAATATCGCTTCAATGTTAAAAGTAAATCACGTGACTTACTTTTAGCACTAGTGCTAAAAGTAAATGACTTTTACCATCAGTGACATAATCTCACATTTTAGGCACTGACAGGATGCATTAAAAATTACATTTTTACTGACGTTTGTAGAAAAAATATATTTAAATGACATAAATAATTGTCAAATTCGACGAGTCTAGCCATAGTTTCTCGATATATAATAATTACTTTTAAAATATTTTAATATTATTTGCAGCGTTTGACATTTTTTGCAAAATTTTTTGTGATGTTTGAAAAAAATAGCATCTTCTATTCGGAAAAAAATGATTTTTTGTGTTTTAAACTTACAGCCTTGCCACAAAAGCATCATTTTTACTTCTAATAAAATAATATATTATTTTTTGTTTCATTCTGTCTCTTTATCTTTAATTTCTTTCTTGGCGAATATACTTTATCTCTATCTTCTGCACAAACACACATACAGGTGTAAACCACATCGTATCCTTACATCATCCCTATCCTCCTAACCTTCCCTATCGATCTCTATCCATCTCGATCCGACTCTAATAGGATTTGCGGCTCTACCTGACTAATTTGTAAGATTAGGGCCCAGATTAGGGACTTGCGGAAGGTGTATTAAATGTCCTTTAAACTTAAACCCTTACCCGTTCTACAGCTGTACGTGGTGGTCCATTCAGATCTCTTTATATCTGTCACTGTGTGGAAAACGCAATCCTTGTAATTGGTAAAGATATAGTAGTAATCTGTGGTGTTTTTTTATGATCAGGAAAAAGAAAATTTGCGGGATTTTTAAAGGAATTTTATATTATAAGGAAGTTTCATTGAGAGATTAATGCTGTCTGTGGATTTTATTTCTTAAGAGTATTAAGAATTAGCTGACTCGTCTAATTTCGTACTGCCTGGCAGTGAAGTGAGAGTTTTTTTGTCTATCTTGTGGTACGGATGACTATTTTTATTATATATGTTTTGTTTTGCGGCTTTTATTACAATTACTTATTTTGTTTAAAATAAAATAAAATAGAAGCCTTTGAAATGTAGTGCTACCGCAGAATCCTTAAGGTTTCTTGGACCGAACATACAAGCAACGAGGAAGTTCTTGGACAGCTGAACAAAGATCGAGAACTGTTAATTACCATCAAGGCCAGAAAGGTTAGCTACTTGCTTAGACACATGCGCGTGGTACCAAATATTATATTCCTAGTTTTATTATTCAAGGAAAAGTCGAACGTAGAAGATGGGTAGGTCGAAAGAAATTGTCATGGCTCAGAAATATACGGAACTGGACCGGTCTGGGGGTGGAGAGGCTGTTTCATGCAGCAGAAGATAGAGAACTCTTCCACGAAATAGTCATGGAGATCGCCAACGCCTGAAGACAGGCACGGCACCGCTAGAAGAAGACTTATTTTGTCATGTCTGAATTTGTTCATTTGTAATTGATGCAATACGACCTATTCAGTAATTCGCCTTTGCTGTAGAATGGTGTATATAAAATAAATAAATAAATAATAAATACCTTTCTAGATTTAAATATGCTAATTTCCAACTATTTTTCGTTGAACTTCTATTCTATAATGCCTAGTATGTGACTGTTTTACAGTTGAATTAGGTATTTACTTACTTGCTACTGCCATTATTCGCTGACAAGTATTTGACACGCATCAGAAGATGGTTACCCAGAGCGTTTTCTTTCGTTAGCTTTTCAGTGATTCAAAAACCCGATAAGTGATGTTATCTGTCTTCCGCACCCCGAACATTCAAAAATATTATTATTTTGTTGCTCTTTACTTCTTGGTCGTCATTGTTACCTGAGTTTACAATTTTCCTCCATTGCGTTCTATTGTGCCGCACTATTGTGCGCTGTTTCTGCATGCTTACCCCCGTAAGTTTTTCTTGGAAAATATCCTTGTATCTTTTGAGTTGCCCACCCAGTTTCCTCTTACCGTCTACAAGCACACCGTAAAGAAGAGATTTTCGTAGGCGGTTCTATTGCATTCTGTATACATGACCAGCCAATCTTAAGCGGGATTTATTAATCATGACTTGAGCTCTCTCGCAGCTGGCTTTTTCAAGGACCGATACGTTTGAGACATGGTGGTACAAATGATTTTTAACAGTTGTCTAAGGTGCCTCTCTTGCAACTTGTTTAATGCGTTCATGTGGCGGCGGTACGGCACCCAGGTTTCGCTTCCATATAACATGGTGGAGATTATTATTGCTTAATTTCCAGAATTAATGTTGAGGCGCTGCAAATTCTGTGCTGAATTTTAGAGTCGATATTGGCCTTTTCAATAAATTTCAAGTCTAAAACATCGGGTATTTTGGCCTGAATTCAATTCATAATTTTTCTGTACGTGATACGCATTTATTTATAAAATATACATATATATTTTTTAACTATTCTAGCGCGCACATATATATTTTTAACTGTCTGAAGCACGTAATTTTGGTTTATTTAGTATTCTGATTAATGATTAATATAAGTATACTTAATACTTAATTTGTGCTTTTAAGAACGTTCTAATAAAATAAACCCAATAACGACCAAACTTTGAAATAAACTGTAAACGTATTTAGTTTAGCTAACAATTGAAAATCATGAAATTAAGAGGCAACAAACGGCAATATTGTTGGGTGTCGAAAAGACTAGTAGCACTTAGACGCTAGTTATCGGTATCGGCTCCGGTTTTACAAATGTATGTGAAACGCGTTAACAGTAAAGGCGTTTCACATAAAGTAAAGTTTATTTGAGCGTTTTTTAGAGACGTTTGTGGATATTAAGACTTGATTAAGAAATTATCGTAAATATCCTGAAAGAAAAATAATACCCACATACTTTCATACACACTCATATAAATTTAGCTCGTAATATCCTCCGTTTTTTCCCTATCCTGCTGCAAAATCCACAATTCTTCCACGTCCCACTCTCATTTAATAAAGCATAACGGCAACGACGCACGTTCATTAAGCAAAACGGCCTTTGCCTCGGACCCAAAATGACCGCTGCCCAGCTCGTTAAGGCCAAAGAGGGCGAAAGCATGGCGAATTTTTGCCCCGAATTGGACGCGAAACCACTAACTATCTCGTAATAGTTCCCCACTTCCGGGTGATATGATTACGCGTCACGTAGCCGGCGCGGCGAGTGTACAAAATAAATTTGGTCCGGTTGTGGACCGGAAGGAATTTTGACCGGAGCCGAATTAGTCTTTCCGGTGCCCGGAAAATTTACTGGGATAAATACGAGAAGAAAAAACGAAACGCAATACAATATTTCTTGAAAAGAATTCTAGGTTTTACTGTACTAGAAGTTTAAAAAGGTATTGTCTGTAAACACTATTGCATTGAATCCAATCAGAAAATAAGCTTGTGGCAACACTGGGTAACGATCTGTGCCATATGCGGCTAAGAAAATCACTATAATAAACTTGATATTGTACCTTGTTGGCTAGGAAGTATATCTTCATGCATATTTTCATCGATAGGTTTGTAGCTTCTGAATAACGGTCTAGGTAAAGCATCTAGCTCATTTGCCAGCTTAGAATTAGAATTTAGAGTTAGTAACACGTATTTTCATTGGAGGACACTGTCATATTCATTTCAAACCAATAATCAACGAGAATATTCCTATAATTTAATGAAATTACTGTAAATCACTATAACTAATGAATTGTTTGTAATTGAACTGTAATTTCTGTATTATTAATCCGGTAAATGATGAAGATATACAATTTTGATTGATTAAAATTTTATTTTAAGATGAAACTTTTGTTAACAACATTCCGACATCTGTCAAGACAGCGATTTAGAGTGGCAATTTGGTTATGTAAAATTTAGAGTGACAATTTTAATTATGCAAAAGAAATACATATTCAATGAGTTTACTGGTTGCCTATCGATTAACATTAATTTAAAAATAAATCCTCAACATGAATAACGAACAAGACATTTAAACAAAAACAGACCACACAAGACAAATTGTTGGTTAGAGATATAGATGTAGTAGTACTTTGGTTTAATGGCCACAGCTGCCAGGGCTATCCGGCCGGGTGAATTATCGTTTTTTAACAAAAATTAAAAACAAACATTATAAAATTATAAATCTATAATAATAATAAGTTTATAAAAAGCACTCATTAAAAAAATATATGTATATCCATCAAATCCTTCAATTTAATAGCTGTTAGTAAGAAGTTTCACTTCAAATACCCCACATATAGTGTACACACAGTTTTTTTCTTCTTTCTTTTTTTAAATGTAATATACCCCTTCTCCTATACCTAACCTAACCTCTAAAAGTGTTTAAAAATGTTTTTTAAATATTCTTTTACTTTTAATTTTTTTTGAGCTCTGCGAAAAGAAAATTATATTTGCTTTAAACTGGAAGTTTTTAACAGAGTAGTCGGTACTTGGCAAATACTAACTTTACCGAGTATGAAATGGAGTTTTTAGTTGAAAAATACCGTGGTTTCTACTGCACAATATTTGAATGTTAGAATAAAATTAGCCACAGAAATAATTCACCTCGTAATTCACCTACAATTTTTCTATTCTCAAAATAATAGAGTATACAAAGAAATACATATTTCGTTAAAATATGTGATACAATATGTACTTACTGTCTAGCCACTTTGAGTCGTATTTTAGCGTTCTTTTGAAGCTGTATTCTCTACGTCCGGTGGTTAAATTATGCAGATCCGTACGGAAAATCACGGTATCTGCTTTCGTGAATTCGGCATTTGTTCCTGAAACAAACACAAAAGAACGTTTCACTGTTTCTAAAACTACAACAAATTAAATTAACTCATATTTAATTAGAATTGAAGAGCAGACTTTCTAGATGCATTTCCTCCATTATTTCGAATTTTGGCCAACAAAGAAAAACTGCCACGCTTTTTGCAAGAAACTTACCGAAAAATTAGTATACTTGAAAAATGGATAAAAAATCATAAAAATAGTACACCTACGTGAGAAAAATCTAGTTTTGATGATATCTGAAAGAATGAAAAAAACCTGTGAAATTTGTCTGTATCCCTAACTACATGGTTCCCAGTCGTAGTTTAATTCATTATTTTAAGTAGTATTATACAAAAAATAGAGAAGTTGTAGTACAAAAAAAAACTCTTCCATCTGGCAATGACAAACAAACAGCAGTATCTCCACAGCCATACAAGGACATACTTCTTCCGCCAATGAACATACAGCACATAGAAAGTCTACGGTATTTTCGCCATTGAATTCGAATGGGATAAAATGTATTTAACACGTCGTTTCTGGCATCATATTGCAAGTCTGTGTATGTAGTTTGCAATGCCATCTTTGGTTGAAAGTCTTAAAAAATGGATAAAATGCATTTAAGTTTGCTCCTCAATTAATAAAATACGATAACAAGGTTATTGATAATAAAATTATGATAAAATACCTGAATACAGTCCTGGCAAGTCCCCTGGATTGCCTTTTTCTACCCATACAGCTGTAGAATTATCTGTCGGATCGTATGGGCACTTGGCTATGCCCATACCAATTCCAGGAACAAAAGTATTCCGGCTTAGATGTGTAAGATTGGCCTGAAAAGAAAACAACAGTTGTTAAAAATCAGTGTAAATAAATTAAATTCACATCAGATAATTATGAATAATAGGCAGTTAAAGTACGACCAATGACGTATACGTAAACGTATCATTTGACATGTACGCTTGCGCAGAGAGAAATTCACTTGCGTTTATGGATCTGTGATGCGTATTTTCGTTTCCAGATTGTCTTTACAAGAGGAAAAACTTTTTTATTATTGACATTTTGAGAAAAATGCATTCTTCATAAAAATATTTTATTTTCTATGTTATATGTTATACTAGCGTGTACCAGCGACTTCGTTCGCGTCGAATTAAACATTTGTAATGGTGATGATAAAGCAAAGCAAGAATTTCCATTAACATACAAACTGGATAAAATTTTCTCACATTTATGTCAGCATGAGAAAATACGATATGGCGATATTATTATATAACTTGGTAATATTTGAGAGGTAGTTTCATCTCGTTGGAATTCGACTTTCGAAAAATCCGTTTGTCAAAAATAAGCTTTTTACGTCAAGCAGTTTAAGCAGAATCGTGGTTAAGAAATTATCCAACTTTTTGGAACACCCTGTATGATTTTTTTTTAAAAAATATCAAAATATGTAAAAAAAAAACAAATAAATTAAGCTTGTCCAAGCGTTTTCCCGAAAGACTAACCGTTTTTTAAATAACAAATATTGTACTATTTGAGGGGCGTTTTCACCCTCTTGGAATTTGAGATTCGAGAAACCCCTCCTTATCGAACCTCTACACCCCACAGTCAATCCGCTTGCCAAAAATCAGTTTAAGCCGAATCGTGATTACTCAATGGTCATATTTTATGAAACACCCTGTATAAATTTATAAAAAATCCCTTCTTATCAAACCTCTACACCCTAAAGTCAATCTGTTTTCCAAAAATCAGCTTTTTACGTCAAGCGCTTTAAGCAGGATCGTGATTAATCAATGACCAGATTTTTCGAAACACCCTGTATACATTTTTAAAAAATCTTAAAATATGTAAAAAACAAAATAAAATATACGTGTTTAAGCGTTTTTTCGGAAACTTGACCGTTTTTTAAATAAAAAATATTGTAATATTTGAGGGGTGGTTTCATCCTTTTGGAACTGGAATTTCGAAAAATCCGTTCTTATAGAACCTCTACATCCTAGAGTCAACCTGTATGCCAAAATTGAACTTCTTACGATGAGTGGTTTGAGCAGGATCGTGATTAATCAGTATGTCAGTCACTTAAGGATTTTATATATTAGTGTAGATATATTTTCGTTGGTTTCTGGAACATATTTATAATACGGGAGTTTTTCCGCTTGCTGTAGTTGGTGTATGATAGCTAGTTCCTGGTGTAGTATTTTCGCTACGGAATCGTGCCTTGCTTTATATTCGGTTGCAGAAAACATCTGACATCCAGGTACGGTTGGACATAGTTGGATGGAACATATGTTGGATGGCTTCCGTTGTTTGGCACCCGTATCGGCATTTGTCATTTTCGATTGTCGTATCTTTCACAATATACTTTAGGTAGTTTCTGCTTGCGATTACCTGGTCCTGGATAGCCATTACGAAGCCCTCGGTTTCAGGAAACAGCGATTCTTATTAATATAATTTTAATTATGACATATTTTTTGCTATTTTAAAATGTTAAAGGAGTACAAAATTTACTTAATTCATTTCAACGGAAAGGGTGATTATAGTTATCGGAAAATGTGATTCTTGACTATTGAAAATGACTTTCTGAATCGAATGACATATCATGTGTCAACTTTTGACATATTCACTGACAAACAAATTGTATTTTAAATTTCAATCTAGAGTGCTATGGCTAAAAACACTAATTTTTAATCAAGGAGCCTTGGAAAAATAGATTTGACTGTCTAATATTTTAGTGTCTTATTCTGGCCGGTTAAAATATGCCCATATCGTATTTTTAGTCATATTTCAATTTTTTCAAATGGAACGAGGGTGGCTCATTAGCATATTTGGAAAAAGCAATTTTTACTAATAATTTGATACCACACACTTAGTAGGTATTTCAAGTCAAATTGTCGTTATGAACCGCATGTTATAATTTCAAATAAACCATATGCGAAAATGTCAAAAGTTGACATATGATATGTCATTCTATTCAAAGTGTCATTTTCTATCAAATAAAGTAAAAAAATATCAATGGTGCCATTTAAAAATCAAAAGTTGTAGTGACCGAAAACAATTGAATATGTCAATCAATCCTAATTTATGTCATATACTAACATAACAAATATCGTCTTTTTATCTGAAAAAATAAAAAAGTTATAGGGGGTACGCCACTTTCGAGACGCACCCGGTAGGTAAAAAACGTCAACGTATCGAGCCGAAGGAGTTTCGATTTCACCCGATTGATGCCGAACGTACAAATTCAAATAGACAAACAATTCCTTAAAATACCTGGCTCTCAGACATGGCTAGTTAGCGGAGATACTTCAGAAATTTTAGGGTCTATAAATTAATAACATGAAAATATTAAGTCATCGACGAATGTGTACATTACAAGAAAACTGCAGGTTGCACAACGCTCAGTGGAACGAAATATACTGGAAATAACTAAAAAGGACCGTAAAAGAATAGAGTGGATACGACCAAAGACCCAGGTAATAGATGTCATCCATAGAATCAAATCCCCCAAGTAGCAAAAAATATACAACAATGGACCCAACAAAGAGAGTATAGCTAAACATGTGAGGGAGGCTGCACCATAATTGGAAATGGTCGAATAAGCTGAGAATGATGATGATGATGATTAAGTCATTAAAATAAAAGTATTATTTTAAGTTAACATCTGTTATTTTGCAAAGTTAGGAAGGCTAATCTAAAAATCTGTTATTTAATAATTCATTTCCTGTGATAAAAGGAACGTGTTGGCGTCACAAAACGACTGGCAACAACTCCAAACTGGGAAAATTTTCACCACAAGCCGCTCGAAATAGATATTAACCTATAAAAGCCATCGTACGTCATCGAATACCCATTTTCCGCACATTCTTCGTTTCCTTTTCTCTCTATTTTACCGTGCTTCTGGAAAAAATACCAGGTCATGGATTTTTATTGACTTCTTAGGAGAGAGGGTGGTGTTGGAACGCGATGTGACGCCAAAGGAAAAAGACAGAAATAATTTGCGCTCAGGATGATATGAGATATAGAGGAATATAAGAGATATTTCGAATCGAAATAGGAGATGTCTTGGTGAAATAAAATATTTTACTTTTTGAAAATTTAGACAAGACATTAGCACATATATGGCATGTATCAGTAAATTATATTTCAATGTTTTATAGAGTTTTTCGGTGGTTTAAAAAAATTAAGAATCTCAATTATAAACTTGTGTATAGCGCTACAACTATTAGGTAATCCTAAAGATAAAACACCTCCACTTGAAAGGTTGGGTGAATGAAATTTCATGTAAAGATTGCAATCACAAATATGTTGGGCAAATTAGAATACATTTTGCGCTCCTCCACATATTTTTGATAAAGATCATTGTGCGGATGTTAATAATTTAAAATTAGTCAGACAAATCTCAAATTACAGGCAATTAGATGCATATATGAGAGCGTGAAAGTAAATCAATGTAAAGATAATATGAACAGAGATAATGGTCCAATTTGTTCCAGTTCTGGGTTCTTATTGCTCTAGTCTCGATAATTAATTGTTACGCTTGATTTGTTGATTTTATCACGTACCGAGAGCCTATACAGGTTGTCCCAAAGATAAGTGCAAGTATTTTAAGGGGTGATCGATCTGGGCAAAAGAAACATGTTTTAAAATAACCTTTTTTAAAATAAATTGATAATAACCGAGTTATTTAACTTTGAAAATTTTAAAAAATAATTGCAATATTTTGAGAGCTGCCAGCAGCAATCGATAATCAGCCCAAAATACCAAGCAATTACCAGAATCTCAGCTTGCTCGACGGCCAGTGTTGACACATTGACTAGAAAGATTTAAAAACGACTTGGAAAATTCAGATGAAACCATTAGAAAACGGACTCGATAGATAGCAGGTCTATGTAACTAGGTTAGAGCGTCGTTTTGTCACTTTACCTAGAACCGCAACTCTTCAATACTTCATTTTATTGTAATTCTTGACAGCGGTACACAGTGGCGGACTAAGCCTGTCGGGGGCCCGGGGCGGCGAAGCTAAATGTGGCCCCCGGTCTGTTTAGATAATGATATGCTTCTAATGCACATTTTGTAAAAATTGAATGACGTATGTATAATGGTTGACAAAATTTAAGTATTTATACAGGGTGTCCCAGGCTGAGCCTGCGTTAGAAGTTTCTAGAGAACTACAATATCTAGATACGAGATTTTGTGCATATCATTGTCTCATAATGAGATCTATCGATTAAAAATATTTTCAATATGGCGGCACTTTCGGAAGTACCGGAAGTTGACAGCAACTTTCTTATTTTAAATGGGTGACCCCATTTTTTATTACATACTTAAATTCTCTGTAAAATTTTATGAATTTTGATATTAAACACTCTATACCTAACGTTAACCGTTTTTGAGAAAAAAAATATTTATAATTTTTGGAGGAAAAAAACTGCCTGTCAAAAATATGTATATAGCCGAAACGTCGAATTTAGTGATTGCCACAGCCACTGTACCATAAAGATGTGGCTATCTAAGTCATGTGGCTATCTAAGTCAAAACCACATGTGGCTATCTAAGCCAAAAATTAAATTGTCCGAATGTCATATAATAATGGCCGCAGCTGTCATGGAATTGAGCGATTAAAAAATTATCATAAATAATTTTTTTTTCAAATGGAAATCAACTTTTTTTTATTTCACTCGTGAAATGGCTTTCGTTACTTCCGTTTTTAAAATTTGTTACTTTTTGACTATACATGTTCCTGTACCTAAAATAAATCGTTTTTAAGTTATTTAAGATTTAGCTTGAAAGCGTATATTTTTCTTGATTTTAACCAGTAGTCTATATGACAGTATATTATCGATCATCATTTCCAAGCTAACTTTGCGCTGTTTTTTTCGATCGTACGGTATATTTTTAAAATATCAACTATTAGATATCACTAAAGAACGAAAATACGAGATATATTTATATAAATACACTTTTTAAACTTTTAAGCAGGCAGTAGTTATAATATAGGAAATTCAAATAATTCATTTTCTGGGTAAAAGAGGTATTTTTTAAAATATAGTAGACGTTGCACTGCACCTAATAGTAATCTACATATATTAAAAAATCTACAGTGAGTAAAATTGATTGAAATATTTTTTTGTAGAAATTTAAAAATGTGAACTTATAACTTATTAACAAAATATAGAATGTGGATAACTTTGGAGGTGGCAACATTGCATTCTCTCGGAGCACTATAAACAAGTTTGCGGAAACTGAACAAGCGGCATTCAAAAGTTTTTCAATATTTTCGGGAAAATGTCAAGAAAAATATAAAATTTTCAACATTTTTTCGCAAAAAAACTCATGGGCGTGTTTCTGGGGTCGAACTATACTATCAGTTAAAATACTTGTACACCCCGTATAAACGCTCAATTTGTACCTATTAGTTTAGTTTTAATCAGCTGTTGATGATGCTAACAATGTTTGTGAAAAGCGCGTCCAGTGTTAAAAGTAGAGTGTATTGTGATTAATTAGTATTTTATTTTGCTGTTGTAACACCAAAGGTTCCAACCCCAACTGCAATCAAAATAATTTGCTTATGTCATGATATACTCTCATTTCAAATCTCAAATTCAAATGTGTCGAATGAAACGTCAAACAAAACAGTCAAAAATGCCCACCCTAGGTCCCCTAGTGGTGGGAATTCTAGTTCCTTAGTTCTAGTTCCTTCAGAGGAATAGTTCCTTGAACTAGGTCTTTAATTCACAATAGTTCCCGACTAACATTGACATCCCCTTTGCTTGCTAATGCGTTTCGTTGTCAGTCAGAACTATTCACAGTATGATCTGTATAATTTTCATAATGTACGGAGATATAACGAGACGTGTAATTGTTTATGTTAAAAACACATAGGTAAGTTTATTGCAGATAAAAAATAAATAAAAAAAAACTCAAATTAGAATTTAAAAAACCATATCACAAATCAATTGGAGCAAATATTACAAAAATTTTACGAAAAATTGCATTTTTCCTCACTTCAAGTTTTTTGTTTTTGTCTAAAAATTCAGAATATCTACTTCGTTTTATAAGATATTTCTTAATTTTAGGGACCTAAAGTGAAATATTCCCATAAAATATATAAAAAACAAACTAAAAATCAAAAACAGTATCCACGACAATTTTCTGTGGTAATTACGCCGCGCCGGCTGTGACAATAGAAAAGGGCGAATCCATCGTCGTCGCCTTGTATTATATCTCGGATCTGCCGACTGAATAGATTCCCGTGAACTAGTCTTTTAATAGTTCCTCTATGTCCGGATCCGATAACATACGGCTGGCACACCCCACACCTGCTTAGCATCAATCGCGCTGGCTCATCCATACGTACATAAACTAGTCTTTTATTTAGTTTAGTTCCTCTAGGTCCGGATCCGATAAAGTACGGCTGGCACTCCCCTCTCCTGCCTATCATCGGGCTCCGCGCGCTAGCCGACCCGTCGCCGTCGCATATTATTCTATATCGGTCACAGTCTCGATCCCGGAATAGGTCCTGAGGAACTAGTTCTTTGAGAAACTAGGAACTAGTTCCTTTCATTCCGGGGTCGGAATAATTCATTGGAACTAGTTCGTTCACGAACTACACACCTCTAAGGTCCCCATCTCCGTCTACCATGCGTAAATACATGAATAGCATTAAGGATTCTCACTATACCTTCCGTTTTCATTTAATACCCGTTCCGTATTTTTTATTGTATTGACGCTATACGTAAGCTTCCGTTCCGTATCAGTTGTATACTTTTTATTGTACAATTATTTATATTACGGAAGTTTTATTTTAAAAATTTGTATCGTTTGAAAAAGGTAATAGATTTAATCAAGAGATGAAAAAATAAATAAATATGAGCAAAATGTTAACAGAGCTGGTACAAATGTAAGAACTTAACACTATTTCCGATACGCTTCAGTCCGCCCGCCAAAAAAATATATAGAAGAAAAGGATATGGAACGGAAGGGAAACGGAACGGATAGTGTGCATTGTCCTATTCATTTACAGGATATAATAATTTATGTAAACGGAAGGTAGCTGATACGGAAGGTATAGTGAGAATGAATCTTTATACTCCTTCCTTAATGTTTTCAGTCAAAGATTTCGAATTATATAAAAAAGTACCAAATTCGAAGGGAGTTATATCTGACAAGCACCGTCAGAATCACATATTTGTCAAATATACTAGTCAGATATAAACAGAGTACATTCCAATGCTAATAATACTGATAGAACCGAAAGCGCGAAGCATTTTCATAAAGGCTATGATAGTAGCCTAGCCCTATCACCTTTACGATGCGGTATTTTTGGATGCATGCAAAGCGTAACGGCGAACGCCACTAACCGTATTCATACGCGATCTACGAAGAATATCCGTCGACGCCCTACCGCATACAGAATAGCTAGTTTTTTTAGTTTTTTTTCTTTATTTCCGGAGCTCCGGAAACAAACGGGCAGGATATCAAAGGGCGGTGCAAAGGAAATAAGGCTACAGGCACGTTGGAGGATATCAAATAAAAAGATAGGTAATGTTGATTTTTCCAGATCTAAAGTCATTTTTGATATGTTGCCTATACAGGGTGGTCCGAACTGTATTCCGGAAACTTCGGCAGCATATTCTGCAGATAAAAATACGTAAAACATTTCGTATAAACGTATGTCCTAAAATGCTTTGTTGTGGAGATACAGAGTGTAGAGGTTTAATTTTTATTTCGATTTTTTCCAAATAATTTATGAAGTAACGTCAATTGGATGAAAATTGGTGTCTGGGAGTTTTTGACATGAGAAATTTTATTTTGATGTCAATATGGCTCCTAGTTGTATACCTAGAGCACCACCTGCATATTTTTTAACTGGTTTGAAGAGTAGTAACTTTTCGTTCGTATGTGTATAAAACTACTGATTAAAAAAATATACATTTACGACATTTTCTACGTAAAAAAGTTCTCTTGGTAAAAAACGCTACGAGACATATTTGACAAAAATTAAACATTAAACAACACTAAATAGTTATTAGACTGAAATCATAAATTTAAAATGATTTTGTGTCAAAAGCTCAACAAAAACTGTTTAAACATCATTTTTTTGAAGAAAAATTTATGATAATTTAAAAAAATAAGAAGTTCCCAAATTTATCATTACAGTTAAATAACTATACAGACCGGACCACCGTAGTAGTAACATAGGCAGAACCGGACGAATTAGCGTATACCCGTCCGCCGGATAAAAAGCAGGCGAAAAAATGCGATAAAATAAAAATAGGTAGATATGTGATAAGAATGTTTCAGAATTTGTATTTATTCGTGTTTTAATAGCCAAAACGAATACATAGATTCTCGCGACAGTTCTCGTGTAAAATTTATTTTTTAAGTAAAATAATGGATGTTTACGAAGTTCGTGAGAAAATTCAAATTGTAAAATGGTATTTCCAAAATAGGTCTTATCGGGATATACAAACAATTTTTCCACAAACTTTTGTAAACAGGCCAATTCCATCTTTACCGGAGTATTAACCAGAGTTATTAATAATTTTGAAACACATGCGGGTGATGCGTGTTCCCACAAAAACACAAAAAGCCTGATGTGTTGATTAATGAAGAACAGGAGTTAAAGCAAGTGTTCATTTGTGCTACCGCGGATCAAAATCCCACGCTTTCAAGTAATCAAATTGCTGAGGTGGTTGTCCTGCCCACAATGCCCGTATTGTTCAAGAATATTTGAACAATACTTTTCCCAACCGTTTATTTAGTGGATATGGAACTATTTTGTGGCCCGCTAGATCACCAGATCTTTCTCCCAATGATTTATTTTTGTGGGGTTATGTAAAATCTAAAGTGTATGGTCATAATAGGGCTAATAATCTGGATGAGCTTCAAGTAAAAATACGAGAGGTTTTCCAAACTATTAGCCCTAATATGTTAGCCAATGTCAGACGGGGATTTTATGATCGCCTAGGCTTCTGTCTAGCACAAGAAGATGGTATTTTTGAACACTTGTTATAACTTTTTGTTTATTTAGAGTAACATTTTATTTCTTTTTGGGTACAGAGAATTTATTTATTTTTAGTTTTGGCTTGTAAACACACTCAAATAATAAATATTTAAGTATTTTCATTTTAAATGTTACCTTAAGTGAAGGTAAACACTTAAAATGAAAATAATAAATACTCGGCATTCCTCGCGTCGTATTCCTAGTCTGCCACGACCGACCCGTCCAAGCGCAACTGCAACTGCGTACTGCCTGACTAACCGACTAGCCGGCAGTGAATCTCGAGTACGAACGCAAAACGGGTAAACGTAAATTCGTCCGGCAACTTGCTATGTTACTAGTAGCCTGGTCTTCTCTGTATACTCGACATGTTTATTTTTTGTCAATAATGACATGTATTGACAATTTCCATTCTAAATATCTAGAGAACGGTGGCTCGTAGCGATTTTTACAAAGTTACCTTTTTTACGTAAAAAATCACGGAAATGTGTCTTTTTTTACTCAGTAGTTTTACACAGGTCCGGACGAAAAGTTATTACTCTTTAAATCAATTAAAACACATGTAGGTGGCACCCCTACAAATAGGGGCCTTATTGACATCAAAATCAAATTTTTCATGTCAAAAAACTCTCAGACACCAATTTTCATCCTAATATTGACGTTACTTCAGAAATTATTTGGAAAAAAATGAAATAAAAATGAAACCGAATCTCCTAAAAACTAAGCATTTTAGGATGTACATTTATATGAACATTTTTACTTATTTTTATCTGCAAAATATGAAGTTAGTTAATATGAAGTCCTATAGAACTACCAACGCGTATTTTAAGCTCTTGTTTAGTTGTTCTTAGCTAGATACTAAATATTCATCTAGGCAAACACCTGCAATTCCACCTCGACTTCCGATCTTCGACCGGAAGTGGTTTCGCTTCCGGTCGCTAAGTTTCGCGCCGCAAACCGGAAGCGAATTGACGTATCGACTTTTGCGGCGCTCGTTTCGCCCACTCATATTTAAGTGGCCGCTTCCGGTGCACGTGAACTGGAACAACGATTCGATTCCGAATGGATACAGGTAATGGCGGCGGTGTTGCACTTTTAACGCTCTCCAGGGAAACGGGAGGCGGTATTTCAGAAAAGTTTGGGAAATAATAAACGTGTATAACAGTTTTTCTTTGGTTTATGTAATCGTTTAAATAAGTAATACAGTATTTTAAATTTTCATAACTATACTCCGGTCAATTTAAACATTTCAATCTACCAAAATTCCGATAATGCTGAATTTTAGAAGAGGCTTTAGAGTAGTTAGTTTTTTTTGAGTAGGCTTTACCATTACAATGAAGAAGAAAAAAGTCTCCATCAATCTCACGTCTGCTAAAAAAGTTATTAAAGGTCAAATGTCAAGGTATTATACAGATCGAACCAAAACTAAATAAACCTCTCTCGATGTGGATTGATTAATTTCTACTGTGCGAGTTAACTACTGATTAAAATGCTTTATAGCGTTATGCTCAAATTACTTGTGACCGTTTTTACAAATTTTAGGCCCAGTTACTGTTTTGCGTGATGTACAAATTAACTTAACTGTTAAAATTGCCTTATATCTATCAAAAATAGTAGATAAAATAGTACTTTAACCGGTAGATTAAATGATATTTTAACAGCGAGGATAGGTTAAAAACTTTATTTCTTCTCGCACGTTTCTTAATTGCTTCCATTTTTGAAAATTTTTGTATTTCTTTTTATAAGCTATTCGAGATTTAAATGGAAGTAGTTTGGATATGGCGTTTGTCGCCTCAGCCTGAATATCTGTTGGTAATTTGCTTATTTCGTTTTGAGCCATTTCTGGCTCCAATTCAATCAGCAATCGATACGAAAGAGAATTAAAAAAAATATTCAGACTCAAAACTGACAACTAAAGAGACCGCTTTATTTATTTGTCAAATTACATATAAACCAATGCCAACCCAGCACAATATTTTTTCTACTCGTAATAAATTCCTTGAAATAATAATTTCTGAATATTTTTTAAAACGTAACTCGATATGGAAAAAAATATTGTTTTATACACGACGATAAAATTGCATTATTGTTTTGTCTAAAAAATAACTATTAAAGGCACAGGCAGAAGTACGGCATTGTTTTAACACCATTCCTATTAAATGTCAGTTATTATTTGCATTCGAGTAACAGTTCCTTTTGTGTCAACACAATTCCTATTTTGTGTAATAGTACACATTATTCCTTTTTTAAGCCAAGAAATTTGGTAATTTAATCACTATTTTTATAGCTAAATCGACTTAACATCTAGACCTAACAAAAGACTATTAACATCTTTAAAGTTTCAGCAACCGTTTTTAATACATATGATCAGTTAGAGACCGACAATCTACACACTCACACAAACAGAGTTAGAGAAAACTTTCCCGACAAACGAAATCCGCATTCGAATACTCTGGATCAGTTGAACCGCAGAGCGGAACAATCTCGGTGGCCGTTCCCAGTTCCAGGGTGTATATTTCGGGAACAAAAGCTCGCTCCAGAATGCCAAATTCGGTATCTCTTTCGCCCGGAAAGTTTGAGCAGCGCGAATTTCGGCTCCGGCCGCTCTTTTGAATCCGGCGGTCCGGAATCTCGGATGTCTGTACCCAGCCAAGCGGAAAAAAGAAAGAAATTGGAAGGATATCCGATTTGTAAGCTCAGAAAAGCTTATAAAATGCCATATCAAAAAAAGAAAGAAACGGAGAATCGTAGCTTCATTAGTTATGACTAATGATCAATAAATTAATTTAATAACTTTTAAAACTTCCAATAACTATACGGACGGAAAAAATGACATCAAAGAAAGTTTATTTAAACATTTATCAGAGTAAAGGATAAGGATAAATTCTTTCGACCAATTTGCTGTTGTTTCTTATTATTTCTAGATGTTTACGCATTTTTTCACTTGCCACAAGGTTGAACGATCAGGTGCGGTAGTTGCTAGATAGCTTTTCTGTGACTTATCCGTTGAAGTTCTTCTCAATATCGTTAAATTTTTTAACAATTATTATGGTGTACTCACTTGTGGCAATCAGGTTGCGCAGATATTCAATGAACGCCATCCTGACAACCACCTTTATGGCAAAATTGTTCGCGAGTTAGTAGCAAAATTTCACGAAACTGGTTCCGTTATGAATAAAAAGAGGCAGAGGGAAAATCCTGTAGTAAATGAAGCTATGGAGGTATTCGTATTGGGCCAAGTTGCAATGGATAGTAAGCTGAGTACAAGAAAATTAGTCAATGAGACCGGTGTGAATCGTACAAGTGTCCAAAGGATATTAAAAAAACGCAAGTTCCACTTGTACAAAATTCAGTTGGTACAAGAACTCAACGAAGACGATTTTGATCGTCGCTTGCAATTTTGTGAAACTATGAGTGAACGAGTGGCGAATGATAATAATTTCCTATTTAATGTGTGTTTTTTGAATGAGTGTATTTTCTTTTTGAACGGTGTAGTTAATCGGCACAACTGTCGGTACTGGGTTGAAAACAACCCCAGGGTTTTTCACGAGGTGCACACACAAAACCATCAGAAATTGAACGTGTGGGCTGGTATTTTTGGAAATACTATTGTGGGTCAGTTTAACGATATTTAAGAACCTCAACAATGAAGTCACAGAACAGCTATCTAGCAACTACCGCACCTGATCGTTCAAGCTTGTGGCAAGTGAAAAAATGCGTAAACATCTAGAAATAATAAGAAAAACACTCAAATTGGTCGAAGGAATTTATCCTTATCATTTACTCTGATAAATGTTTAAAGAAACTTTTCAAATTTCAAGCCTTCATATTTTCTTAACGACTCAACCGATTTTCAAAAACGAGGCGGGGAAATATAGAGAATAGAAAACTATTTTCATTGCGGCGCCACTTGACCCCCCTTTCCATTTGAAAAAAGTTGGGGGATGACACCCCCGCTCAGAGAGTTGAAGATTTCGCAATCATTTTTGGGGCCCTTACAAACAAAATTGACATTACCTAAAGCTTTATTATTGACCGCTAAAAACCCTCGCTGTTGACGCGCTCTATAAACCAATATCTCCCTCTTGCTCACACTCTCTCTCATTAGTTAGTCCATACCCTTCTTTATTTTTTAATGGCCCTTACCTTATATTGAGTAAAAATGATCCTTTAATGATGTAGTTTAAAATTCTACAAGAAATATTCTTTTGGAAATATATTTGTGTGGCTGGAAACGTTCTATCCTTTTTTAAATTTTAAGAAACTCAAATCGAATTAATATTCGAAGATAATAATATCGTCAAAATTATGGTCAGTTGTCATCCCTAGCCGTTTTTGACGCCTTTTTTTCGAGCATATGGTACATTATTTAAGGGGTCTTTCGTTAACTATTATGAAAAGTTAACAAACTCTTAACAAATATGTCTCCGGAATAAATGTCCTTGAAGTTAGTAAAATGCATATTTTTTCATTGAAACTAACTCTAATTACCAAACATTGCGATCGATAAAACCACCCGGAGATCTATGGGAATACAGAGGATGGAAAACGAAGACAGCACGCGGAAAATAGAAGCAGAAATTCCGAAGGCCCGGAGATAGTACCGCATCCGACGGCGCCGACGTTTCGTCGGAAATTATTCTCATTGAAAATTTATCGGCGCTAAGCGGCGGAATAATGAGAAACGGCGGCATTCGTTTTATGCTAATTGATCAGTTTGGAATAGACGTTTTATCTGCGCAAAAGACTGAAAACTATTTTTTACGCGTACAGATGGGTCAAATTCGACGCTTTTAAATGGAAACACCCTTTTCTATAGGAGATAGACAAAATATAATATTGGTGTCTGGAGCTCAATTTTTGTCAAAAACATGATGGTGGAAACCGCATATCGATATCTGTTACCGTTTCGGAGTTACGGGGTGTTTTTCAAAAATATGCATTTTTAACAAATCGCTGTAACTTTTTTGCTATGGAAAATTTTGTATTTTTATGAAAACATTTCCAAAGCACCTTTTTACGTAGAATTTAATGGTTTAAGTATAGTTTTTTTAAAATTAATAATTTAAGAATTATCAACAGAAAATTTGATTTTTTATATGGGACACCCTGTATATTTTTAGTTTATTGAAAAGAATTTAAAATCACCTTTCTAAAAATATAACACACTTGATATTTTGCTCGATTCCTCTTCGAGATATAGAGTATATCATCGCTTTAAATAAGTAGGCTTTGAACGGCACCGGCTGTAATACAAAAAAATTCTAGCTGTGAGCATCAATTAAAACGAAAATAATATTTGCTATGAGAGAATTTTATAACAATTTAAAATATATTTAACCAACATCAACACATTTAAACTATATCTAATAAAAATAGAAGTAAATAGCAAACCAGGACATAAGATTTTGCTACAGGTGTTCGACATATCGACTGTCTTCTGTTATGGACAGACGGGGCAGTTTTTGAACATTTCTCGCGGAATTCATTAACTCAGTAGAGGTGAAAGATACCCTATCATAACTGCTAAGTATTTCTAATTCTTGTCAAGATTATACGGAAGAATAAGGAACCTTTATTCTTCCGCAAATATATCCATAGGATTAGATCCATGGGTACTAAGTCAGGCGGCCTCGACGGCCAACGGCTGGGATCTTGGTTAGCTATTCAATTATTCTTGAAATTGGCTGCGAAAATTTGCTGATAACTTCAGCGGTCAGGGGCGGTGCGTCGTCTTGCTCGAAAAATATGTTTTCGAGTTCCATTAAGGGCATATCATCAATAAGGGGTCCAAAGCCTACTAGTTAGTGACGATCTTTTAAAAATTCTGTATTTCGAAGGGGATTATAACAAAATATCAAGTGTGCTATATTTTTGGAAAGGTAATTTTAAATTCTTTTCAGTTAATTAAAAATATAGAGGGTGTCCCAAATAAAAAATCAATTTTTCTGTTGATAACTCTTAAATTATTAATTTAAAAAAAATATATACTTAAACCATTAAATTCTACGTAAAAAGGTGCTTTGGAAATGTTTTCATAGAAATACAAAATTTTCCATAGCAAAAAAGTTACAGCGATTTGTTAAAAATGCACATTTTTGAAAAACACCCCGTAACTCCGAAACGGTAACAGATATTGATGTGCGGTTTTCACCATCATGTTTTTGATGAAAATTGAGCTACAGACACCGATATTAGTTTTCGTCTATCTCCTATAGAAAAGGGTGTTTCCATTTAAAAGCGTCGAATTTGACCCACCCTGTACAAAACTATTTGTTACATGCAAAAAAATATTTTTTACGCGTAAAAAAATAATTTTTTAATTTATTACTTTTCAACATATCCTTCAAATCCTTCGTTTAATAGCTGCTAGTAGGTAAAACGTTTCACTTCAAATATGCGCACATAGTGCACAATAACAATTTTTTTATAACTACTATTCCACAATACCCTCACTTCCTCTACGTAATTGTTTTAAAGTTTATTAATCGATAAACCGAAAGCAATCACACTATTTTTTTTTCTAGTTGTTTCGAAAAAAAAACGAACCGGATTCAGGCGGCAATAAGCCGTTGGGCCGGTAATTTGAATTTCAATTTGGCCGACTGTCATACAATTCCGATTTACGCACACCCACACACGGGGGTATGTCTGTGTGCAGCGGATGCGTGGCTGAAATATTATTATTGCTTCCCTGCCAGCCAATTAGCGCGCTATCAAAAAACCGGGATTGTTTTTTTTTCGTCCGACAGAATCTCTCTGATAAAAATTCACCTATTTGGGCGAATTGCGTTTGATTTTGGAACGGTGAGAGTGAGTTTTTGCCGATACTGCTTGCTATTTTTGGGACGTAGAAGCAGTCAATGTGATCATCATTATCACCATCACAATAATTGTTTTATCACTCTTACTGTATACTACCATACAATCGAAAAAAAAAACGGCGTCAAGGACGGCTGGGGATTGAAAATCGTTGATTATTTTGGCGAGGTCAAGCCCCTGATTTCTTGACCCATACTATTTTTTAATTTTTAATGGCCCTTACTGCCAGTTGGTCTTAAGAAAGTTGTAATAATTTTTATATTGAGTAAAAATGATTTTTAAATGGAGCAGTTTAAAATTCGAGAAAAAAAATTAGAAATAAATATGTGTCTGGAAACGTTCTATCCTTTTTTGATCTTATTCATCTCTCTTTAGTATATTTGGAAAACTTTTTTTATGAATAATTTGTTTTTTTCCAACTAGCAAAGGAGTACGACAGGGAGACGCAATATCCCTAAAGCTTTTTACAGTAACACTAGAATAAATCTTTCGTCAACAAGACTGGGCCAACAAAGGATTAAACATAGATGGAGAATATTTTAACCATCTAAGATTCGCTGATGACTAGTGATGGGAAAACCGATTAATTTCAATAATCGAGTACTCCAGTATCAAGCGATTGCAATAACCGAGTGATCGCTCGTATTTAAAAATACGGTTTTTCGTCCGCCGCTTGTTGTAAGTACTCGTTAACGCCAAGCGCCAAGCAGTAAGTTGCGTGCGCAGGGTACAGATTCTTTCGGTGATGAATGGCAAGTAGCAAACGACGAGCGATTCGTTTGATCGCTTGATTTAGTTTATTTCAAAGCATTGTCGATGTAGGTCGTAAAATGTTGTCTCTCAGATACGCAACGGATAAATATACAGGGTGTCGCAGAAACAAGTGCAAATATTTTAACTGGTAGTATAGTTCAACCCCAGAAACAAGCATATGAGGTTTTTTTGGCGAAAAATTTTTTTTGAAAATTCGAAATTTTTTGAAAAATTTTATGGAAATTTTTTAGCTTTTAGTTAAAAAACATAATTTCTTGATAATATGGTAACAAACTAGGTATTAGATTAAATTTACAAGAAAGAAAATTTAGAAAGGATCCAGTGGTTCTCAAAATGTTCGCAAAAAATCATTTTTTTTGGAAATTTTCGAAGTAAAATAACTCGGTATTTTGGACTTATTTGAAAAACGATAAAGAGAAAATTTGGAACCAAACCGCAGAGATAAGAGTTAACAAAAATTTATCCATAGACACCTTCAATGTCTGTCAAGGAGTCCGCCAGGGCTGTATACTGTCACCAATACTTTTTAATATATACGTCGAAAAAATATTTCAAATGGCCCTGGAAGGAGAAAGTGGAGAAATTAAAATTAACGGAGTTCCAATTAACAATATAAGATATGCAGATGATACGGCAATACTAGTACGAACTTTAGAGGATCTCCAGCAAATAATAAATAAGATAGGGGACATGGGAAATCGTTTCGGTCTTAAAATCAACGCTGCCATGACCAAACTTATGGTAATAGGACGCCAGCCTACAATCAACACCGCATTGACCGTGGATGGAAATATTATAGAGCGAGTTCCACGATTTAAATATCTGGGTGCCATGATCAATGAACGATGGGACTGCGATGAGGAAGTTAAACTTAGAACGAATTATGCAAAGTCAACATTTTTTAAACTTAAAAACTTCCTATTAGCACGCAGTCTCCCGCTAACACTTAGACTACGGGTAGTGAAATGCTACATATGGCCCATCTTACTATACGGCGCAGAAACCTGGTCACTCAAGGCTAGAACCCTGAACAGCATCGAGGCTTTCGAAATGTGGACTCTCCGGAGACTTTTACGTGTGCCATGGATCGCACATGCAACCAACGAAGAAGTTTTAAGAACTGCAGGCTATGAACGAGAAATGCTTAATATAGTTAAAGAAAGGAAAGTCTCATACCTCGGCCATATCCTTAGAGGAGACAAATATTACATTCCTAAGCTGATTCTACAAGGAAAAATAGAGGGACGGCGAGGCCCAGGAAGAAAACAACATTCCTGGCTAAGAAACATACGGGATTGGTGTAACATCAGCGACGCAGCCATCATATTTCGAAGAGCCGAAAACGGTACTCTACACATTGTATGAAGAGTACAGACAATCGCCAACGTGCGGCTAAGCAAAAGGCACAGGAAGAAGAAGAAAGAGAAAATATGTTTCTTTTATCGAGATCTACCACCCCTTAAAATATTTGCACTTATTTCTGGGATACCCTGTATATACGGCGTCGTATGAACTTGCTACCGGCAATGTATATCGAGTATGTCACATTAAAATCGGATTCAATTTATTTCATTCTAGGATCGCTTCGAGTCGCGTCTAGGATCGCTTCGATTTCGCTCGAATCGAGTATTCGAGCGAAATTTCGCTCGAGTGATCCCATCACTACTGATGACATAGTCCTAAGATAGCCAATAGTCCTACAAACTAGAACTACAAACACAAATTAACGAACTAAATACAGCCAGCAATGAAGTAGGTCTCAAAATAAATTTAATATAGTATAATATATACATATACCAAAAAAATGTTGTAATAACGTAAGTGAGAGAGTTATGTATATTATTATATTATTTTTAGACGAAAAAATCGTAAATTTTTGATATATTTTAAGTTATATTTTTACCAGTTTCCTACTCCTATAGATTTTTAAGAGTCCAGAAATAAATATTATTACACGTTACCGACCATTTTTCTATTAATTTTAGATACCAGCACTCGCGTGACCAATGCGACACCATCTACTATCGATTCCAAATTAAAGAAAAAGCCTGAAAAAATATATAATTCTATGTCAAACCGATCATTACACGAAAGAATTGTCTTTTGTCTATAACGCTTTTTATATAAATCTATAGAGTTTAATATAAGAGCACATGAAAAAGTCCACGTAAGAGTTTTGAGAGTGCTCTTTAATTAATAAAAAAGATATAAAAAGAATACTGAAAAGAATAAAAGGTTTGCCTGATTATTAATATGAGTTGTCTCTTACTAAGGCAAATAATATTGATACTAATATGGAGAAAATAATAACAAGATATTCAAAATTTAATATTATATTAGGTACCTTTTTAAGTACATACCGGGTGTTGCATCGTCGGACGGGACATAGGGAATCCCATGTAAATTTTAACAGGGTAAATAATTGACTTCCCTAATTATTTTAGAGAATAATTCTATTTAGGTTTATTGAAGAGCACTAAAACCCACATTCAAAAGAATAACTTTAGATATTTTTGATTAGCTTGTTTACGAGTTATCGCCGATTTCTTTTTAAATATTTCTCTTTTCTTATGGCCCTGTATTTACTTATGAGCACCAGTCAAGGTAAAAGATAACTGTCAAATGAACTTGTCATTTCAGAAATTTACCTATTTAGTGCTTTATTATTATTGAAAACTCATTCCTACATCGGAAATCTTAAAGATGTATTTATAAATACAATTTAACATGAATTAAAGTAAAATAAGGTAATCAATTACAAGGTTAAATATAGAATTATTACAATATTCAATAACTTATCAATTTAGGTACTATTAAATTGTTAGAACTTTAGGATTTAAGATGTTCACATTTTTGCTCCATCGACTGCTAGACAATAACCCAGGCGATCATAAAATTCTCTTCTTACATTCGCTAGTTGGTAAACTGAAATTCTATTGCATTCGGCAGAAATAGCATTTTTTAACTCGTCTAGATTTGGGTATTTTTTATCCTTGTATATCCTGTTTTTTAAATGGCCCCAGAGAAAGAAATCATTTGGCGAAATATCAGGAGACCTTGCTGGCCAATTTACTGTATGATTTAGGCCAATAACGTTTCCGTTAAAACTATTGTCTGAATATTCCCGAACACAGCCACGGTTTCATCCATTTGGTACCAAACTTCCTGATTTTTCCTAGGGGCCTAAGCTCCCATATTTGAAGGAATAGTATTTATGTCGTTTCAAAATTCGAAACGCTGTAGTGTGATCTATTCTTATTTCATCCTCAAGTTTCCTTGTGCTGATCTTTCCATCGTTCTCTTCCACGCACAATAAAACTTCCAAGTCGGTATCATTTCTTGAATCTTCTCTTTGTACCTGCCTTGCTTCACATCTGCAGTTATTTATTATTGTACCTTTGGTCTCAAATCTCTTGATATTCCTTGCCATTGTAGATTTTCCAGGTATCGGTCTATTGGGATACAGAACAGCAAACATGTCCGACACCTGTTGATAACTATTTCCTTGATAATACCATTTAATCATCAATACTTTTCCTTCGGTAGTGTAATTCATGGCTAATATTTTCGATGTAGGTATGAGTTTTTAATAATAATAATAATAAAGCACTAAATAGATCAATTTCTGGAATAACAACTTCATTTGACATCTTTTACCTTGACTGGTGCTCATAAGTAAATACAGGGCCATAAGAAAGGAGAAATATTTAAAAATAAATCGGCTATAACTCGTAAACGGGCTAATCAAAAATATCTAAAGTTATTCTTTTGAATGTGGGTTTTAGTGGTCTTCAATAAACCTAAATAGAATTATTCTCTAAAATAATTAGGGAAGCCAATAATTGAGCCCATTAAAATTTACATGGGATTTCCTATGTCCCGCTCGGCGTTGCAACACCCGGTATACCTTTTACATTACCTTAATTTTTTTAAATTCTTTTTAAACTACGAGATCTCTCTATCAAACGATATTGAAAAATATTTTGATGTATCTTTCTCCACTTGAAAAGTCGAATTTGCACAAATCGTAAACTTATAACTACGTTTTCTAATTATTTTATATAATATCCATTACACTCAGCTACATTCCTAAGGTAATCTCTTTCTATTTCATATCTTTCGTTGGTAACTGGAAAACTAAAAGCAAAATTTAAAGTGTCTTAATGTATTGTGGTGAATTAGTCTATTAGTGATTCCAACTCCCTAAATGTAATAAAAAAAACAACTTAACAAAATAAAATAAACAACAAGCGATACCAATCACAGCTAAATGCAACAAACAAAGAAAGGTTTATACCTATTATAAGGTTGTCCGTTATTTACAAAGTTGATTATTTCTCTCACGACGCCCTCTAAATTTTTAGTTTACTGTAAGAAACAATAAGAGACCATTATAAGCCCTTAATATTCACAATAAACCTTGCTCCAAAGACGATTCGTTTCCCATTTTTAATTACATAGGAATTTGCCACTTTTTGCAAATAATATTTTTTCTCTCGATTTTGTTCTCTCATAGCCATGACAATTACATATTCTGATACAAAATTGAACTCTCTACAAAAAAAGTCTCTTACAATTTTATGATAAACCTACTCCTTCAAAAGTTATTCATGGTTAAAGTTAACCACTCGGTAAATTCCTAAATTCTTCAACTTTTTTGACAAAATTAGGATTATTCTCGAAAAATTTAATCTATTACTGTAAAAATATACAATTCTGATGGTGTTAAGGTTGGGAATTAAGAAATCTTCAAGTCTAATGAAGTTTAAACCGTTTAAGCTGATTTAAGTATAGCTGATTTATTTTAATAATAGTTCTTTTTTATACAAGACGATAAAATGGTATTTTATCGTCGACCGAAAAGATTAATTCACGAGCGATGAAATCGCGAGTGAATTAATTTCGGGAGACGATAATGCAATTTTATCGTCATGTATAAAACAATATTTTTTTTCATAGCGAGTTACGTTTTAAAAAATATTGAGAAATTATTATTTCAAGGATTTTAATACGAGTAGTAATATAATATACAAATAGTAAAAGTGTTTCTGCGTGTCCTGCACTCTAGACTATGGAGAAGGATTGACGAAAATATAAGTGAAACTCAATTCGGCTTTAGAAGTGGGCTGGGAACCAGAGATGCTTTGTTCTCAATACAGGTTTTAGTCCAAAAATGCCTCGATCAGCAGACAAGTGCCTTGGCATATTTCATAGACTATGAGAAGGCATTTGATAACGTGAAACATGACAAGCTGATACATTTACTGAAGCGGATTGGGTTAGATGGCAAAGACATCAGAATCATTAGAAACTTATATTGGAATCAGTCAGCTTATATAAAAATGGGAAATATGTCAACAACGGATATAGAAATTCTTAAAGGCGTCAGACAAGGATGAATATTATCGCCACTTCTGTTTAATTTAAATTCTGAATCGATATTCCAGGAGACATTGCAAGATTTAGAAGTGGGAATAAAGGTGAATGGTAAACCTATTAATAACATCCGATATGCTGACGATACGGTGCTCCTAGCTGGCAATGAGAAGGATTTGCAGTGCCTGGTGGACAGAGTTAGCAGTATTAGTCAGAGTCATGGCCTTAAAATAAATATAAACAAAACAAAATTTATGATTATCAGCAAACAAAATATCGAAAATATCAGGATACAAGTGGAAGATCAAAATATAGAAAGGGTAAGAAGTTTTAAGTACTTAGGTTGCTGGCTGAATGATAAATGGGATCCTGATGAAGAAATCAAACAGAATTGAAATAGCCAGAAACACTTTTTTCAAAATGAAAAGTCTACTCTGCAATCGAGACCTGAATCTGACTACTCGATGGCGAGCTACCAAATGCTATGTACTTTCTACATTGTTATACGGAGTCGAGGGATGGACGTTGAAGGCACGGACCATGTCACGCCTGGATTCATTCGAGATGTGGTTATACCGACGAATGTTGAAAATATCCTGGACCGAACGAATAACAAATCTCTTAGTATTAGAATGTGTAAGGACCAAGAACTATTGACTACAATAAAACGACGGAAAGAAGCATATTTTGGTCATATTTTTCAAAATAACAAATATAGTTTCCTACAGCTGATCGTCGAGGGAAAGATTGAAGGACGACGAGGCATCGGGCGTAAACGGTTTTCCTGGTTGCGGAATTTGCGCCAGTGGTTTAATATAGGAGAGACCAGTGCAATTATCCGTTTGGCTCAAGACAGGGAGGAATTCCAATTGATGGTCGCCAACCTCCGATGAGGAGAAGGCACATGAAGAAGAAGAGAATACGAGTAGAAAAAATATTGAGCTGGGTTGGCGTTGGTTTCTATGTAATTTGACAAATAAATAAAGCTGTCTCTTTAGTTGTCAGTTTTGAGTCAACATTTTTTAATTCTCTTTCGTGTCGATTGCTGATTGCATGGGAGCCAGAAATGGCTCAAAACGAAATAAGTAAATTACCAACAGATATTCAGGCTGAGGCGACAAACGCCATATCCAAATTCCTGCCATTTAAATCCCGAATAACTTATGAAAAGACATACAAAAATTATAATAAATCCGAAACTAATCAAGATACAGGGGTTTTCTTCATACGTGTTTGCCAAACTTCTAATTACGCAACTTTTGTCCCATTTAACCGAAATCTCTCGTAGTTTCTGAGATGCCAATCTTGAGCATCAAAATTGTCACCACCCTATATTCCTCTATAATAATAACAACATTTATTTCGTTTCTTGGTCTTATTAGGAACGAATTCTACAAAATATGATTTCTATTTTAGTTGCCTTCCACAAACAATAATTCCGAAACATATCATACACTCTTGTTCCTTAATTATTAAACGCTGTAATTGCAGCTGCTAGATAAGTTTAGTTTTCGAACGTACGAAACACAAACACGCTATTAACAATTGCTACAAAGTTTCCCTTTGTTCCAGTTTGCGTATTTCATAATAATAACAATTGTTTGTTTGCTAGTTTAAATTGTTTTAAATTATTTGCCACGTATTTAACGAACGGTCTCGAGAATTCCGAGAAACCGGAAATAGCTGAAATTAGTTTTATAATAATATTTTGACTTTTAACGTTCCAGTTCCTGGAAAGTAGCGAAATAAGAAAATTTAGTAGTGTTTAATATTGAAAATATACGAATATACGATCGAAAAAAAAAACGTCGTGAAATCGGCTGGGGAATAACAATCGATAATAATTTTAGCGAGGTCAAGCCCTAGATGTCATTTACTAAAAACTGACAGAAAATTAACATTAATTATAGAAATATTAAAAAAGAAACCAAATCTTCTACATCCAAATCTATTGATTGTTTATGTTGTTTTGGTTTTGACTTAAGAATAAAGTTTTTTTTAATTAGTATAGAATATCATATCATGCAATTGCCAAGTCATTATAATTATTACAGAAATAAAGACGTCTAATATTGATACTTAAAATTTATAACAAAATTGTTGAATAGGTGCTTAAGGTGAAACTAAATAAAATAAACTATCTTGGTCTTACATCAGATCTCACAAACTTTTTATAGTGGAAGAATTGTGTTGCAAGACTTGGCATTTTTTACATTCTATGTTTTTCATGGGATCTCATTTATTTTTGTAGGTTATCCTCCTATTTTTTCTCGAGTAATATATCATTCAAAATAATATTAAAGAAGTTTGACTAGTAATAATTCATAAACTTTAAATTATCGTATAAAGTCAGATAATATCAAATGGATTAATTCTAGTTTTCTAACGACTTTTGTTTGCGATTTTCGTTACAGCCCCAAGAGATTTTGGCAACAGTTCATTTAAAAACATTGATTTACAACTCATATGTATGACTTAATAACGATTTTAATCGGTGAAAACCTCTTATTCGATATTATTTTGAACAAATAAATGGAGAAAAATACGTCAGAATTTGATATGTTGATATGCGAAACGGTCGTCGATGCATTGTTGGGATGCATGGTTGAGATGCGTAACCAAGGTAGCAGAAGCACAAACATTACTTACGAGACGTCATTTTGATATAAATAATTAATATATAATTTTTTATCTAAACTAATATAAAATCCTTAAGTGACTGACATACTGATTAATCACGATCCTGCTCAAACCACTCAACGTAAGAAGCTCAATTTTGGTATACAGGTTGATTCTAGGGTGTAGAGGTTCGATAAGAGGGGATTTTTCGAAATTCCAGTTCCAATAGGGTGAAACCACCCCTTAAATATTACAATATTTTTTGTTTAAAAATACGGTCAAGTTTCCGAAAAAACGCTTAAACATGTATATTTTATTTTGTTTTTTTACATATTTTAAGATTTTTTAAAAACGTATACAGGGTGTTTCAAAAAATCTGGTCATTGATTAATCACGATCCTGCTTAAAGCGCTTGACGTAAAAAGCTGATTTTTGGAAAACAGATTGACTTTAGGGTGTAGATGTTCAATAAGAAGGGATTTTTCGAAAAACACGTATATTTTATTTTATTGTTTTACATATTTTAAGATTTTTTAGAAATTTATAAAGGGTGTTTCATAAAATATGACCATTGAGTAATCACGATTCTGCTTAAACTGCTTGACGTTTAAAGCTGATTTTTGGTAAACGGATTGATTGTGGGGTGTAGAGGTTCGATAAGGAGGTGTTTCTCGAATCTCAAATTCCAAGAGGGTGAAAAGGCCCCTCAAATATTACAATATTTGTTATTTTAAAACGGTTAGTCTTTCGGGAAAACCCTTGGACAAGCATAATTTATTTGTTTTTTTTACATATTTTGAAATTTTTTAAAAAATCATACAAGGTGTTCCAAAAAGTTGGGTAATTTCTTAATCACGATTCTTCTTAAACTGCTTGACGTAAAAAGCTTATTTTTGGCAAACGGATTTTTCGAAAGTCAAATTCCAACGAGATGAAACTACCCCTCACATATTACGAAGTTATATAATAATATCGCCATATTGTTTTTTCTTATGCTAACATAAATGTGAGAAAATTTTATCCAGTTTGTATGTTAATGGAAATTCTTGGTTTGCTTTATCATCACCATTATAAATGATTAATTCGACGCGAACGAAGTCGCTGGTACACGCTAGTAGTGAATTAAATTCTTATAGTTATTTGCTTAATCCTAAGTCATTCGCTTCATTCTAAGTCATTCAGGAAATAATATAGCATCACTCAACCTATAAATTTAATTGATTACACAATAATTTTTTGCATGATTTTGCTTTTTAGAAAATAGTTTCATGCACAATAATTTTAGAATAAAATTTTATTAAATTATTGTGCATTCAACTATTTTCCAAGCAAACTCACGCGCAAAATATATTTGAATAGTTTAATCATAGACTAATGTCATGTACTAGAGATAGATTGGACACTGATATAAAACAAATGGGTCCGTCATTTAGAGCCACCTGGTGATCCGGAAGAAACTAATGGAGAGTTTTGGCATAACATAATTTTAGCGTTCCGTTACTTATTAATGCTATCTAAAACGGTAACGTTATTCAAGCTCAAAATTACTCCTTGTAAAATATAAAATAATAAATATAGACTTTTTTATTGCCATTTTATGTTTTATTAGATCATTAGAAGTGTAACATAATTAAAACAAAATTAAAATATACACATACATTTTAAACACCAACAATAGAGCACATAGCGCCAATTTTTTGATTTAACAAATCTACTAACTTAACTACTAATTAACTGTTACAAAAAAATACTATATATTACCAACTATGTACTTACTTATTTATGATTAAACTATTTTTTTTATTTGGTTCATTAATTTATCATTTCTAAAATGTCAGAATGACTTTAATAAAAAAGTTTAGTATCTAACACGAAAATGATGATCGACTCTAAATATCAGAATGCACAAACTAATAAAAACACAAACTATAAACACAAATCACTGAAATCACCGAACTTTCCGATAAATCAGGAATATCTGAATTAATAATTATTTAAATAATGATCAAAATAATGATTTAAAAATAACTTGACGGATCACCAACATTTTGTCAACATGTCAACTAGACAAAAACTAGACCACAGACAATAGTCAACATAGGGACTGTCATGTCATCTTCATATATAAATTAGAAACCTGTACTGTAATGTCTTTTGCGCCGTCTGGCGATGCGGAAGAAACTAAATTTGGAGTTCTATAAAATTACCATTGAGTGTCTAGGGCATGAGTTTAATCGATTAAATTTTTAGGTATAATATATGATTATTATACTGACATAAGTGTCAAATTCAACGAGCGTAACCATAGTTTCTCGATATATAATTACATACAAGGTATCACTTTTAAATTTTTTTATACTATTTGGAACGTTTGAAATTGTTTAAAAACTTACTTGTGGCGTTTGAAAAAAATTGCATGTTCTATTCGGAGTAAAAATGACTTTTTGTGCCTCGGCTGTATGTCGAACTTACAGCCTCGCCACAAAAAGTGTCATTTTTACTCCTAATAAAACAATATACTATTATTTCATAAATATTTTTCAAAAATATCAATATTAAAATAAATAGATCAATCTGAAACGAGGCGAATTGAAAAAACAAAATCGAATAATATTTGGATAATCGTCGGCAGTCATCATCATCAGTTGGGTTTTATTTAAATGCGAACGCCCGTCAGAAATTGAAATCCTTTGTTGTGTTTGCTCTCAGTTCATTTGGTTCGATTTACAGTTTTATTTCGGGCTTTATTTCGTTTGTTGTTCGGAAAAAACAACAAACGATTTGTTTAGATTAAAATACCGAGGGTTTCACAAAATTTCAGTTGAGTATTGTGAAGAATTTGGCTATATTGAAGTACAGGGTGGTCCGAATTGTGTTCGAGAAGCTTCAGCAGAATATCCTGCATATAAAAATAAGCAAAAATGTATGTATTCCAAAATGCTTCGTGTCGGAGATATAAGTTTCATTTTAATTTCGATTTTTTTCAAATAATTTCTAACTAACGTCGTTATTTGGATGAAAATTGGTGTCTGGGTGTTTTTTGACTTGATAAATTTTATTTCGATGTCAAAATGACTCCTATACTAGTAGGGGGCACCACTTTAGAGGTGTGTAGTTCGTGAACGAACTAGTTCCAGTGAACTATTTCGACCCCGGAACGAAAGAAACTACTTCCCGGTTTCTTAAAAGACTAGTTCCTCAGGACCTATTCCGAGGACCGATACTGTGACCGAGATACAATAATATGCGGCATGAGTGCCAGCCGTATGTTGCTGGTCCCGGACCGAAAGGAACGAGATAAACTAGAGAATCTAATTAAAAATTGTCGTGGATACTGTTTTTATATTAATTTATATTAATAATTTTTTGTTTGTTCTTTGAATGTTTGATGATGTTTCACTTTAGGTCTCTCAAATTAAAAAATATCTTTAAAACGAAGTAGATATTGTGCCTTTTTAGACAAAAACAAAAAGCGGGAAAACTTTGCTTTCATATTTATCATTTAGCTTCACCTACATGTATCAGTATTAAATATTTTATTATTTGCTCCAATTGATTTGTGATATAGTTTACTCTGATTTGAGTTTTTTTTAATTTTTTGATTTTATCTGCAATAAAATTTACTTATATGTTTCTAATATACGCATTTACACGTCTCGTTATATTTCGTACATTATAAAAAGTATACATAGTTCTGACTTATAACGAAACCTATGAGCAACCAACGGGGATTTCAGTGTTAGTCGGGAACTAATGTGAACTAAAGACTTAGTTCAAGGAACTATTCTACTGGAGGAACTAGACTTAAGGAACTAGATCCTCCCAAGGAACTAGAATTCCCATCTCTACACCATTTACATTTTTTTAAAGATAGGTTCATATACACGCGAATTGCGAAATGCGAATCGCAAAAAATATTCTTGGTCGATTAAAAAAAAATACAGAGGCGGCAAAATTGACAGAAAGTTGTTTTAGTATTTTGCGAATTCGCATAATTTAAAATCTGGGGACGGGAATAGTGAAACTGATTTAATTTTTGCGAATATTCGCTGCGAATTTTCAGTTTTTAGGTTATAATGTGGCCATTTCTTGTCACTTATTTATTGTTAATATTATAATAATATAAACATTGGTCAAAATGGAAGAAAATTGATATGATATTGTTGGTTGCTTCGCAAGTTTCTAGAGAATTTAATCACAAAATTATCAATAATTCAATTTGAGACATCGTGGTAGTAATATCCTAGTAGAGGACAAGTAAGTTTGTATAAGTGGTTTTTTAAAAATAAATGCAAAATACCAGAAAACGGAATACCGTAACATATTTTATTGATTACTATTTTTTGTTTGTTTTTGCTTTTTACTTTAAGAAAATGGTAGTACTTACGTTGATGACCCAATCTTTTGGATTATGCGCGTTGGTACCGCACACGTACAGTCTGTCACCATTTCCCATGGACTGGATCACTCTGATGTGATTACGACAGTCGAAATGCTGAAACAAAGAAAACAAGTATTGCATTAATATGTCTAGGGAATATAAAATAAATTGTTTCAATACTCAAGCTTGAAGTTTTACATCTTATTGAAAAAAATATATATTTCATCAAACCACACGTATTCAAATAGCATAGTTAAAATTCATATATGTTATAAAATTCTTACAGAAAAATTCTGTAAGAAAAAAATCTTACAGAAAATTTTCTGTAACAATTTTATATTACACCCAAAAACTATTTATCATAATAAAAATCTTACAAAAATTCTGCAAAGAAAAAAATCTTACAGAAAATTTTCTGTAAGCATTTTATATTAGATTCAAAATCTATTTAAAATAATAAAAATTCACAATATTTTTTCTTTACCGGACATTTTGATATTGCCCCTATTCAGCCAGAATTGGCCCAAAATCAACCCCTGCTGGCCTCGGAGGTAAACTCAATAAAAAAGCGAAAATACAACGGCGCATAAAGCGGTATTTTGAGACCGTTGTCATTCGGTGGTCGCAGACACGTACACAATCGAAAAACAGGACTACTCCGGGTATTTTTACTGGCCCTCTGTGCGCCGCCGCACCCCCGGAGATTTTTATTTCTCTCTTTTTCGTGTCGCTGCGACGATATGCAGACGCTCGCACGTTTCGACCATCGCCATCATCAGGATGAGGAACGGTTCGAGTCTTGTTTTGACTCCAATAATCGACCAGAGATATAAGAAATTGGAGATATATCTAGCGTTTTCTCAAACTTATACAGTTTGTTGCATCGTCAACCGAATGCAGTGTGCATTCACCAATTAATAGAATACTTAAATGGTCCTGATTTTATCTAGTCTGTTTTTTTATGGGAATATGTTAAAGACAGTGTTTACAAAACTCGACCAACTATTGTCGAAAACATGAGAGAAATTATTGTAGCTCCTTTTCGAGGTAGAACTCCACATATGCCTTTTAAAATGAAAAGATCCCTTTGAAAAGACAATCATTTTATGGAGTTAACAGGAAAGAAAGAGATTTGAGCATTTGATTTCATCTAGCTAATTTTTGTCACATTTATAGGTTTACATCTAGTTTTAATTCTGTAATAATTAAAATATGTTTTAAACGTGTATCTTTTTATTACCGTTGAGTATTTTACTCTACAATCTTTAATTTTTGTTAAATTAACAAAAGGTAACACAGCCACCCTAGATTTTTTCAAATAATAAAGATCTATTAGTGACGCAAAATCATAAAAAATTAAATATCTAGGCAAATCTCTGTCTGAGGGGTAGGCAACCTTAATAATATTTTGAAGATATATAAATTTCCCGTTGAACACCGTAAAAATATACTGGGTGTTTCATTTAAAATAAAGGAGTAACTTGCTTTTAAAAGTGACTAATGTTCCATATTAATTTTGTCTCACCCTGTACTTATAATTTTCGGGTCAAATTTCAATTTGGTTTAACATACAATGGTTACTGTAATTAAATATCAGGCTATACAAGGCCAACTAAAATTAGCTAGCTACTATCTAAATTTAGAATTTACTCTTCATTTTCACAAAATGTGAAATATGTCAAAATCCTTAGATTTTAGGTATATGCTTCTTTAATAAAACTCACCTTTATTTTTTTCCTAGAATCCGAAAATCAATTAATATATAAGGTATTCCATTAGAAAAAACACAACTTTGATGTGTAACTTTTTTGGAGACACCCTGTACAATTCTATATATATTTATAAAATGCTTTCAGTTAATCTACATATGTCGTCGAAAAATCCTAGAGCTGTAAAAATTTCTTTTCGATATTAACTACCGTTCCCCTTGGAGTTTCCGCGGCGTATGAGAGGCGCCACCCTGTACAATGGTACTCAATTTAAATTAAACTTCTCATTAAAAAATAGATAGTTATTTTCTTTTATCTATGTAAACAGAATGACTTATGATATGCCAGATTTTGACATTTAAAAAAAAATTGTTATTTAAATTTCAAAGTGTTACTATTATTAAGCAATTATTTTTTAACAAGTTAAAAAAGCTACATAGATCGTATTAAACAACGACGTTCTCAATATCCGAAAGGTAGTAAAACTCAAAATCTCAAAACAAATTCCCAAAAAAATAATCAAATTGAAATCCCTTTTTGGGGAATTAAATAGTCTGGTTATTTCTCAACTGACTGAGATAAAAATGTTATCGTTTACCTCACTTCATGCAAGAAGTCAACCGACAAAATATTATAAATATAACTAAGCATATACTGGGTGTTGCAATTTGTATGTCAAAATCCTCCCTAATTAACCTTAGTAAATCATTTTGACGATTTTTTATTCCATATTGTTGAGTACTGATTAATTTTTAAATTTGGCCATCTATTTCCTCTAACGTCTACGGTCCGGACTCGAATTTTATGTCTCAGATCCGGGTTTCGGACGTCCGGATTTTTCCGGAATCGGTAAATAAAAGGACATTGAGGAGGGGGAGGGGATTTAGGGTTCTCAACCGTTGACGTTTCGAGATTTAGGTTTTTCCTCCACTTTATGTTATTGAGGCAGTTATGTGTGTTTTTTTTCGTTTAGTTTGCTGAAACGGCGAAAATACTTTTTTACCGACCTGTTTAAAACGATGTCTATTTATATTTTATAGGATATTCTTCTATATTTCGTTTTAAAATATATTCTAATATTTTTATACGGAACAGATTTTGTTGAGAATGGAAACTATTTATTTTTCCAATTTAAATATGAAATGTTGACAAGTTTGTATGTAGTCCCAATACTTGAAGTGGTCAGCCCAATAAAAATTAGCATCGATTTTAATTTCAAAGGCTACCAGAATACCGTTTTTGCCAGTAGCAAAGTATTTCATGTTTTGAATATATAGAGTCGTCCGAATGCTTCGTCAAGTTCGGTCACTTAGCATCGGCACTTTGAAAATCGCGTATCAAAAGCCAGAAGCCGCCTCGTCCGATACGCCGGATTTCGACGAAAACAGGAGTGGAAGCCGGGGTAAATAGAAGCCGAATTTTTACCGATCGCAATGTGTGACAAGGTGCAGGGGAACGTGGGGTATTTCAAAAATACCTAATGGTAAATCTACAAAATAAAAAATATACTATGAGTTTATTGGTGTATTACATATAAATATTTAGACATGGCAAGATAAAAAAAGATATAGCAAAAATAAAATAAATTTAAAAAAAAACCAAAAAAAAAGCTACACAATATCAACAGTAAATAATGTAAAAGTATATTATGTAACGAGTGTTTTGGAAAAAATAATATTACGCACGAGTGCAGTATTCCATGAGTGCGTAATATGGTTTTCCAACACGAATTACGTACACTATAAAATTCAAAGCTGATACTATTAAATGTCAACAAATTTTGATGTTTAAATGGTATCCTCGGTATTTTTACGTTATTCGATAGAAAATGATACTCTGAGTAGAAAGACATATCATATGTCAGCTTTTAACAGTTTCACGTATGATTTATTTGAAAGTGTAACATGCGGTTTATAACGACAATTTGACTCGAAATACCAAGTGTGTGGCATGAAATTATGCGTAAAAACACTTTTTTCCAAATATACTAATGAGCCACACTCTTTCCATTTGAAAAAAATTAAGATATGGTTAAAATTACCCTTTGGGCATCTTTTAACCGGCCAAGACAAGACATGGAAAACATTAGACGATCAAATCTATTTTTCCCAGAACTCCTCGATTAAAGTTTTGTTTTTAAAAGAGCTATGGCACTCAATATTGAAATTTTAAAAGATTTTTTTTTAAGCTAGAATGTCAAAAGTTGACATATGATATGTCATTCTATTCAGAGTGTCATTTTTTATGGAATAAAGTAGAAAAATGCCGAGGTTGCCGTTTAAAAATCAAAAGTTGTAGTCATTTTCGGTGAAACCGGAAGTGACCGAAAAAAATTTAAAACGTTAATCAATCTAATTTAGGTCATATACTAACACACCAAATCTCGTTTTTTATCTGAAAAAATAAAAAGTTATAGGGATAAGCCACTTTTGAGACACACCCAGTATATGATTTTTCGTGTAAAAAAATTAAGTGTTCTTGAATAATTCTAATTAGATATTTTAAATAATTTTTTTTCCAGTGGCGAAAAACTCAATATTATTTTTAAGAAATAATAAAAATAATTATGCTTTTTTTATAATAAACTAATAAATAATTAACTAAGGCTAATGTGATCAGTAACACTTTGCAATGAAAATTAAATAACTACTTGAAAAATAATTCCATATGCATGCGAGACCACTCTGTAATAACGCCAAAATCAGAGTAATACGCCGAACGTGATCCGCCGTGTATGCTGGGTCCAAAGTCCACACACCAGTAATACACTGGGAAACACGTGCGTGAAGCGGCTTTTGATACCTGCCGCCGGCACAAGTGACAGAACTTATATTTTATTCAGTAAACTTTGGCTTCGTTTTGGAGATACAGGGTGCTAAAGTCTTATTTTTATTTCGATTTTTCTAAATAATTTCTGCACTAATGCCGATATTTGGATGAAAATTGGTGTCTGGATGTCTTTTGGCATGAGAAATTTTGATTTAGCTGTCAAAACAACTCCTACTGCTAGGGGCCGCCACGTATGGTGAAGCAGTTTCTGTGCCAAAGGTTCAATTTGGCACAAAATTTTTTTAAATTTATAATATCAGTCTATTGTCTATACAGGGTGAGTTTTCTACGATGTTCTCTATGGGTATCTCGGAAACTACTGGGGATAGTGAGTCGGTTAAATGGGGAAAGAATTGTAGAATTGTGGGGTCATAAATATGCGTCTTTCATCTTATATCATAATTATGCAAACTCAGGGGTAGGAAGAGGTGGACAAATTTCATGGGCCTTCTCGGTCACCTGACCTATCCATTTTAGAATTTTTTTATGCGGAACTTCTGAATTGAGAGAGGCACTCTAAGAGGCGGTATGGGAGAAGTTTAATAAAGTCGACCGGTCTTTCTGATAGAAAAGCTAATAGGTAATTCAGTTTTAAAAAGATACATTTATGTACTCAAAACAATGGCGGATGTTTTGAACATTTTCTAAAATAACTTGAAGTGTATGTAGTGATATTATTTTTTTTAAGTTTTAGTTTGTGTAATGGAAATTCTAAAGAACCGTTTAATAAAATATTCTGTCTTTTTATAAGTTATAAACGATGTCAACTAAGTGAAATTAGTCAAGAAAGATATTAATTGGCTATAAATCAGTAATTTTTCAAAAAAAAACATATAGCTTATATCGCTGATAAGCTTAAAAAATTGCGCTTTTTATGAAGTCATGACATGGTTTTGCATTTAAAAAACATATGTCAAATGTCAAAAATTATAGGCTTTAGAAAAAAAGGAGAACACAATCTGATTAAGGATGTGATTATCTACAACTTTTATCTGAAAACTTTTTCTCTAAAATAGATTATAATGGAGTTGGGATAATTTTTAAAATAGCCGAAATTTGTTTTTCTTTCGAAATATCTAGTAAGCCATGAACTTTTTAAAAATCTGAAAGGGGCATATTTTTGACCGCACAAAACTGCAATTCTTTTCCCATTTAACCAACTCTCTATCTCCAGTAGTTTCCGAGATACCCATAAAGAACATCGTAGAAAACTCACCCTGTATAGACAATAGACAGCATGTTTCATTTTCACATTCAGACACAATTTTCATTCAAATATCGACGTTAATCTAGAAATTACATACTTGGAAAACATCGAAATTAAAACAAAACTTCTACATCCTGTATCTCTGAAACGAAGCAATTTAAGACATACATTTATACGAACTTTTTTACTTATTTTTAACTACAGAATATGCTGCCGAAGTTTCCTGATTATAATTCGGATCATACTGTATAGAAATACATATTTTAGTCAGTTTATTCTTTTAAATTATTGGCGTTTTCTAATTGAACCATACAATATATTTCCTCAAGAACTAGTTCACTTTATAGAGGGCGTTTTTCTGCTTGACCATCGGCTCGATTGGGCGGAAATTGTGGCCCCCGGGGGGCGCAGGCCCGTTTCTTAGCCTTCGGGGTCCGATAAATCGACCGTAGTTTATTATCGCGCTGCGATCATCTCGCAGAGATGTTATCAGCGGCCTCATCTCGAGAGGAGGAAAACTTTTTATTCCCTATTTGTTCTCCTATCGTGTTTTCCGTGGGTCAGTTAACTCAATTCCTGCAGGAAATAGAATGGGGAGAAGAAAATTGTGTCAAGTTGTTTGATTATTGGTAGATTTGTTTTTGTTAATGTCGCAAATTTATGATTGTAGATTTTCAGGGCTTTGATGAGACGATTTTACAGAGGTTAGTTCTCCATCTCCGATATCAGTCGTATCAAAGTTTATGACATGAATGGTAGTTGTCTCGGCGCTCTTAGAGATTAGGTGTTCTGGTGTTTCTTCATTTTCCCCAGAGAAACTGCATTCGCCGTTATTTATTAGCTTCAATTTCATTCTACTGACTACAACTTTCTAGTGACAGTAGCTATTTACAAAATCGACATTAGTTTATGGACTTTATTTAAATTTATAACAGTTTACTTTTATTTAATTTACCCGCAATAGTTCAATAAGTAAGTATTATTTTATCAAGAAAAACGAAGAAGTAGTTCTTTGATTTATATTACGATGACTTGTAGATATATTGGATTTTCTATAAAAGAACCAATTAAGGCAAATTAATTTTCTTCACTTCCAACGACATGTTTCTGCCGAATAGTTTTTTCATTTATACCACACTATCAGTTCTGCGAAATAGGAAAAATAATTATTGAAAGGAACGCTTGTCAAGAACATTCCTATTTGGATAACTTTGGTAAACCCTTCAGGCCAACAAGCATTTGTCTTCACAAAATAAAATCACTAGTAACATTTTTAGAATTTAGAATTTAGAATGAGTGGGAGGGGGGTTAATCACTTCGACCTTACAGATCCATTGTGTCCCCCTTTCTTGAATCATAACTCATCATACAGTCCCAGGGCTTTGACAAAAGCCAGTATCTGGGACGGTTTTATAGAGGGTAGTTCTCCATCTCCAATATCAGTCGTACCAAAATTCATGGCACGAATGGTTGTCGTCTCGACGCACTCAGTGATGAGGTGTACTGGTGTTTCACCATCTTCCCCACAGAATCTGCATTCGCCGTTTCTTCTTAGTTTCAATCTACTGAGGTGTTCATTGAGGAGACAGTGTCCTGTTAAAAACCCCGTGACAATCCGAAGATTGTTCTTACTCAGACCCAGGAAGATCTGTGATTTTTCTTGATCATAAGCCCTCAGAAACTTCTTCGAGTGTCTTAGACCATTGCAAGATTTCCATTCCAGGTTGCGGATGGAATCTTCCAAGTTCTTGAGTTCCGCCTTGAGTTGGTTATGAGTAACATATCCATTCCTTCCGCCATCGCATCGCACTATGGTTTCTAAAAGCTAATTTTTTGGCCAAAATATATATTTTAGACTCACTGTATATGGACTTTTTTTGTAAGTGGAATGCAAGCAGATATACAAATGAAGAAGACTACATGCATATATTTTTGTTTAGTTTTCATTTTTATTCCTTATCACCATTTATATTTAGACGTTCTAGTGAAGTATTTGCGCCTATTCAGTTGTTTATTTTCGGAAGAGTTTTGGTGAATATTAAGTGATATATTTCAGTGGGATATAAAAACGGATTACTGTCATTTTTAGTATTTTTAAGAAATCACTAACAATTGCACGTAAGAACCAGCGTCCATTATTTTTTAATTAATTAAAAATAATGAGTTTAAGACAGAACATAAATAAAAAGTTAAACTAGTCTCTAAATCAATAAGTCTCTAAAACTACTGAACGAAAGTACATGATATCTTATATCATTAGAAAGGGAATTGAAAGACCTTTTACATAATGTATCAATCGGCCCCCTTTCCATTTAAGAATTTAGGAGTGGTGCCGCCCCCGCCTTCGGGGTTATAGGTGTGAAAGTGATTTTGTGATATTTTCTTTTCCCCCTCGAAAACTAAATCGACGTGTCCGGGCGTTTTTCCAAATTTTAATTTTAAACGAGAAAAATTGGGGTGGAAAGTTTCCATTGGTTCACCCTGTATAAACCCATCCATAGTTGCAAAGGAAAACACTAATTCACCATATTGCACTTTACTTTTGAACAGTGCAAAAGTAAAGTGTTTTTGGTGTATTGTGCTGAATTACCTAGTTTTTTATTTTGTTGTTGTAACACCAAATGTTCCAGCCCCCAGCCATCCATAGTTAACTTAAAAAATATTAAAAACTTTTTTCTTTCAAATAAATGGATCGGTATGGAAGTCATCTCCATTTTTTCGTAAAACAGAGTATACTGCAATATTGTTTTAATTTGTTAGGAATCGACTTCTACTTCCCAAAGTCTAATTCTCCTTACCGAAAACGCACATATACTGCCGAACCTTGCACACCATTGCAAAAACTTTCTTTTGTAGTAGCTGACTCCACTGCCGCTGTTTTCCGGGTCCCGGATTGTTCCGGGCGTTAAGGCGCGCCTCGCCCGGAACAAATGGCGCGCCCGGATTAAGGTGGGCGGAAGATTAAGAGGGGAAGCAGGAGCAAAAAGGTAATTGCGAGAGTTGCGAGACTGGGACTGCTGCGGCCGCAGGATCGGAAAGAAAATGCACCAGCAGGGGCAGGGGGGTTATTTATGAGGGGATGTGAGGGGGTGGTTTGCCAGCGCTCGATGCTATCGAGGTTAAGTAACGTTAGGTGGTGATAGAGGACTAAGATGGAATCAGAGCAATGCTACTTTAAAAAACATTTTTCAAGGATACTTAATTTTAATTCTAAACATTTTGAGAAAAATGCATTCATTAAAAATTATTTGCAAATTCAATATATTACTTTAAAAATTACAGTTCTTGTGCATGAATATTAGAGTGGCTTTATGTTCTATAAAAGACTGAATCAAATAAATAAAAAATATCAAAGTTGTATTTTTAAATGGAACACCCTGTATATTATTAAATTTTTAGTTTCTACGATTAAAATAAAGTTAAATTTTATTAAGGCTTTCCGCACTTTAATCTTACCGTTTTTGAAATATTGACAATTTTGTGAAAATGCAGTAACAATTTTAATGCTTCATTTCTCTAGGCGTATTTAGGTTTTTAAAACCAAATATTGTACTGAAGTTTTTCTATTTACTAAATTTTGTATTGCAATAATAAAAGTTACACCTACTACCTTATACAGAGTATCTAAAATTTTATATTAAATAATTACTAGCTTTAAACGGCAATAACTTGTTTAATTTAAATGGAACATCCTGTATATTTTACGAGAATTAGATGCACTATTTAAATGTCTATCAAATCGTATTATACCATTTCTTACCTATCTCCTCAAGTTTTCGTAGAAAATGCTTTTTCTTATAATTTAGACCTGATTTAACAACATACCCATAGAATATTGACATTTTATATTATTTTAAAAGATGTAACAAATTTTCAAAGTGTATAGATATTAATATTGTCTAAACTGTTTAAATATTTATACCTTATTTGACGTTAATATGATTATTTAGGGGTTTTTGGCCACGGTATTCAGAAAAATTTGCCTGTATGCAGTGTTTACGGGGGCTATAAAACTAAAAAATATATTCTCTTTGCAAATTAAAGTATTAAAAAGAGAGAAATATTTAAAATTAAACGAGTAGTATGAAAATAGGGGTCTACGTGGGGCATTGAAGGATAACTAATTTTTCCACGGCCGGTTAAAACGGAAACGAAATGCGTTTGATATGGTTTTCCAATTACGGCCACTTGAAAACTTGATGGTCCTTGAGCTAATCATCGGCCGGAGGGTATAGGTGAGAGGGTAAAAAGAGGGGGCGAGGGGATGCGAGAGTGAAAGCGGTATTTCCGAGTTTTCTCGGATTGAAAAGGGTATTTTACATGGAGAGGATGTGTGTAAAATGATTTTTAATTAGCTGGAAAATGAAAATACGGAAATTAACATGGAGGTTTTCAATAATATGTATGTCTGTACCGATATATTTGGCATATTATGTTTCGATTAAAAATCGAATTCGCTTAAAAAAATATACGTAGTTTTAACTTTTTAGTAGATCAACACAGAAATCAAGAAAAAAAAATATTATAGTAACATGAAATTTGATTTTGGTATAACTGTAATTATAGATCCTTGCTAGGTTTCTTAGGCCGGTCTCTCACAGTCGTATTTTATTTTATCTCGAAAGCGTGGTACCAACTAGCAAACTCTGTGAATTAGTCTTTTAAGAAACCGGGAGCAAGTTCCTTTAAAAAAATTTTTTGACTTGAACACAAACCGAAACTTATAGTTTACCGAACAATAATTATCCCCACCATGTTATATGGAAGCGATACCTGGGTGCCGCGGCGCCGGCACATGAACGCATTAAACAAGTTGCAACAGAGACACCTTAGATGTTAAATATTTCGGAAAACAGAAAAATATATTTCTTTTGTTAAATGTTGAGAATCAAATGGTACCACCATGTCTCAAACGTATCGGTCCTCGAAAAAGCTAGCTGCGAGAGCGCTGAAGTCACGATCACTAAATCCCGCTTGAGATGGGCTGGTCACGTATGCAGGATGCAACGAAACCGCCCACCGAAATCTCTTTACGGTGAGCTTGTAGACGGTAAGAGGAAACCTGGCGGACAACTCAAAATATACAAGGATATTTTCCACGCAATCTTAAATCGAATGAGCAGCTTATGAGGAAGCAGAGCACAATAGAACACAATGGAGAAGAATTGTAAACTCAGTTAACAACGACAACCAGAAAGTAAAGAGGCAACAAAGTAATTCGATTTTTGAATGTTCGGAGTGCGAAAGATAGTTAACTCAGAGATTTCAGTCACAGAAAAAATCATGAAAGCGGGGGCTATCCCTTCTTTCATAATCATTTTTGCATTGTTAAAATCTACTCTGTGCCCTGTGTCCCATGAATGCTGACAAATCTTAGATTCGTGAAAAACGCCCTTTCTTGAATAATAATAATAATAATAATAATAACGTTTACTAACACGTTAAGCGCCATGGTGGGCCCTAGGGACCGCCAAAGGAAGTACCCTCTACGCCACGGAGGTCCCCAAGGACCGCTCGGTGTTCGGTTCGAATTTTTTGTTTCACAAGCCTTGGGATCCTTGTTTAAGCCTGTTTTAGTGTGATGGGCGGACCTCTCTGGCTTGCGAGGCATGTATACCTATGCGAACATTTTGATTTGAAAAAAAACTAGATTTTTTTCAATTTCAAATGTTGAAAGTATATGACAAAATTATAACTTGGCCCAGAGAGCATTTCTTAAACATTTTGTCTGGCGCTTAATGTGTTAAACATTTTCTCTTGAAATTAAAACAGATACAAAATAGTACAGTACAATACAACATAATATGCTACTATATCTAATACACATTATCTAAGTACAATTTAACTAAGACTAAATTTAAATTTTAAGAATCGAAATAAACGTTAAAAGAATTACCACAAAGTAATAGAATTACTTGTATGTGGAAAGGAATACAATTTAATTATAACAATATATAAAGTTCACTGGCACTTATGAAAACTTATTTTGTATATTTTAAGTTAACTAGTTCATTAAATATATCTCTACCTCGATCAACTATCCATTTGCATACCCCTTTTTTAAACCCAGAGTAACTTTTAACATCCTTTAGGAAGGTTGGTAAGATGTTATATAATCGAGGTGCAAAAAACTTGAAGATCTTTGTCCAACAGTTTTAGAGCATAAACTGGGATAAAACGCCTTATGTCTAGTTTCATATTCATGGGCAACATGTTCAATAGATATTTTCCCCTGATAAATGAATTTTAGAACATCCAGGCAGTATAGCTGACGTATATCCAGTAGATGCGCCTGCTTAAAGAGAACGTTTGAAGAGAAAGTTTTCTTTTTATTGTAAACAATTTTTATGAACCATTTTTGAACAGAATACAAGCTCTTTAAATGACATTCAGCCGCACCACCCCACCCTAGAATTCCATATGTCAAATGAGATTGTACAAGGTATGAGTACAGGATTCTAAGCTGTTTGACGTCCAAAAAACTTTTCAAATAATTAAATTTCGGCAACAATCCTCGCAATTTTTTAGTTACATTATCAATATGAATATTCCATTTAAGATGTTTGTCGATTGTAACCCCTAAATATTTTATAAAATCACATTCCGGTATTACATTATTATTGGTTATTTGTAATCTGTCCCAATCTGGTTCATTATTTTAATAAATAGAGAAGGATATAAATTTGGTTTTGTCATAGTTTAATGTTAATTTGTTTTTAACAAACCAGGTATTAATTGTCTGAAGGTTTCCTTTGCCAATCTTTTCAAATTCGACCAAGAGTTAGATTTATAAAATATTGCTGTATCATCTGCGTAGTTAAAAATGTCTGTTGTTGTGTTAATTGTAGGTAGATCATTAATATAAATAACAAATAATAACGGACCCAACACAGTGCCTTGTGGTACACCATGCTCAATCCTTCCTGGCTTGCTATTAATATCTCCCAAATTAACATATTGTGATCTGTTCTTAAGGTAACTTTTTAAAATACTAAGGCTGTTTCCTCGTATTCCATATCTCTCTAATTTGTCTAAAAGTATTTTGTGATTTACCGTATCAAATGCTTTAGCGAGATCTACGAATATACAGAGGCTTCGATGTCCCGAGTCTAGAGCATCATAGATTGATGATGTCAATGCATGAACGGCTTTAATAAATAAATAGGAATAATAAAAAGGAATAATCATTATGTTCTTTAATTCGAAGATTTAAGGGTCTAGATTATTATTATTATTATTCTGGTTACTCACTATTGTGGTTTAGAGCATATGACAGGCTAAAACCAAGCCGTATGTCTCTCTATTGCATAAACTTCCTTACTATAGTTGTAGTTTTTAGGATTACATCTTTCTGCATGTTAGTGTGAATGTATGGGGGAAGATCTATTGATTGGATATTTTGTGTGAATGCTTTTGTAGTTATACCTGTTAATAATATAACGATAGGTTAATGATATAACGATTTCTTTTTGTATTTTCTTACAGTGGAGAAATACCGGAAATACCCATAGGACTTTTTTGAAAAGAAAATCATATAATGGGACACTGAATATAAGAAACGTCTTAAATTTTCGAATCAAATTAGTCATAGTCTAGATATTAAGACAATCGCCTCGAATCCCGTAACTTTCCAAATTAACACTGGCACATCTCCTTCTCTATTCCGAAAGCCCGCCAACTTTTCTCTAACTCAATTAAACGTCACGGCTCTTAACTTTTAAAATAATTTACGACCAATTCCGTAATGTAACGTATAACTATCGGTCTCGCTCTTTGCTGTAGCGCTATAATCCCGTCTTATAATATGAGGGAGCGCCTCCTCGTCCCTGTCATATCCTAGACGCGAAATCCTTTTATATCTGAACAAATTGAAGTTGTCGCGAGAGCGGGAGTAGAGAAAGAAGAACTAATCCGATTGATATCGGGACAGAGGCGGTGTCAAATGTCATAGAGACGACGTTTCCGGTAAAGGGAGACAAAAGGGCTTTGTAGGAAGAAGGAACAACTGTACATTAGATAAAATACTTTATTCTTTTTTAACTGAGATATTGCTTCAGTACTTTGCATGAGATTTTTCTTACTCTATACTGGATGAATACCTATTAAACATTTTTGGATAAGCTCTTCGTTTTTTGTACACAGAAAAAAGCAATGTCTTATGCAGGGTCCAGACCAAGCAGACAAGATAGAAACATTCCTGTTTTACGAAAAAATTGTGACAAATCCAATACATTTCTGCGACATTTTTGTCTCATTTTTGTTTTGTTTGCTGCCAACAGTAGGAGACCAGTGAAGTCACACATGGTTAATCAAACTCATTTGCAAAAACTTAACTTTTGACTTTGTTGCACTTTTGTCCTTGCGGTGTGGACAATTTGTCTCGAGTTTGTCTTGCCAGAATTCCCCATTTTTTGTCGCAAGTTTGTCTTGTTTTTGTCTTACAATCGTGTTTATTTTTGTCTCCTGCGTCTGGACCCGGCATTAGATTGTGCATACAAATATCTTCAAAGTTATTTGCTTGAATTTAGAGTGCATATTCTCATTTTAAGCAAAATTTATTTAATTAAAAATGTTCGTAAATTTAAACGCATTCCATTAAGTATTCCATTAGTATTCCATTTTCTCAAGAAATATCTTTACTTTAAATTAACAATTATTTTAGTTTCATGAAATTATAAGTTTTCATTTAAAAATTGTATTACTCCCGATTAAAGCAGGCATTTCCAACGAGCAGGTCGCAACGACCTGGCCGTCGGCTGGCCGGATGTATTGCGTTTATAGCTGCGGCCAGATGAACAACCAGTTTCAACAGAGTTGTCAGATCTAACGATTTTTTACGTTTTACCAATTAGAAAATATTGTTTCAGAAAGAACTAAGTTGCAGAAATGTTAAAATATCCGAGTTAACTAAAAAGCGAAGTTGCTATTCATGAGCTTATTAAATGTTCTAATATTAAATAATGCATTTAAAATATTCTTCGATTTTTCGTTAATAAATACTGGTGTGGTTATTAAATACTGGTGTAGTTAATGGAGTAAGTAAAATCTCCAACCCCGACTACACGATAACGTCGTTATTTTTCAAATCGGCGATGCCTGCTATTCCATCAGTCGTTTCATAACAGAATATTCTACATCCTACGTCTATGTACTTTAATAGGTGTAGAGTGAGACATGTAACTCGTGAGACTTTCAGCATGATATCAGTAAAGGACAAAAACAGTATTGTTCCTAAAGGTGCGTCCAGACTTGAGCATTTTAGACCGAACGAACCGAGCGCGCACGAACAAGCAGAACAAATAGGGCGAACAAAAAGCATTGTGTACGCGCGACCGACAAAAAGGGAGATATTCTGTTTCTTTTTTCTACTGATATGGACTTTTACTGATGGCTCTTATCGACTTTAGAAGTAAATATAGTAGGGCCATCGTAAAAAAAGGTCGTCAGACACTGGCTCTAAATATAAGCAGGTAGAAAGTTTAGCTTCTAGTTATTTCAATGTTTACAATATAAATTCCTCTTTTTTATTGTTACTGAGAATCTACAATAGTAAATAATGTTTAAGTTACTTTTACTCTTAATTTTTTTTTAAAAATTATGTACCTAATAGAAATATAGTCTAATGGACCCTGTTTGAAAAACATTAAATTAAATATGATATTTAAAATACAGTTGTCCTCCTTGTACATGACTACAATACAAATAAAAAAACTTATTTAATAAAAAAAACCGAGTGGTTGTAGAAAAACTTTAAATATTATTTTTTTATTTTTTAATATCGAAACTCGAAGGCATAATAACATGTATCATACCAACTATAAATAGAGTATGTAAAAAATGTTTTGAATTTTTACTAGAATCGACCCTTGATAAAAAAAGGGACTAGGACTTCACAATCCGACGCTAATAATTCCAATCGCAAATGGCAAGTGCACGGATTACATGTGCACATGAGCCACCTTAATATCGATATAATTAACACCGCTAGAGTGTCTATTTGATAAAGATTGCCTCAAAAGAGAGGACAGTGAAATTTCCTAAAGGCATTATGATTTGAAGGAGTATGTCCAAAATAGGCCCAGCAAAGTATGAGGTGGTAGAAGGCATAATTGATGCGTCAAAAAATCAAATTTTGAAAAATATTCTTGTGTCAAGTGGGAAGGACAAAGGTCCTTGTAACCAATTGTTCTGGTAAAGACCAGGACAATAATTTTATATTTCAACAGGATGGTGGGACATGCCATACAGCTAAAACTACTAAAAAATGGTTTAGGGACATGAACATCAAGGTCCCCTCATGGCCTTCGCACAGTCCGGACCTTAATGTTATCGAGACATGTGGCATAAAACAAAACAAAAATTGTTCCACGATCCCCAAGAAACCGTTGCCCATTTGACGATGATATTAAGTGAATCATGGCAAAATTTTTACTCTGGCGTATGTCAATCATTAATAAAAACAATGCCAAACAGACATGCAGTGGTTGCAAAAGTTCATGCCGATGTAACGCCATATTACAATTATTAATAATTGTAATGTACTATATTATAATTATTAATAATTCAGTTAATGAAAATAAAATTTTTTAATAAATTTCTGTTTGTCCGAATATTTAGTTGTTAGGGCTCGTAGGTACGGTTGGTTTATTTAAATTTCTGGTGATAATGTACATTTTAAGATAGATAAGCACATGATTATTACTATTTTAATAACCAAATGACAACCAGATGTTAGAGACAAGTATGTTTACAGTTAGCATATGAGTTAAGAAATATTATCAAGAATGTATGTATGTATGAACATACATACATACCACGTATCAAGAACGATGATAATGTCGTAGATGTTGTGTAAGTCAGTGGATATTTTACGCAGAAATAAACGGGGTGTTAGCGAAACTACGTTGAAATGACTAGCGTTCAAAGGCAATATTGTGACAGAAAAGAATATCTTCTCACACTTCAGTTTCTATTCTTTGTACAGTCAAAGGAACAAAAGTAGAAATAGCTTTGGCATTCACTGAAAGTAGATAAAATTCGTATAGATATCAAATAAAATTCAGTCAAAGACAGACGATGGCGATTAAAAAAAACTCTCGGATTTGATTTTCGAAGCGAGCATGATTGATGGCTCCACAATAGAGACTCGTCTCTATTGCAGAGCGACTCTACCGTCAATAAACGTCCACCGCAGGCCTTCCCCCATCCCTTCCTATACAGAATATTCCGACAAATGCGTTTTTCGTGTCGCAGCCGACTGTAAAACAGCGGTTTATCGCCGTGCCCAACGTACCAATGTATGCATGTATGTATCGTACATTTTCCAGTCCTGACTTGAACATAATCCAGATTTAGTATCGTCGCTTATATTTGGGGACTTTAATTTTCCCGGGGGATTTAGTAGTTTTGGATGGGTTTTCGATGCCGTTTATCACAATTTGTCGAATATTTTGAATTTATTTAAACAAAATTCAGCGTCAGATGAATTTTCTTTCCAATGGTAAAATGAGTAGTTAAATATGTATAACATAATTTTGACTAACTAGCATTTGTAACTATTCTGTACATTTTCAGTATAGGGTGGGTCAAATTCGACCCTTTTAAATGGAAACACCCTTTTCTATAGGAGATAGACGAAAACTAATATCGGTGTCTGGAGCTCAATTTTCATCAAAAACATGATGGTGAAAACCGCACATCAATATTTGTTACCGTCGGAGTTACGGGGTGTTTTTCAAAAATGTGCATTTTTAACAAATCGCTGTAACTTTTTTGCTGTGGAAAATTTTGTATTTCTATGAAAACATTTCCAAAGCACCTTTTTACGCAGAATTTAATGGTTTAATTATAATTTTTTTAAAGTTACTAATTTAAGAGTTATCAACAGAAAAATTGATTTTTTATTTGGGACACCCTCTATATTTTTAATTAACTTTAAAGAATTTAAAATTACCTTTCCAAAAATATAGCACACTTAATATTTTGTGATAATCCCCTTCGAAATACAGAATTTTTAAAAGTTCGCCACTTTTAACTAGTAGGCTTTGGACCCCTTATTGCTAATATGCCCTTAATGGAACTCGAAAACATATTTTTCCAGTATGACGACGCACCGCCTCTAAACGCTGAAGTTATCAACAAATTTTTGCAGCCAATTTCAAGAATAATTGAATAGCTAATCAAGATCCCAGCCGTTGGCCATCGAGGCCGCCTGACTTAGTTCCCATGGATCTAATCCTATGGATATATTTGCTGAAGAATAAAGGTTCCTTATTCCGTATAATCTAGACAAAAATTAGAAATACTTCTACTGATTTAATGAATTCCGCGAGAAATATTCAAAACTGCCCCGTATGTTCATAACAGAAGACGGTCGAATGTCGAACACCTGTAGCAAAATCTCATGTCTTGGTTTGCTATTCATTTTTATTGTTATTAGATATAGTTTAAATGTGTTGATGTTGGTTAAATATATTTTAAATTGTTATAAAATTCTGCATCTCTCATAACAAATATTATTTCCGTTTTAATTGATGCTCACAACTTGAATTTTTTGCATTATAGCCGGTGCCGTTCAAAGCCTATTTATTTAAAGCGGGCAAATTTTTATATACTCTATATCTCGAAGAGGAATCGAGCAAAATATCAAGTGTGTTATATTTTTGAAAGGTAATTTTAAATTCTTTTCAATAAACTAAAAATATACAGGGTGTCCCATATAAAAAATCAAATTTTCTGTTGATAATTATTAAATTATTAATTTTAAAAAAATTATTCTTAAACCATTAAATTCTACGTAAAAAGGTACTTTGGAAATGTTTTCATAAAAATACAAAATTTTCCATAGCAAAAAAAGTTACAGCGATTTATTAAAAATGCATATTTTTGAAAAACACCCCGCAACTCCGAAACGGTAACAGATATCGACATGCGGTTTTCACCATCATGTTTTTGACAAAAATTGAGCTCCAGACATCGATATTAGTTTTCGTCTATCTCCTATAGAAAAGGGTGTTTCCATTTAAATGCGTCGAATTTGACCCACCCTGTACAAAATGTTACTCTGTTCATTTTCTTTGCAGTCGCTGGCAGTCTTTGGCATCAGTTGACTATAATTATATGGCAGACATAGGAAGTCTTCTTCACAGTCATTGGCAGTCGCTTCGCTCAATTATTGTCAGGTAAGTTTTTTACTTTTAGTCTGAATTTTCCAAGTCATTACTAGTCGATGTGTAGTAGATTAAATAGTTGTTTAAAGGTAGTAAATCTAGTAGGAAATTTTAGCAGAACTTAAATTAACAGTGACACTATCGCGATTTATCGAAAAAGACTCTAGAATAGTTGGTTTTATAGCGTGCGGTAGATCTCGGTCAAAAAACGAGGGAAATAATGGAATAACTTTTCGCTACTAAGTGACTTTTACGAAATTCATTTAAAGTTAACTAATTATATATTTTTTCATGCATTTTTGTTTTTATTTACTACTTGTCAAAGATTGATAGATGTCAAAGAATTAAGATACGTCAATTTGACTTACCTGCTTCAGTAGCGTATCTGATGTTTGTGTTAATAAATATCTAATTATTATAACTGATCTATTTTTACTAGAATTGTATATTTTTATAACAATTTTAATAACTAACAACATTTATTGACAACGTATCATATTGAATAAAATTAGAACGGCACTGATAAACCGGTGGTTGGGGTAGGATCCCGTCGCGGTGTATCTAAGATCTTTTTATTCAAAGACTGGTTTCTACGTAAAAAACTCTATGGGACTCAGTTTTCACCTTTTCAATAAATTATAAGATAACCAATAGACAAAGAGGGTCGATAAATGCAAAATTTTTAAATCTGACCTGTATTTCAGTAATTAAGAGGGCTAGGACAAATCTGTGGGCAGCATCTTGAGTTTCATAAAAAATAAACTACTGATGTAAAACCTCCACCTTTGTAGCTCTACCCGTGAACGAGGAAATGGGACATGCAAAATACGCGAAAATGGGACAGCCTGTAGATTCACACAAACAAAAATCCATAATTTGATTTTCATTCATAAGGACTAATAAATTTTAGTTTCTAAAAATTGATTTCAACGGAAAATGCGCAAAATATACAGGAAGGTCCGAAGTGTATTCCGGACATTTCGGCAGCATATTTTGCAGATAAAAATAAGTAAAAATGTTCGTATAAATCTGTGGTTATTTGCCAAAAGCTGATATGTCGATTTTCATCATTTTGCATGTATCTTTGAATAAGAAGACTAAGGAAGGAGCTTATCAAAAATCTTAGGTACACCGCGATGGGCCTCAAATATGGCCGACTTAAATTCCGGTTTATCAGTGTCGTTCTAATTTTATTTAAAAAATGTAAAACTATGATGTAGGGTAGACGTGGGGTAGACTCAATAATTTGTTGTTTTATTTTACGTTTTGAATAAATGGTGGTAGTTATTAAAATTGTTATAAAAATATATAATTCTAATAAAAATAGATAAGTTATAATAAGTATTTATTACCGATTAAACATCCGATACGCTATTGAAGCAAGTAAGTCAAATTAACGTATCTAAATTCTTTGACATCTAATCTTTGACAAGTAATAAATAAAAACTAAAATGCAAGACAAATATATAATTTAGTTAATTTAAGTGAATTTCATAAATGATCGGTTTACTACACGTATGTATATTATATAGTCACTTACTAGCCAAAAGTTGTTCCATTATTTCACTCAATTTTTGCCGAGATCTACCGCACGCTACACAACCAACTATTTTAGAGTCTTTTTCGTTAAATCACGATAGTGTCACTGTTAATTTAAGTGCTGCCACAATTTCCATCTAGATTTACTACCTTTATACAACTATCAGTAGTAGAATAAATAATAAATAACATAAAATAAGCTCCGTAAAGACTGACAAATCCACAAAATTTCAAATCAAATTCAAATGTGTCAAATGAATCGTCAAACAGAACCGTCAAGGATCCCCACCCTAGAGTGCTTTTATGGTGCTTTTTCCGCCTACCATGCATGAATACATGGATAGCATTATGCTCCTTCCTTAGTCTTCTTATTCAAAGGCATGTATGTATAACATAATAGGTTTCGCCCAAAACTAAAACAGAGTTAAAACAGATATCAAGTAATGACCACATTAGATAAATGCTTATTTTTGAATATTGAGATATCATGTTTTGTCAAACACAAAATTTGGTCTTTTTGACATACCAAGGTGACAAAATCTCAATATTGATAAAAAGTGACATATCAGCTTTTGGCAAATAATCACAGAAGTTCCGAAAATCCGAAAATGCCTAGTTTTGGAGATACAGGGTGTAGAAATTTTATTTTTATTTCGATTTTTTTTAAATAATTTCTGAAGTAGCGTCAATATTTAGATGAAAATTGGTGTCTGGGAGTTTTTTGAGATGAGAAATTTGATTTTGATGTCAATATGACTCCATTTGTAGGGGTCGCCACCTACATGCGTTTTAAATGTTTTGAAGAGTAATAACTTTTCGTTCGTACCTGTATAAAACTACTGAGTGAAAAAATATACATTTCCGTGATATTTTACGTAAAAAATATCTCTTGGTAAAAATCGCTACGAAAAACCGTTCTCAAGATATTTAGAATGGAAATAGTCAATACATGTCATTATTGATAAAAAATAAACATGTTGGGTAGATAGTTATTTGACTGAAATGATAAATTTGGGAACTTTTTTTTTTGAATTAATATTAAAACAGTTTCTGTTGAACTTTTAGAAATATCGATTAGATCACTGATGTAAAAACTGAATCATTGTATCTCTACACTTGAACGAGAAACTTTGCAAAACAGACGAAAATGAGACACCCTGTTGTTTCAAAAAAACAATATTATTCAGTAATATATATTTGAAACAAACGATATTCTATTTTCATTTATAAGGACTGGTAAATTTTAGTTTCTAGAAATTGAATTCAACAGAAAATGCGCAAAATATATACGTAATCCTCCACACTTTTCTTATTCATATTACATCATTTCTAAACGTTTTTGCTCCAATACTCTCCCCTTCTTTGAGTTGCTCACGTTCCATACACGAAATTGCATCTGAAATTACGAGCGGCGCCCAAAGATATTTCTGACAGCAGGATTTTTCGAGAGTAGGAGGAGGAGGAAAAAAACATCAAACTCGCCCTCACATATGTAACTGTTTATCTCCATTTTCTATAAATATGTAAATGGGGGACCACTCTGCCTTATTTGCATGCTCTCCGCCAAATGAAATGAAATTTTCCAATTCCTTTTTACGACGCTTGGTCGGTGCCTTTATCTTATTTTTTTGGGTGGCGAAGAAATATATTTATGCCCAGTCTCAGTTTAACTGATTCTCATTAGCACTGTTGCAATCATTGATTCAATATGACTTAATTAACGAAAACAAACACTGTTTTTCTACAGGGTGTCACATTTTATTTGAAATCATACGGTTTGAACAAACCTGTGTGAAACATAGAAAATCCCATGCAAATTTTGCACTGTTCAAATATTGGTTCTTCTATTGATTGAAATTTGAACAATTTTGGACCAGCCGATTTTGTGTAATTTAAAAAGATTGCAACTATTTTTAAATTAAAACCGTAACAGGTAACAATCAAACACCAGTCAATGGTCAGGTAGGTTTACAAACTATGATTTTGTCATTGTCAAAAGTACCTACCTAATTTAATTTTAATATTCAGCTCCGCGCGCACTGAAGGGGTATCGGCGCGAGCGAGCGGCGCGACCGACACGACCGGACCAGTCGGAAAGTCGATGGTAGCCGCGCACTGGAGTCGCACGATCGACAGTCGAGAGTACGTCACCAGCATAAATTTGAGCATAGACGAGGAGAAGTTTATTCAAATTTAGTCAAATTCATTCGGCATTTCAAAAAATTATAAAGTATTATTACTATTTATATTTTTATGCAACTTTTTATATTTTATGCTTTATGATGGAAATTAATATTATTTAGATCTTAACCATACCACATAAAATTAGTGAAATAGAGTGGAAGATGGAGATAAAATATACTACATGACTCTTAGCTTGACCGATTTTAACAAATTTGGTATCATTCAAAAGGGTTTAATTTGTTCTTTAAAGACAAAGCTAGATATGAAAAATAGTCAAATAAAACTTCTATTTTTAGTTTTTAAAAAAAAATTAATAAAAATAAGTGTCATTACAAACATTTATATTATATAGCTTTTATTTTAAATTTTTAAAATCTTTGTTTTAAGTCAGTAGTAAATAAAACGAAACTTGTGTTTACATTTTGTTTAATGATTGACGTTTCGACCAGTTTTAATTCGGTCTTCTTCAGAATCTATAATATACGTATAAATAATTTTCTACGTTTGTAGTAAGAAAAAATTATATATTAAACACATTGTTAGTGATAAAATTCTATTGTATATTATAGATTCTGAATAAGACCGAATTAAAATTGGTCGAAACGTCGATTTTCAACACAAGTTTCATTTTATTCACTAGTGACTTAAAACCAAGATTTTAAAAACTTAAAATATAATGAAAAAGCCAAAGAAAATTGAAAAAAGAAAAAATATAAATAGTTTTTATAGTATCGTATTATCGAAAAGGAACGGCATCAGCGATGGCCATGAAATGAAGGTCGGTGCCATTTTATATGTAAATTTATATAGGAAATGTCATCAATCGTCATTTCCCATCCAACTGGACGCCGTTTTTTTTCTATCATACGGTAGATATATGTACAAATATTTTATTCAAACATAAATATTATTTTCTCTATTTGTACCTTGTACGGAGCGATCAACATAGTAATATAGGATGATTATTTATCAGCTGTTATTACTAACGTCAAAACAAACCAAAAATTAAATAATATGATAAGTTTTTTGACGATATTTAAATTCGATTTCCATAATAATGTGAGATAATCAAAACGAGATGAGAAATAAATGGGTTTAATTGGAAGGCTTTCTAATTCAGTCATTGAATAAGTATAGTAAACAATATAGGTTACGTGCTTGTAAGAAATTTTTATAAAAAACCGCATATTAAGTATGATATGGTCTCGTACACTTTCGATTAATAATTCATCGCACATGTTTAATGTAAAACCGCTCCACTAAAAACAGTCGCTCGGCGTAGACTATTCGTCCCCCTCCCATGCATTCTCTGATTTTGCCTGAGTACCGCCGATAGCTCGAAGCGCAGCGATCGCACCGATCTAATTCGGTGCGCGGGCTTACATTTATTTCAGCGTAAACTGAAAATTACGTGCCGCTCGCTCGCGCCGATACCCCTTCAGTGCGCGCGGAGCGTTAAGAGGAAACTAACCTAACATGTGAGATACAGCTATTTCCGGCATTATACCATTTTATCATGCTCATTTTTTCTTTGTGTGTATAACAATAAATTATTACTAGTACTGAACATTAAAATTAAATTACGTTTGAAAATGATGCTGATAGCTTAAGTTATGTCGATTTTTGACTGGTGTTTGATTGTTACCTATTCAGTTTTAATTAAAAAATTGATTCAGTTTTTCTCAAATTACTCAAAATTGACTTGTCCAAAATTGTTCAAACTTGGAATGTGTGTTTACCAAACGTATAGAGCTTAAAAAAATATATTTACGACTTCGCTATAAAATCAATAGGGGAGTCAATATCTGGACAGTTCTTGGCATGGGATTTCCTATTTTTCCAACGACGATGCATCAACCAAACCCGGTATGTTGCCATGTTATTAAGATATGTTTTTTAACTGAAATTTAAAATATATTCCAAAATACATTCGTAATATACAAAATTTTCATTGTTTTTTCACGAAAGAAACTTCATAGACGTGTTCCTGGGGTCGAAATATACCACCATATTTGCAGTTATTTAAGACTCACGTTGTATATTTAGATACGTATTCCCGACAAAGTAACTCTAAAAGTCCATATATCGGAAGAGCAGTAAATAAAACCTTCGGTAGATTTGCGATCCGCATTAGGAGATAGCGTAAAAGCCGTAAAATCCGACGATGATATCGTTCGAGCGATAAAAACTCCAATCGACGCCATCGTAAAACGACATTTGACGTCTCCGTGCCCAATATCTGTTTGTGGAGTACACGCACCTAGTTTTCCTTGACGAAATCGAATTCAGAGAAAGTTTTAGATAATTTTTAGGCTTCAGTACCTCAAGACGAAAAAATGGAACCCTTGTAGTATTACTTTGTTGTCTGTCCGTCTGCCTGTCCAAACCCTTTATCTCGGGAACAAGTGGAACCATATAATCCGGTCCACAGCCTATAAAAATCCCATAAAAATATCATCATCATCATTTTCAGCTTATTCAACCATTTCCAATTATGTTTTATACTCACATTTTTAGAATGTCTTTTCTGTTTACTAGTTCGTTGTTATTACTTTAGTTTTTGCTAAATTCATTTTGAGACTCACTTTATTGCTGGCTGTATTTAGTTAATTAATTTGTGTTTGTAGTTCTTCAGGACTATGTCATCAGCAAATTTTAGATGGTTACGATATTTTCCATCTATTTTAATCCTTTGTTGGTTTAGTCTAGTTGACGGAAGATTTCTTCTAGTGATGGAAAAAACCGATTAATTTCAATAATCGAGTACTCGAGTTTCAAACGATTGTAATAGTCGAACGATCGCTCGAGCGAAATATCGCTCGTATTTAAAAATACGGGTTTTCGCCCGTCTTTTTTTTCGCCCGTATTTTGTAAGTACTCGTTAACGCCAAGCGCCAAGCAGTAAATTGCGTGCGCATGGCACGTATTCTTTCGGTGATGAATAGGAAGTAGCAAGCGACGAGCGATTCGCTTGATCGCTTGGTTTAGTTTATTTCAAAGTATTGTCAAGGTAAGTCGTAATTTTTTTCCTTTAAGATACGCAACGGATAACGTCGTATAAATTTGCTACCTGCAATGCATGTAGAATATTCGGTCGGCTTTTTATCGAATATGTCATATTAAAATCCGATTTCAATTTATTTCATTATAGGATCGCTTGCGTTCGTCGCTCGTAACTCGTCAATTGCATCGCTCGTTCATAATCGAGCGATGTCGGTTATTTCAATATACTCGATTATTTTTACTCGAGCGAATTTTCGTAGTTTGTTATTTAAAAACGGTTAGTCTTTCGGGAAAACGCTTGGACACGCATAATTTATTTTATTTTTTTACATATTTTGAAATTTTATAAAAAATTGTACAGGGTGTTCCAAAAAAGTTGGGTAATTGATTAACCACGATTCTGCTTAAACTGCTTGACGTAAAAAGCTTATTTTTGGCAAACGGATTTTTCGAAAGTCAAATTCCAACGACATGAAACTACCCCTCAAATATTACCAAATTATATAATAATATCGCCATATTGTTTTTTCTCATGCTGACATAAATGTGAGAAAATTTTATCCACTCTCCAAAAATCCTATATGGGTATTTCGCCACTTTGTTGGTTTTGCCACTTTTTTTTTCCAGTTTGTATGTTAGGTAATGGAAATTCTTGCTTTGATTTATCATCACCATTAAAAATGATTAATTCGACGCGAACGAAGTCGCGGGTACTCGCTAGTACCTACGTTTATATTTTGCGACGTCTTTTTATTTTTATATAGTAAACAACCGTTTTGCTGAAGTGGAGCGAGTGCATCCCGAAACTAACCGCCTAAGAAGCGGCACGTAGTTCGCGCTTCACCGATCTCGGCCGAGGAAAAATCAGATTTTCCATCGAATTAGCCGGAAAAGCGACTTAACTTTCCGGGAAATTAATAGATAAAGCGGGTTTGTGGGTCGCGTTCCTCCAGATCGCGCTTTCGGCGATGCCAGATGCACGCCTGTGTTTGTGTGTCCTTTAAAACATGCACGCGATAGGAAAATTGGCCTTTTCCGCAGAGAAAATTAGGCTAAATTGACGTCGGCGTGCGCCATTTTCATAGATGAAGTCATTTCGATTTGCATTATTCAATTACAAAATGTTTTATAAACATAACTCTGTACGCTCAGCTCTTGGTCTAAATAAATTTCTGCTTTTAAATTTTACCTGTTTCACAAATGAAACTATAGTAGGCTATTTTGAAGCCTCATATTAATACAAATAATACAAAAAAAAAACACAAACACATTTATATTTTATGTATCCTAGTTTTCCTTGGGTCATTTTTTATATGAAAAACTGCCGGAGAAAAAGCCCTTTTCGAAAGAAAAGTGTTCGTACACACACAGACACAAGGGTACATAACATTTCCGGATAGCACCGTGTGTTGTTTTATGCATCGCATTAATGTATGCATATGTAGGGAGTCTCCTCGCTTATATTCCCACTGTCACAACTAAACATACATATTCGAATAGCTATGGGAGTCGACTAGGGATGACAAGAAAACTTTCTTAAATTCGTTCCTTTTTCTTATTCCTCTCGTTCGTTATACTCCACATTGTTTGTAAGTCTCGATGAAATATTTTTAAGAGATACAACCATGTAAGTCTCAATAAAGCCCTTTTACGAGATACAACCATAGACATGTAGAATGTTTAGGAGGGGAGTTAATCACCGCGACCTTATAGATCTATTGTGTGTTCCCCTTTCTTGAGTTATAACGAGTTATACCTCATCATACACTCTCAGGGCTTTAAGAAAAGCCAGTATCTGAGACGGCTCCACAGAGACCAGCTCTCCATCCTCGACATCAGACGTACCAAGGTTCATGGCACGAATGGTCGTCGTCTCGGCGCACTCAGTGATAAGGTGTTTCCCCATTTTCCCCACAAAATCTGCATTCGTCGTTGTTTCTCAGTTTCAGCCTAGTGAGGTGTTCGTTGAGGAGACAGTGTCCTGTTAGAAACCCCGTGACAATCCGAAGATTGTTTTTACTTAAATCAAGGAAAACCTTTGATTTTTCTCGGTCATAAGTTCTAAGGAACTTTTTCGAGTGTCTTAGACCGTTGGAGGACACCCATTCCAAGTTACGGATGGAGTCTTCCAGATTCTTCAGTTCCGCTTTCGGTTGGTTCCCGTTTGGAAAACAGAACGGTTCTGGTCCAGTTAGTGGAGTGTTCGCTCCTTTTCTAGCTAGATCATTTGCTTTTTCATTGTCTTCTATCCCTTGGTGAGCAGGCACCCAGAGTAGGAGGACTTTATTTTCTTTGCCTAATTTGTTGAGCTTCTCCAGATATTCTTTGACCAACTTCGAATTGATGCTTACTGAGTTGATCGCGTAGAAACCATGATCGCCAGAAAGCCATAGACATACCGGATGGCTCATTAGTGCGAAGATGTAAAATATTGTCGTTGTTAAGATATAAAAAAATTATGTGTGTACTATATGCGCATATTTGAAGTGAAACTTCTTAGGTACTAGCAGCTATTAAATTGAAGGATTTGAAGGACATAATAGAAGGACATAATAGGGACGAAGAATTTGAAGGACATAAGGACAAAATAAAAACACTAAATCACCACAATACACCAAAACACTTTTACTTTTACATTGGACGCGCGTTTCGCTAACCATGTTAGCATCATCAGCAGATGATTATAAACTAAAGTACAATCTACAAGTTGAGCCTTTATATACTCGCTCAGTGGGCGTGGCAAAATCTAGCCAACCGAGTCAGAACCCACCGAGCGTAACAGTTTGATTTCCGCCACTAGAGTAGTAGGAACAAAGAACTTGAAGGAATTGGACCGTTGTCTCTGTTCATACTATCTTTACATTTATTAATTCTGATGCTTTCATATGCATCTAATTGCCTGTAATTTGAGACTTGTTTAATTAATTTTAAATTATTAAGATCTATACAATGTTCTTTATGAACAATATGTTCGGCAACGCAAGATTTATCCGGTTTACCATATCTTATCTGAGCTAAATGTTCTTTAAATCTAGTTAATATTGATTTTCTAGTTTGCCCAACATATTTCTGATTACAATCTTTACAAGAAATTTCATAAATACCCGACCTTTCCAGTGGAGGTGTTTTATCCTTTGGATTACCTAATAATTGTTGTAATTTATTATTAGCACTATACACAAGTTTATAATTTACATTCTTCAAAATTCCTTTTAGACCACGGGATAACTCTCTATCAAACGGCATCGAAAAATATTTAGACGTGTCTTTCTCCACTTGAAAAGTCGAATTTTCAGAAATCATTAACCTATACCTACGTTTTCTAATTAATTTATCAACTAGTGAAGGAGAATATCCATTACACTCAGCTACATTCCTAATGTAATCTCTTTCTATTTCATATCTTTCTTTGGAAAGTGGGAAACTAAGTTATCTATGAACTAGGAAATTTAAACTAGCCATTTTATGTTCAACACTATGATGTGATTCATTAGGAATATATCTGCCTGTGGTCGTATTTTTCCTATAGATATCAAATTCCAGGCAATTATTAGTATTTCTAATAACTAATACATCTAGAAATGGTAATCTGTCGTTGTTCTCAATTTCATGCGTAAATTTAATGGACGGAAAACGATTATTTAACTTAGAAATAAAATTATCTAATCACTACTACTCTAGTGGCGGAAATCTAACTGCCCTACTACTCTAGTGGCGGAAATCCAACTGTTCTACTACTCTAGTGGCGGAAATCTAACTGTTACGCTCAGTGGGCTCTGACTCGGTTGGCTAGATTTTGCCACGCCCACTGAGCGAGTATATAAACGCTCAACTTGTAGATTATACTTTAGTTTATAATCATCTGCTGATGATGCTAACATGGTTAGCGAAACGCGCGTCCAGTGTAAAAGTAAAAGTGTTTTGGTGTATTGTGGTGATTTAGTGTTTTTATTTTGCTGTGTAACACCAAAGGTTCCAACCCCCAACTGTAATTGAAGGACATGTTTGAAAAAGTCTAGTTTGAAATGTTGAAAAAGTAATAAATTAAAATTTAATAAATAACTTGATTCACTTTCACTGCCACAGATACACGTCGTATCACTACGTCTTTCTAAGCCGTAGGCTGTTTTCGTCTCTCTATCTAGTTCGTGTGTCTCACTCCCAGCGCCCGATCAATCGTTACCCCTTTTCGTCTCACTAGCTCGTGTGTCACGGCCTTGACTTTTACTTTCAGCGTGCATAAAGAAATTTCACTTCAAAAATTAATATAAATGTTGCCCGGTGTATAAAGGTGCATATCCTAAAATTATTTTGTTGTATAGAAGGTGTCCCAAAAAAAGTAGTGCCGAAGTTGTATGTTTTTTTTTTTAATTGCAACCTCTATTTTTTGTACGGAATTGGATTCAGCATAAAATTCTGTATATGGTACACTATTTTTATTTAAATCTCAACAACTTTTGACATGAACTTTTGATATTTTCAATTAAAGAAAAATAGCAATTTAAATTTGAATCTAGAGACAATCTAGAGATAAATCTAAAGACAATATGACTCGAAATACCAAATATGTGGTATGATTCAATTACATTTGAAAAAATGAGTTATAATTAAATAATACGATTTGGGTACCTTTTAACCGATCAGGGAAAGATACGAAAAACATTGGACGATCAAATATGTTTTTCCAAAGCTTTTTGATTAAAAATTAATGTTTTTAACACAGCCATGGCACTCTAGATTGAAATTTAAAATGCTACATTTTTTAATTGAAAATGTCGAAAGTTGACACATCGTCAGTGAAACGTGTTAACCTGCTAACTACACCAAACCAAACACAACTACACTTTTTACGTTAATTAAATAACGGGTACATTAAATACATAATTTTTACGTTAAATTTTTAACGAAATATTGGGTGTTATGATACGAAAAACATAACCTAACAAATATTATTATTATCCCCTTATCGTGCTACTTGTGTAGGTACATATTTTTTTGTACCCTCTCCTGAAAAATAGGAATAATGGAGTTAGCTGTTAAACACATTTCACCGCCTCGCGCGGGCGCCGTGCCGATATGATATGCCATTCTATTCAGAATGCCATTTTCTATCATATAAAGTAAAAAATACCGGTAAAAATTAAAAGTTAGTAATTTCCGGTAAAACAGGAAGTGACCAAAAGTAATTGAATACGTTAATGAATCCGATTTATGTCATATACTAATATACCAAATTTTGTTTCATTATCTGAAAAAACAAAGAGGTTATAAAGGCGAGCCAGTTTTGAAAAACACCTGGTATACTTGTAAACTTACCTGGTGTATCTTCGTTTGTACAGTATGCTTTGATTGTTTTTATTATCTGTCTGAGTCACACACATAATATATTCGCTATAATCATTTCTTAAGTTTTTGTTGTCTTTTGTTTATTATAAATGTCAAACCACATTGAAATAGTTAATTTTGTTTAACAAAATTAATTATTTAAAACAGACCATATAAATTTTCTTTAATTTTTCTAGGAAAATTCCAGTATTAAACCTAAACTACCCCTATTGCCGTAAATGTTATACAGATATGGACTATTCCGGAAAATAGAATTTTTTTACTGTTATTTTATAAAATCTCTGTCGGATGCTCTATCCCCCTCTGTTTCTCCTTATATCGTTCTGTTTATCTAATTTTAGGAACTGTCCTCAGTTTCAGCATTTCGCCCAGATTTTCATCTGTTTATATGTAAAACAGACACTTGCTCCCTCCCCCAAAGAATCACAAACACATTCGCAAAAACGAAAAGACAAAATCCAGAGGAAGATAAGATTGGCCCGAAATATAACTGTATTTACTTAGTGCCATAATACTCGATTTCGTATTTCCTACACCCGAAGAACGGCGACGGGCGGCCGCTCTAATGCGATTACAGAGCTCTGCATTGTCCTGTTTGCGCCGTTCCATGATCAAAACGTAACCTATTACACGCAGCGTTGTCTTATTGTGTTTTTGCTTCTCGTTGTTTGGAGGAAACGGCAGTGGCAGGGAGGATACAATTAAGTAAATTAAAGGCGGAATTGATTGTTTGTGCTTGCGCTGCTTGCTCTTTTATTAGATTAGGCAACGTTTCGGATGAAAACGGAGAGGAAATATTATTAAAACATCCGAAAGTCGCGGCTAATAAACTCGATTAGGCTTGTAGAAGGGATTAAAATATTAAATTTGTGAGTGAAAGCGTTACAAAAAGAAATCAGTGTAAATGACATTCAACCACCTCCGAACGAACTGGTTTGTATTAAAGCTCAAGTCAATTTTAATACTGAAAAGTGACTTTAAATGGAAAAAGTCCTTCCTTATGCTTGTTTATTAATATATGTGTGTGCCTACTGTTGTTTTTTAAAGTAAATATTCTTCTAAAGTTTATACTTAGTTACATACCTATTTTTAATTGCACGTATGGATATTTAGCTACACGATCATTCGTGATGCTAATCCTTTCCTCCTCTAGCTATGCATTACAGTTTTATACAAATTTAATTTCATTAATTTTATTTAGCTAATCCATGTTTCTCTAAGGTTTCGATATTTTGTCTGTTTATATTATTATTTGTCTGAGTTATATGCTATCAAAATTTTTGCTGTCTTTTGTTTATTATAATTATTGTTGGAACACATTGAAATAGTAAGTTTTATTTAAAAAAAAATAATTATTTGCAACAGACCATATAAATTCACTTTAATTTTTCCAAGAAAATTCCAGTATTTAATACTGGAATTTTCTACCCTTACTACCTATTGCCGTAAATGTTATCCATATATGGACTATTCCGGAAAATAGATTTTTTTACTGTTATTACATAAAATCTCTGCCGGATTCTCTATCCCAGTCTGTTCTTCCTTATATCGTTCTGTTTATCTAATTTTAGTAAACGTCCTCAGTTTCAGTATTTCGCAGAGATTTTCATCTGTTTATATGTAAAACAGACACTTGCTCTCCCCCCTAAAGAAATACAAACACATTCGCAATAACGAAAAGACAAAATCCGGAGAAAGATAATATTGGCCCGAAATATAATTGTATTTACTTAGTGCCATAATACTCGTTTTCGTATTTTCTACACCCGAAGAACGGCACTAATGCGATTACAGAGCTCTGTATTTCCCTGTTTGCGTCGTTCCGAACTCAAAACGTAACCTAATACACGCAGCGTTGTCTTATTGTGTTTTTGTTTCTCGTTGTTTAGAGGAAGCGGTAGTGGGAGGGAGGATTAGAATTTTTTAGAATTTAGAATGAGTGGGAGGGGGGTTAATCACTTCGACCTTACAGATCCATTGTGTCCCCCTTTCTTGAATCATAACTCATCGTACAGTCCCAGGGCTTTGACAAAAGCCAGTATCTGGGACGGTTTTATAGAGGGTAGTTCTCCATCTCCAATATCAGTCGTACCAAAATTCATGGCATGGAATGGTTGTCGTCTCGGCGCACTCAGTGATGAGGTGTACTGGTGTTTCCCCATCTTCACCACAGAATCTGCATTCGCCGTTTCTTCTTAGTTTCAATTTACTGAGGTATTCATTGAGGAGACAGTGTCCTGTTAAAAACCCCGTGACAATCCGAAGATTGTTCTTACTCAGACCCAGGAAGATCTGTGATTTTTCTTGATCATAAGCCCTCAGAAACTTCTTCGAGTGTCTTAGACCATTGCAAGATTTCCATTCCAGGTTGCGGATGGAATCTTCCAAGTTCTTGAGTTCCGCCTTGAGTTGGTTACCACTTGGAAAGAGGGAGGATCAAATTAAGTAAATTAAAGGGGAATTTGATTGTTTGTCCTTGCGCTGCTTGCTCTTTTATTCGATTAGGCAACGTTTCGGATGAAAACGGGATGAAAATAACATTAAAACGTCCGAAAGTCGCGGCTAATAAACTCGATTAGGCCTGTAGAAGGGATTAAAATATTAAATTTGTGAGTGAAAACGTTACAGAAAGGAATCAGTGTAAATGATATTCAACCACCTCTGAACAAACTGATTTATATTAAAGCTCAAGTCAATTCTAATACTGAAAAGGGACTTTAAATGGAAAAAAAAGTTCTTCCTTATGCTTGTTTATTCATATTGGTTTTTTAAGGTAAACATTCTTCTAAAGTTTATACTTAGTTACATACCAATTTTTAATTGCACATATGGATATTTAGCTAGACTATCATACGTGATGCTAATCCTTTCCTATTGTAGCTATACATTATAGTTTTATACACATTTAATTTTATTAATTATTCAATTAATCCCTGTTTCTCTAAGGTGTCGATAGTTTGACTGTTTATATTATTATTTGTCTGAGTCATACGCTCTCAAAATTTGTAAAGTTTCTGTTGTCTCTATTGTTTATTATAATTATTGTTGAAACACATTGATATAGTAAATTTAATTTAAAAAAATGAATTATTTATAACAGACTATATATAAATTCTCTTATATTTTTCCAAGAAAATTCCAGTATTAAACCTTAACTACCCCTGTTGCCGTAAATGCTATACAGATATCGACTATTTTGGAAAATAGAAATTTTGTACTGTTATTACATAAAATCTCTGCCGGATTCTCTATCCCTCAATATTCCTCCTTATATCGCTCTATTTATCTAATTTTAGCAAACGTCCCCAGTTTCAACGTTTCTCCCAGATTTTCATCTGTTTATATGTAAAACAGACACTTGCTCTTTCCCCCAAAGAATCACAAACGTATTCCCAAAAACGAAAAGGCAAAATCCGGAGAAAGATAAGATTGGCCCGAAATATAATTGTATATACTTAGTGCCATAATACTCGTTTTCGTATTTCCTACACCCGAAGAAAGGCGACGGGCGGCGGCTCTAATGCGATTACTGAGCTCTGTATTTCCCTGTTTGCGTCGTTCCATGCTCAAAACGTAACCTAATACACGCAGCGTTGTCTTATTGTGTTTTTGTTTGTCGTTGTTTTTTGACGAAGCGGTAGAGGCAGGGAGGATCCAATTAAGTAAATTAGAGGCGGATTTGATTGTTTGTCCTTGCGCTGCTTGCTCTTTTATTCGATTAGGCAACGTTTCGGATGAAAACGGGATGAAAATAACATTAAAACGTCCGAAAGTTGCGGCTAATAAACTTGATTAGGCTTGTAGAAGGGATTAAAATATTAAATTTGTGAGTGAAAACGTTACAGAAAGGGATCAGTGTAAATTATATTCAACCACCTCTGAACAAACTGATTTATATTAAAGCTCAAGTCAATTCTAATACTGAAAAGGGACTTTAAATGGAAAAAAAAGTTCTTCCTTATGCTTGTTTATTCATATTGGTGTATTTCTACTTCTGTTTTTTAAGGTAAACATTCTTCTATAGTTTATACTTAGTTACATACCTATTTTTAATTGCACATATGGATATTTAGCTAGACTATCATACGTGATGCTAATCCTTTCCTATTGTAGCTATACATTATACTTTTATAGACATTTAATTTTATTAATTATTCAATTAATCCCTGTTTCTCTAAGGTGTCGATAGTTTGACTGTTTATATTATTATTTGTCTGAGTCATACGCTCTCAAAATTTGTAAAGTTTCTGTTGTCTCTATTGTTTATTATAATTATTGTTGAAACACATTGATATAGTAAATTTAATAAAAAAAAATGAATTATTTATAACAGACTATATAAATTCTCTTATATTTTTCCAAGAAAATTCCAGTATTAAACCTTAATTACCCCTATTGCCGTAAATGCTATACAGATATGGACTATTTTGGAAAATATAAATTTTGTACTGTTATTACATAACATCTCTGCCGGATTCTCTATCCCTCCATGTTCCTCCTTATATCGTTCTATTTATTTAATTTTAGCAAACGTCCCCAGTTTCAACGTTTCTCCCAGATTTTCATCTGTTTATATGTAAAACAGACACTTGCTCTTTCCCCCAAAGAATCACAAACGTATTCCCAAAAACGAAAAGGCAAAATCCGGAGAAAGATAAGATTGGCCCGAAATATAATTGTATATACTTAGTGCCATAATACTCGTTTTCGTATTTCCTACACCCAAAGAAAACGGCAACGGGCGGCGGCTCTAATGCGATTACTGAGCTCTGTATTTCCCTGTTTGCGCCGTTCCATGCTCAAAACGTAACCTAATATACGCAGCGTTGTCTTATTGTGTTTTTGTTTGTCGTTTTTTGAGACAGCAGAGGCAGGGAGGATCCAATTAAGTAAATTAAAGGCGGATTTGATTGTTTGTCCTTGCTCTTTTATTCGATTAGGCGATGTTTCGGATGAAAACTGGGTGGAAATATTATTAAAACCTCCGAAAGTCGCGGCTAATAAACTCGATTAGGCATGTAGAAGGGATTAAAATATTAAATTTGGAATGAAAACGTTACAGAAAGAAATCAGTGTAAATTATATTCAACCATCTCTGAACGAACTGATTTATATTAAAGCTCAAGTCAATTATGATACTGAAAAGTGACTTTAAATGGAAAAAGTCCTTCCTAATGCTTGTTTATTCATATTAGTGTGTTCCTACTACTGTTTTTTAAAGTAAATATTCTTCTAAAGGTTATACTTAGTCACATACCTATTTTTAATTATACATAATATGAATATTTAGCTAGACTATCATATGGGATGCTAATCCTTTCCTACTGTAGCTATGCATTACAGTTTTATACAAATTTAATTTCATTAATTTATTCAACTAATCCATGTTTCTCTAGGTCTCGATAGTTTGTGTGTTTATTTTATTATTTGTCTGAGTTATATGCTTTAAAAATTAGTAATGTTTTTGTTGTCTTTTGTTTATTGTAATTGTTGAAACACATAGAAATAGTAAATTTTATTTAAAAATATGAATTATTTACAACAGGCCATATAAATTCTCTTTAATTTTGGAAGAAAATTCCAGTATTAAACCTTAAATACCCTATTGCCGTATATGTTATACAGATATGGACTATTCCGGAAAATAGAAATATTTTACTGTTATTACATAAAATCTCTGCCAGATTCTCTGTCCCCCTCTGTTTCTCCTTATATCGTTCTGTTTATCTAATTTTAGAAACCGTCCTCAGTTTCAGCATTTCGCCCAGTTTTTCATCTGTTTATATGTAAAACAGACACTTGCTCCCTCCCCCAAAGAATCACAAACACGTTCGCAAAAACGAAAAGACAAAATCCGGAGAAAGATAAGATTGGCCCGAAATATAATTGTATTTATTTAGTGCCATACTAATTTCGGTATTTTCAACACCCGAAGAACGGCGACGGGAGGCAGCTCTAATGCGATTACAGAGCTCTGTATTTCCCTGTTTGCGCCGTTCCATGCTCAAAACGTAACCTAATACACGCAGCGTTGTCTTATTGTATTTTTGTTTGTCGTTGTTTTTTGAGGCAGCAGAGGCAGGGAGGATCCAATTAAGTAAATTAAAAGAGGATTTGATTATTTGTCCTTGCGCTGCTTGCTCTTTTACTCGATTAGGCGACGTTTCGGATGAAAACGGGGTGAAAATATCATTAAAACGTCCGAAAGTCCCGGCTAATAAACTCAATTAGGCTTGCAGAAGGGATTAAAATATTACATTTGTAAAAATGTTATAATAGAGAATCAGGATAAATTGTATTCAAGCACCTGTGAATGAGCTGATTTATATCAAAGCTCAACTCAACATTTAAAAGAGATTTTATACGAAAAAAGTTTTTGCAGCATATAGCTTATACTTGTTTATCCATATTGTAGTGATCCTTGTACTGCTCTTTTAAAGTTACCAATAAGAATCTTCTAAAATATATATTCTTATTAACAACTTAGTATATATACTTATTTTAGTTGCACATATAAACATTTAGCTAGACGACAATAAGTGATGCTATTCATAAATGTGATGCATTACAGTTTCAAACAAATTTCATTAATTTGCATGAAACTGTAATACATCGTAATTTTATTAAAATATTATCAAAATTTGTGAAGTTTTTGTTGTCTTTCGTTTATTATAATTGTTGGAACACATTGAAATATTATTTTTTTGTAAAAATGCATTATTTACAACAGACCATATACAGGGTGGCGCCTCTCATACGCCGCGGAGGCTCCGAGGAGAACGACAGTTTGTATTGAAATTAAATTTTGTGAGCATATGTAGGTTAATTCCATGTTAATACAGAGCACTTTTTAAAAATATAGAGAGTTATACAGTGTGTCCCCAAAATAAGTTACATATCAAAGTTGTGTTTTTTGTAATGGAACACCCTATATATTAATTGATTTTCGGATTCTGGGAGAAAAATAAAGGTGAGTTTTATAAGAGAAGTATATAACTAAAACGTAAGGTTTTTGACATATTTAACATTTTCTAGAAATAAAGAACAATTTTAAAATTACAATAAAAGCTACCTAAATTGGAATTTACCCGGTATAACCTAATATGTAGTTAAATTAACCATTATACTTTAAATCAAATTAAAACTTAATCCAAAAAATAATACAGGGTGAGACAAAATTAATATTGAACATTGGCTACCTTTAAAAGCATATTACTCTTTTACACTTATAATCCCCACCATGATATATGGGAGCGAAACCTGGGTGCCTTACCGCCGACACATGAACGCATTGAACAAGTTGCAACAGAGACACCTTAGACAACTCTTAAGAGTCCGGTGGTTCCATCATGTCTCAAACGTATCGGTCCTTGAAAAATCTAACTGCGAGAGTATTGAAGTCATGGTCACAAAATCCCGCTTAAGATGGGCTGGTCACGTATGCAGAATGCAAGAAAACCGCATACCAAAATCTCTGCTTTACGGTGAGCTTGTGGACGGTAAGAGGAGGCCGGGTGGACAACTGAAAAGATACAAGGACATTTTCCACGAAAATTTAAAGGGAATTAACATGCAGAATGAGTGGGAAAAAGCAGCTCACAATAGAACTCAATGGAGAAGGGTTGTAAACTCAGTTAACAGCAGCAACCAAAAAGTAGAGAGGCAACAAAGTAATGAGATTTTTGAATGTCCGGAGTGCGGTAGGCAGATAACATCACGTATCGGGCTTTTCAGTCACAGAAAAGCTCATGAAAGAAAACGCCTTGCGTGACCATTTTCTTTATGTGTGTCGAATACTCGTCAGCGAGTAACGGCTGTATGTATGTATGTATTACTCTTTTATTTTATATGGAACACTCAGTATATTATTCCGATATTCAATGGAGAATTCATGTCTCTTCAAAATACTATTAAGGTTGCCTACCCCTCAAACAAATATTTTCCTAGATATTTTCATTTACATGATTTGATCTGAGTAAATCCTTATTATTTGATAAAATCTAGGTGGCTGTGATATATCTGACGTTGCTTCAACATAGCTGTCTAATTAGTCCAGCTTCAACAACTAGATATCATTTTGTGTCAGTTAAAACAAAAAAGATTCTCAGAATTTTGCTGAAAATGCAAACTTATCCTACATCAGAGAGAAATGATATGAGTCCATTAGTTGGTGAATGCAGTCGGCATTCACCAATTAGAATACTTAAATGCTCCTCATTTTATCTAGACTGTTTTTTATGGGGATATGTTAAAGACAGTGTTTACAAAACTCGACCAACTATTGTCGACAACATGAGAGAAATTATTATAGCTGCTTTTCGAGGTAGAACTCCACATACGCTTTTTAAAATGAAAAGATCCTCTTGAAAAGACAATCATTTTATGCAGTTAACAGGAAAGGAAGCATTTTGAGTATTTGATTTCATTTTAGCTAATTTTTGTCACATAATTATAGTTTTATATCTAGTTTTAATTCTGTAATAATTAAAATATGTTTTAAACGTGTATCTTTTTATTAGGGTTGAGTATTTTACACTACAATCGTTAATTTTTCTTAAATTAAAAAAGGTATATCACACAGCCCCCTAGATTTTTTCAAATAATAAAGATCCACTGACGCAAAATCATAAAAATTAAAATATCTAGGACAATCTTTGTCTGAGGGGTAGGCAACCTTAATAATATTTTGAATATATATAAATTCTCCATTGAACGCCGGAAAAATATACTGGGTGTTCCATTTAAAATAAAGGAGTAACTTGCTTTTAAAAGTGACTAATGTTCCATATTAATTTTGTCTCACCCTGTTTAACTTTTCGGGTCAAATTTCAATTTGGTTTAACATACAATGTTTACTGTAATTAAATATCAGGCTATACATAGTCAACTAAAATTTAGGTAGCTGTTATCGAAATTTAAAATTTACTTTTCGTTTTCACAAAATGTGAAATATCTCAAAATTCTTAGATTTTGGGTATATGCTTCTTTCATAAAACTCACCTTTATTTTTTTCCTAGTATCAGAAAATCAATTAATATATAAGGTGTTCCATTAAAAAAACACAACTTTGATGTGTAACTTTTTTGGGGACACCCTGTATAACTCTATATATTTTTATAAAATGCTTTCAGTTAACCTACATATGCTGCCAAAATTTTATTTCGATATAAAATACCGTTCTCCTTGGAGCTTCCGCGGCGTATGAGAGGCGCCACCCTGTATATAAATTCTCCATAATTTTTCCTAGAAGCTTCTAGTGGAAAAACTTATTTTCCCTATTGCCGTAAATGTTATATAGATATAGATTATCCCGGAAAATTGATTTTTTACTATTATTATATAAGATCTCTGCCGGATTTTCTGTTTCTCCTTATATCGTTCTGTTTATCTAATTTTAGAAAACGTGCTTAGTTTTAGCATTTCGCCCAGATTTTCATCTGTTTGGCACTTGGCTTAACCAAAAAGAGACGTTCAGGGCCCATGTTTTATTTGCATGCAGATATTTTTGATGTTCATTCAAGTCGGTTTGCGGACGGATAAGATCGGATATTTCGTGAGTAAGATTCGAATTAGGCACTCGTCGAATTATGGCCGGTAGGATTCCGTGTCGTCCAGATCAGCCCTAGCAGCACAAAGGAGTGATTAACTTAAAATACTTCACATTTACTTTTTTCTATCGATTATTGTCACTCTCAAGCGATTTGTTGGGAGAAAAATATAATCATAAGCAGGAAATAAAAATCAAATCAAGTTTACCGATCATGCTAATAATTCTCTCAATTAAAAACTGGGAATTATCAGCAATTAATAAAGAAAATACCCGCGCTAAATTGATATCCGACAAATTACGACAGAATCGGAAAATAAATTCCCCCTTTTTTGTTTTATTTGCTGGCGGACGAAAACAGATAATGGCGGTTTTATTAAACGACAGAGGGCGCTGTGGACTCGCCTTCCCTCCACTCTCTTCCCTGAAAAATTAATTAAATAAATTTACATGGGAATCCGCCGTCTTCGCCGTCGCTTAAGATATTGTTATTCGCTAATTAAACTCTCAATCGGAGCAGGCGGCATGCAGCGCCGCTACAGGACGAAATTGAAATTAATTTCGTCGTTGTTGGCGTCGTCTTCTTCTGGCCCCCATTTGAATTTCAAATGTTTTGTCGGTTTCGGTTTGTCGTTGTCTCTCTCGCTTTCTTGATCGTTTCTCCTTAAAATTTTTGTTAAAGACTTTGAGAAAACATATTACTTAAGAGTCTATTACGCTGTTCGGGTCGCCCTCAGGGATCGGGTAAAGCCGGTGTGTGGCCGAAGGAAATATATGTATATTATATTTCAGAAATCTGTCAAAGGTGTAGCCCGATCCTGTCGGGTTAAGCCACACCTAAAATTCCAAACACACGTGCTTTTATTAAGGCTTGATTAAGGTTTACAGAGCTTCAGCATTTGCCATAAAATAGCGAGCAATTTGTTACGAAACCATATAAATTATATATCACTGTAATCACAAAAAACTTCAATCTATTCCCGTTTTCTAACGGAATTTTAAATTATGTCTGATACATCCTGTACATGGGACACACACCAAATTATAGTTAAAATATAGAGTTAAATTAAAGCATATCAAAATCATTTTTGTACTGTTATTTTTTTTAACAAATAATATATTACCAAAATAATTGCAAATTTTAAAATTTGTGATTTTTTGGCGTATGCACACCAACGCAACTTTTTTTAATTGAAAACTAATTTTGTGTTTATTTTTTATAATTTTTTTCAGCTTTTATCGAAAAACTTATACAGGGTGGCCCATCAAAAACGTTCCGCAAGGCATAACGGCCAGGGTATTTATTTTTTCAAAAAATCCAAAAACACGTCAATTTTGTTTGTGAGGGGGGCAACTTTTGCCCCAAAAATGATTGCAAAATATTCAACCCTCTAAGCGGGGGTGTCATCCCCCAACTTTTTTCAAATGGAAAGGGGGTCAAGTGGCGCCGCAATGAAAAGAGCTATCTATTCTCTAAATTTCCTCGCTTCGTTTTTGAAAATCGGTCGAGTCATTGAGAAAATATGAAGGATTGAAATTTGAAAAGTTTATTTAAGCATTTATCAGAGTAAATGATAATTAAGGATAAATTCGACCAATTTGCTGTTTTTCTTATTATTTCTAGATGTTTACGCATTTTTTCACTTGCCACAACGTTGAACGATCAGGTGCGGTAGTTGCTAGATAGCTGTTCTGTGACTTGTACGTTGAAGTTCTTCTCAATATAGTTAAACTGACCCACTATAGAATTTCCAAAAATACCAGCCCACACGTTCAATTTCTGAGGGTTTTGTGTGTGCACCTCGTGAAAATCCCTGGTGTTGTCCTCAGCCCAGTACGGACAGTTGTGCCGATTAACTACACCGGTCGTCAAGCAGAAAGTAGACTCATGATTATTCAACACACATTTTATGAATTACATCATTCGCCACTCGTTCACTCATAGTTTAAAATTGTAAGCAACGATGTAAAATATCGTTCGTTGAGTTTTTGTACCAACTGAAGTTTGTACGGGTGGAACTTGTGTTTTTTTAATATCCTTTGGAAACTTGTACGATTCCCGCCGGTCTTATTGGCTAATTTTCTTGTACTCAGAATACTGTCTATGGCAACTTGGCCCAATATGAATACTTCCATAGCTTCATTTACTACAGGATTTTCCCTCTGCCTCTTTTTATTCATAACGGAACCAGTTTCGCGAAATTTTGCTACTAACTGGCGAACAATATTGCCATAAAGTGTTTGTCAGGATTGCGTTCATTGATATCTGCGCAACCCGATTGCAAACATCTAGAAATCTTTAAGAAAAAAACAAAATGGTCGAAGGAATTTATCCTGTATCATCGGACTCTTGAAATGTTTTTAAAACTTTAAAATTTCAATTGTAATATTTTCCCAACGACTCGACCGATCTTCAAAACGAAGCAGGAAAGTATAGTGAATAGAAAGCCCTTTTCATTGCGGCGCCACTTGACCTCCTTTCCATTTGAAAAAAGTTGAGGGATGACACCCCCCCCGTGCTTTGAGGGTTGAAGATTTTGCAATAATTTTTGGGGCAAAAATTGTCCCCCTCACAAACAAAATTGACGTGTTTTTGAATTTTGTGAAAAAAAAATTACCCTGGCCGTTACGCCTTGCGGAACGTTTTCGATGGGCCATCCTGTAGAAACATTGTCAAGAAAAAGTTAGCGTATGTGGACGGAGCCTACTTTGTTTACGCGGAATTTGAACCGCGGCCCTCGGCAATATCATTTTCAATAGCCGACTTACTAACGAACTAATGTATAATGATGTTTTAATCAAAAAATAAAAGCATAGGGCCCAAAAATATTTTTTTTCTGTGTATAGCACAGGCGCATTTTGAATAAGGAGAAAATAATTTTTCAACTAGGTTTGAAAACCTAGTTTCCTTACATAAAAAATAGTTTCCTTGCGACCCTTATTTGGATACAACTAATTATTTCCTAATCACCGAAATGTTGCCTAATCTATTTTATCGAGGGTGGATAATAACAGGCTTCAGAGACCGCCAGCGGCAGAAAACGATTATTTATGTGTCTGGACACGAATACATTAATACATTTCGGTATTTTTGGACGGGTGCTCAGTTTTTACTGGTAAAAAGAACCTTTATTAGAAAATATGAAGACGTTGTAGCAGCTGCATAAAAATAATATCTATATTATTAACCCATAGAATGTAGAATGTGTAGGATGGGGGTTAATCATTGCCACGCGCACGGAAAAAAATCATTTCTATATTCAGTTTTACACTTTCTTTAGGATAGTATTCTTTCCATGAGTACAACAAATATTTGGATTTATTTTACTTTTACACTTGCTTTTTAAATATAGTTATGGTTACTTTAAGTAATTTTGAATCTAAAAAAAAAAGAATAACATGACTTATATTTAAGAAAAACTTATATTACTATCAAGTGAATAAAAATCATTTAGCAAAGAAGAAACTATTATTAAATGAAGTATAAATACTTTTATATAATAAGTATTCTTAACTTTTTAAAAACTTTTACTTGAAATCGGTGTATACTTTAAAAATAAGCATATTATTCTCGGCGCGAGAATAACACCCCATTTCCAAGAGTTACTATTCGTATATTAAGTGACCATCCCCAACAGCAACAACGCAACGTGCATTCCTGATTCCTACCTTCATTTCATTGGATTTCTGTTTCTCTCATGCGACACGAGACGCGCCGACTAGTCGGGTAGTTTATAAAGTTTTTTTGTTATCGTTTGTGCTTCTGATATGTGAAAATGGAGGACCTTCTTCAGGCGTGGGAGATGACGGATTTGATCCCAAAATTTCCTACATTATTTGATGACATTGGTTGAAGGTTAGGGGAATTCCATTTTTTATTTCTTATATACCGGTGGTAAACTAGGTATGTACGCGTTTGGAATGATTCAATTATGTTTTAACAATTTTTATTATCGTTTCTCGTTTTTAATTAGCGATGCCGCTGTTCAATATCTACCTATATTGGGCAATTACACAGTTTTATTGTATTTTATTATTACGAAAAGCATATAATTTGGTAGGTGATGTTTGGCTAATCTAATTTACAAAGTATTAACAATATTCGGTGTTAATCTGGTGATATTTCAATATTCAATACCTATTGTAAATGGAAATTAAAATTTTTAGCATGTACCAACTCTATTATATTCATGTATGTTACCGGACAAACCCGATTTTAGGATAAACTAATTTTTCCTAGGTCAAATCAGGGTATCCAAAGGGTTTGAAAAACTATTATGCCGCACTTAAAGACTTTAGATAAGGAAAAGATTTTACCAAAACAAGAGTTTCTAACAAGATCGAACCCGAACCACCGAAAGCATAGGGAACGTGTTACCGAATTTTATGAAAACTATATAGTTTTTCGAACCCGCTTAATATTGGGCCTAAGAAAAACTAGTTTATCCTAAAATCGGGTTTGTTCGGTTCCGAAACAGTGCATATTAAAATGGAGTCCTCCTAACCTCCAACAAATGTTGTGATAACTCACCTTGAAATTTTGGGATCAAATCCGTCATCTCCCATACCTGAAGAAGCTCCTCCATTTTCACATATCACAAGCACAAATGATAACAAAAAAAACTTTATAAACTAATCATTAGTTGTAGTAAACCTCTTGTAACGGTAGAGTAGAGTATAACTAACCTAAGAGTAAGAAGGTAAAATAAAGTAATTATTACATGTACACAAAGAATTTCTATACTTAATGCAATAATTTGCTAATTTAAAAATATGTATATCTAGAATTGTCTGGAGTGTAGTTATAATATTAATTTCAATTCTAGGTAAATCTTAAATAAAAGATAAATTTTCTTAGCTTCTAAGGATAAGATTTTCTTGAAAAGAAGTATAACAAGATTTGCGGAATGGGGAAACTAGCATATCGTTGGTTCAAGATTAATAATCTTTAAGCCAGTTTAGCTTTTTTTCCGTATACAGATTTATTGTGTGTCCCTCTTTCTTGAGTTATAACGAGTTATTATCATGCAGACTCAGGGTTTTGACACAAGCCAGTATCTGAGACGGCTTCAGAGAGGCTAGTTCGCCATCTCCGATATCAGTCGTACCATGATTTATGGTACGAATGGTTGTCGTCTCGGCGCACTCAGTGATGAGATGTTCTGGTGTTTCCCCATTTTCATTTGACAATCCAAAAGATTGTTCTTACTTGATACAGATGTAGAGTACAAGATATATTGTATACATTTTCATATAGTATCTATTTTTATATTTCTTGGGCACCATACTTTCCTTTTAGACCATCGATAAGCGAATAAAAATAGGGTATTACCTCCGAATTCTTGACACCCGCACCGATTCACGTGAAATTTTAACAGTGAATAGAGATATATGCAAGAAACAAATGTTACATAGTAGCGGTGTGTGCTTTCACCCTGGGGGTGAGTGCCACTCCTTCTCGCGGGTGAAAAATAAATCACCCATTTTAATTGCAAAAATCAATATAGGGATGAATTCTAAGTAAAAAGTGTTCTATAACATTTTTTTCAAGAAATTAATGTTTTTCGAGTTATTTAGAGTTGAAAATGTTGATTTTTCATCTAAAAACCGCATATTTTTCTGCCATTTTTTATAAATAACTCGAAAACCTTGAGTTTTATCGCAAAACTCCTATAAATCAAAAATGAAGCTTTTGGGATAACGAATCGATTCATTTTTGTTGATTACCGTAGGTGTAATAATAGCCGAGTTATCACTCTGTAAAGGTGATTTTTGATTTTTCGAAAACTAAAAATTGCAACTTTTACCGTAAAATAATTGCGAAAGAACACTTTTTTCGAAAAAAAAAAAATGAATATGACCGTTTTTAAAGTACTTGAAAAGACCTTTTAAATGCTTTTTTAAAAGGTCCTTTCAAGTTCGTAGCTCAAAAACTCGCAGTTATGATAAAAATAAAATGGCCACTTCATTTTTTCGGAAAAAATTTTAACAAAATGTATGACTGAAATCATAAAAATATAACTATTAATTTGTAGGAAATTACACGAGCCCCAAATTAACCTCTATAGTTGAACAGTCTTTAACTCTTCATTTTTACAAGATTTTTGGATTTCAGTCAGCTGGTGTGTATATTGAGAAATGCATGAAAAATGCAATGTGGCAGAATTTGAATGAGAAAAATATCATACGATAGAAAAAAAACGGCGTCAAATATGGCTAGGAATGAGAATCGATGATCATTTTGCCGATGCTCCTATTTCCGCAAAAAAATCTCCCACTTAGATTAAAGGGATTTATTTTTGAAAATAGTTATGACTGTCTTAAGTCGAGAATAAAATTAGTACCATCTAATGTTCAAAGTGCAAAGTACTTATTGCAGAACAAAATATCGGTAGAAATTTGGAATGAACTAAAAGATAAATTTGGGAAGGCGGAAGTTAGCTTGATCAACATTTAGCTGTTTCAAAAATAATATAAAACAGCCTTGACTCCAGCTTATCTTTTGACATTGACTAGTCCTCGGGAATAAAAATATAACCTGACATCAGAAGAAACTAGTCCTGCACTAGAGTTTCCGAATGAAATGTATTCAAATACCGAATTTCTGGCACTTCACAATTTCAAAATAAATCTCTGCCATTTAGAAGTGTAATGGATTCACACGAAATAACTTCAAAAATCGGTCCAAAATTTTATGTTATATCTTTTACAATTATTTTTCGATCTATTAAAGTATTTAAACGTTACAACAGCAAGTGAAACTTTATATTTATTTGATGAATAGATATAGGGTATATTTGATAAAGGAATACTTTTTAATAGCTTTGTTTGAAATTTTTTTATAATTTCATCTTTCGTCTTCTTTCGATTTATCATAAGTTTTTAAACAAGTCGATTTTTTTATTTAAATCCATGATTAAAATAAAAAATTCGTTGATTTAAATCAAATTGATTTAAATCATTGCACCCTGTCTCCTACATTGACATTTTTCGGGTTATTATTTTAGTGGTTACACATTTTTTTCCGTGTATTTCCAAAACTGTGTACCCCGGATCATGCAACTGTTGTTACCGAAATCTACACCTCATTTTTCAACCGGTCTACTTCCTTCCGAAGGATTAATATGAGGGTGAGGGGTACAGCATGGTTAACTGACGTTTGGACCCCTATTTTTTGACATATCGGCTCAGTAACACTCTTACGTTATAATGCCGGGTTCGCGTGACCGTTTCATTTGTTTCTGCTTTGCCAGGACGTCAAATTGTTTTTCCATCAGTTTGAAGCGAAGAAAAAATATATTTGTTTCGTTTTTTTGTCGTGACGTTCGTTGCCTAAGCTTTTGTAAAAAGATATGTCTGAATGATATCTTGACTTTGCGGACTCTAGTGATTTATGTCCTTCGTTCAATTATTATTCAAGAAAAGAGAAAATGAATGCGAAACGACAAAAAAAGTGGAAGAAATTGTTCTAAATTATGTTAAATTAATCTTATTTGTTTAGTACCATTTATGTAATATTGGGTGACGCGGTATCCCCAAAGCTGATTACAGTAATTTAGAAAAAATCTTCCGTCAACTAGATGGACCAACAAAGAATTGAAAATAGATGGAGAATAGTTTAACCATCTAAGATTCGCTAATGAGATAATCCTAATTGCAAGTACTCCTGAATAAATACAAGTACAAATTAATAAACTAAATACAGTAATGTACAACGAACTAGTAGACAGAAACGGCATACTAATAAATAACACAACACTGAAAATAGTAGAAGAATATAAAATATATCTTTGGGGCAGCTAATACACAGATGTGGCATCTCTACCTCTAGAAATCAACAGAAGAATTAAGTAAGCATAGAGAACTTATGGAAATTTTTAATATAAAGCGGCAACACTGTGACGCTGAAAATAATTTAGACCGATGAAGCAGGTGTCTTTATGCAAAAATCCAATTAAAAAAATTATATGTGCAGTATGTGTACATATTTGTACATGTACACTTTTTGTCTCGCTAGCTTGTGTGTCACCACCTGGAATTCCCAGCGCGCGTAAAGAAATTTCACTTCAAAAAAAGCTCTTCTTTATAAACGTCTAGCCTACCTTGGCTCTGAATCACCCTGTATATTCAGGATAAAATTACGATATTTAAGAAATAAAGAAGCGCGAAAAAAAAGAAGAAAAACGGTGAGATAGGAAAAGGAAATAGATAGATAAAAAGAGAAGAAAAAAAAAACATTTTGCAGTAAGATCATCAGAGACAGCCGGAAGGAACCTTGAAATATCTTTTAATATAGATGGCGCTATACTGAGCTCCTCTCAAACGACAAGACGAATTTATCAACGTCGTCGTTCGACGTGCGACGCTTTTTTTCTGATCCTTTTTCGCGTTTCACTTTGCGAAAGATATCGGAAAAGATACACTGCCCTACATAGAAATTGAAGATTTTTTCTAAGCAATGATTGTAAATATTTTCGACCGTTGACCAATGAAGGGGTGGGAAGAGTTTTTGTTCATAATAACATTATTCGTAGGAGTGTAGATTTTATTGGAGAGACGAAGGTATACATAAGTATAGAAGACCTTATACATAGATCTATCTTTATATTGTGTCCTCTTTTCTTGAGACCTTTCTCTTCTTGATGTCGAAGAGTTCACGTTCTTCTAGACTAGCACTTCTGAGAATGTCTTCATTCATTTTGAAGGCTTCAATTCTGTTTATTGTTGCTACCTTCAGTGTCCATGCTTCCACACCATATAACAAAACGGACCAGACATAGCACTTCACCATTCTGTATCTAAGGCCGAAGTTCAAGTTCCTATCTGTGAGAAACCTTCGAGGTTTTACAAAAGTTGTTCTTGCTTGTTCGATCCTCCATTTGATCTCCTGATCGGGATCCCACTTTTGGTTAACCATGCATCCCAAGTATTGAAATTGTGTAACCTGCTTGATGACCTCTCTATTTAAGTAAATTTTGGAATGGTGTTTCTGTTAACAGCCATAAATTTAGTTTTTCTAGTATTAATATTTAAACCCAGTCTTTGGCTTTCATTGTTAACCATATTTAGAAGAATTTGGAGATCATTTGCATTGTCTGCCAATATCACTGTGTCATCCGCATATCGGATATTATTAATTGGAATGCCCTTTATTTTCAAACCAATGGGACTGTCGGAGATTGACTCAGTGAATGATCATTTCACATATAATTTAAACAATATTGGAGACAGAATGCACTCCTGCCTTATCCTCTTTTTATTTCAAAATCATCTGTTACGCTCACGTTATGTATACGAATTTCAGCTTTTTGGTTCCAATACAAATTACTGCTCAGCCTTATATCTTTTCCAAAGTCCCAAGTCTCCTGAGGTATGATATAAGGAGGTTATCTTTAACATTATTGAACGCCTTTTCATAGTCTATAAAGCACATGAAGCCATCTTTTCTCTGATCTTGACAATTCTGCACTAATGTTTGAAGACTGAATATGGCTTCTCGAGTACCACAGCCGTCCTTAAATCCAAATTGACTCCACTTACTTCCTCCACTTACTTCCTCACATTTTTTATAGAGTCTTGTATGCAGCACCCGGAGAAAGAGCTTAAGGAAGTGGCTCATTAGTCTAATAAGTTTGTGAAACCATTAGTGTAAAATTAAATCACATTTTCTACGTCGGGTAGTGTATCTAGCATAAACAAATTTATTTTTCCGGTCTATTTTTCACCGTGGGACAGTGTATCTTGACCTGTCAATAGTAAAGTGCTTAAAACGGGACGAGAGGTGACGCAGGCAGAATACATCCACACAGTCACGCAATTGTCAACGAATAAATTAATTTTGACAGGCGGATGGCACAGTGGAAAAACGCTCCGCTCAACCCCCCACCCCCACGATCCAGCTAAAGGGGGAGAAAATTTTATTATTGGAAACGTTCACAAATATTTGGGATAAATTTGAATACGGTGACGACGTTTCGAACGTGATGGATTACTCTCACTCCCCCTCGTCAGGATTTTCGATAAATATTTTTATATTATAAACCTTTCCTCTTGCTCCGTGCGCCCTCCTGTCGTTAAGGGTAGGTTTTTGTCGAAAATTTTGGACAGAGGAAAGAAATAAATTATCATATGAAATAAAACCGGAATTTTCTTATCAAATATTTATTAAGTACTTTTCTTTATTGAAGTGAAACTTTTTTACGCCCTGGGTGTAAGATTCAAGGCCGTGACACGACATACGACACGAGACGAAAATTGGCAAGGACATCGGACAGCCGAAGGCTTAGAAAAAATTGTCCGATTTAAATAAAATTTGGTATTTCGATAGATTGGACTAATGCTAACCTGACCGTGTACGACATGTGTCACTGTGACAGTTAGTTTTGACGTGTGAAACGTCAAAAGTTGAAAACAATCTATCAAAGAATGAAAACGAAATTATACTTGCCATAGAAAAAGTTCTCTCATGATTTTTTTTAATTTTCTCTAAAACAGTATCTATGGAAATTTGGAAAGGTATAAAAGGGATTAACCATTTCAGACCAAGCAAAATTTTTTATGAAAAATGTATTTTTCTCAAAATGTCTTTGTCAGCATGGTATATACCGGGTGCATCTCAAAAGTGGCTCACCCCTATAATTTTTTATTTTATCAGATAAAACAACAAGATTTGACATAAATTAGGATACAACAAGTGTATGACATAAATTAGGATTGATTGACATATTCAATTGTTTTCGGTCACTGCCGGTTTCACCTTTTTTATTTTTAAATGGCACCCTCGGTATTTTTTTACTTTATTCGATAGAAAATGACACTTTGAATTGAATGACAGACCATATGTCAACTTTTGACATTTTCCCATATGGTTTATTTGCAATTGTAACATGCGGGTCATAAAGACAATTTGACTCAATAGCAAGTGTGTGGTATCAAATTATTCGTTAAAAATGTTTTTTCCAAATATGCTAATGAGCCACCCTCATTTTATTTAAAAAATTTGAGATATTAGGTATTAAAAATACGATTTGGGCATCTTTTAACCGGCCAGGACAAGACACTAAAAACATTACATAGACGATCAAATCTATTTTTCCAAGGCTCCTTGATTTTTTTTTGAGGGGGTGGTAAAAAACCTTTTATAGACGAGTGGTGTTCGTTCCCATCACCATCTCGAGAGAGACGATCATAGAGATGAACTCCAAACAGTGTGGGAGTCGAATTGTTACCTACTAAAAAAGTCCACCTCCGAGGAGTCAGCTCCTCCTCACCCCTTACCCAGAACCGCCACCGCATGGCATTACTTCGGGTTCATAAGTGATTTTGTGGTTTATATCTTATCTATGTTTTTTTTTATCTATATTCTATCCTATTTTTTATTTTGGCTCCTTGATTAAAAACCTGTGTTTTCAACACAGCCATGGCACTCTAGATTGAAATTTAAAATACAATTTGTTTTTGAGCGAATATGTCATTCGATTCAAAGTGTCATTTTCTATCGAATAAAGTAAAAAAATACCGAGGGTGTCATTTAAAATTCAAAAGTTATACTTATTTCCGGTGAATCAGGAAGTGACCGAAAACAATTGAATACGTCTAATTTATGTCATTCCTAATTTATGTCATATACTAAAATACCAAATCTCGTTTTTTTATCTGAAAAAATAAAAAAGTTATAGGTGTGAGCCACTTTTGAGACGCATCCGGTACTTAGTACGGGTTTCTCAAATTAGTGGATTATTTACCAATTTTAGAATAAACTTAAATAAGTTTTTAAAATCTCAATGGCAGTGAGTCGAGTTTAATTTACCGTGTATACATATATTCCGATTTATACCAGGTCTCCAATCCTTATATAGTTATACAAGGTTATCCAATCCATAAGGATGTTCATCATTCCCGTCGTGAAATTCTAAAAAAAACATAAGTAACTTTCGCGTTGCATCTTCTTCGATATCCAACTGCATTCGCTCGCGTATTTACGTGAAATATCAACTTTATTTCTGCATAAACCCAATCGCAACGCCTCCGAATCCGTTCAAAGCTCGTTCGATCAGTCAAAAATGGAGGAATGGGCCGGGAAATAAAAGTTAAATGTCGCGAATAAGCGTTTTAGGGCCGCTTTTAGGGAATATTTTGCGAAAGCACTCGATTCGGTCCTTAATTCCGGGAAAATAAAGCTGAGGGGATCGCGAGAAAGGTAATAAGACGCGATTTGGAATCCAGGCAGCCAGAACCGGAGAAGGATCTATCCGTTAAACGATTCAAAATAAAATCCAGCTCGGAGATTTTGTTACACGGTGAGAGAAATACATTTTTAGGTATAGGATTTCCGAAGTCAATTGGAAGTACCAGGACTCTTAATTCGTTTGTCCAGACCATGCTGACAAAGACATTAGTCATATAGTTAGATCATATTAGTTATATCATTAGTAAGAAGAAGGCCAATATCGTCATAGTTGTCGAATATAGTGAATAAGTATTTATAAGTCGCTTTTCTGTTTACAGTGTTCCTAAATTTTTAACGATTAGTGGTTTATTTACCAATTTTAAAATAAACCCAAATAATATAGTTTCTGAAATCCCAATGGCAGTGAGTCGAATTTGATTTACCTTGTATACATATATCCTGATTTATACCAGGTCTCCAATCCTTATTTATGGATGTTCATCATTCCTGTCGTGAAATTCCAAAAAAAACATAAGTAACTTTTGCGTTGCATCCTCTTCGATATCCAATTGCATTCGCTCGCGTATTTACGTGAAATATCAACTTTATTTCTGCATAAACCCAATCGCAGCGCCTCCGAATCCGTTCAAAGCTCGTTCGATCAGTCAAAAATGGAGGAATGGGCACGGAAATAAAAGTTAAATGTCGCGAATAAGCGTTTTAGGGCCGCTTTTAGGGAATATTTTGCGAAAGCACTCGATTCGGTCCTTAATTCCGGGAAAATAAAGCTGAGGGGATCGCGAGAAAGGTAATAAGACGCGATTTGAAACCCAGGAAGCCAGAACCGGAGAAGGATCTATCCGTTAAACGATTCAAAATAAAATCCAGCTCGGAGATTTTGTTACACGGTGAGAGAAATACATTTTTAGGTATAGGATTTCCGAAGTCAATTGGAAGTACCAGGACTCTTAATTCGTTTGTCCAGACCATGCTGACAAAGACATTAGTCATGTAGTTAGATCATATTAGTTATATCATTAGTAAGAAGAAAGCCAATATCGTCATAGTTGTCGAAGATAGTGAATAAGTATTTATAAGTCGCTTTTAAAATTTTTAACAATTTCGCAGATATTCGCGGTATTATATTACATATGGCTCTGTCAAGGTATTTTTCCGGATTTTATGGGGATTCTGAAATTAGTGGTTTATTTACCAATTTTAAAATAAACTTAAACAAATTTTTGAAATCCCAATGGCAGTGAGTCGAATTTGATTTAACCCTGTATACATATATCCCGATTTATACCAGGTCTTCAATCTTTATTTATGGATGTTCATCATTCCTGTCGTGAAGTTCCAAAAAAAAACGTAGCAAATTTTCAAAATGTACAGGTACTAATATTGTCGATATAGGTCGCTTATTTCATTAAAAAATAATAAAAAAAACTGTTTAAATATTTGTAAAAGAGGGACAATTAATATGATCCCAGTAATTAGAACATTCGAATAATTGCTCCAAATACTAAAAAATTTAATTTTGCATGTGTGGTAAAAAGTTATAAATTTTATTTCATTTTATGACGAATGCTTATTTATAACAACAGCGACGTTCACATTCAAAATTTATTATTATATTGATTTCTGATTCAAATCCACATTTAATCATTCCAATAATATAATATCCAATCATTTAGCTACAACAACTGTATATTGAGAAATGCAGGATTATCTGCTTTTGAATACATATTTTAAAAGAAATTTATAAGAAAGGTTAATTTTCTTTGTCGATCTATATTAAATAAAAAATAGAGAAAAGAGAAAGATCACTTAGGTCTCTGAGGCATCTCTTCGCTATGACGCTCTCTTCCAGTTTAGATTCAAGACAAGTAAAACCTTTTATTCGGTAATGGATTTGCAGCCATCGGAATCACAGGCTAGATAAGAGCAGAGAGCAAAAAATTATATTAAATTATTTTCAGTCGGGCTCTCGAGTTTCCTCGATCTTATTCCTACGCTGACGACTACAGAAGAATCGAATTCGTGAACTTTTTAGAATTTTAAATAATTTTAAGTTGTTAGGTACCTACATATATGTTTGTTATATCCGACTATGATATGTCTCCAAAATTCAACATAGTTTGAAATGAAAATGGGCCTGTTTTATAGATAGTGTGCATATATACAGGGTGAGTTTCCTACGATGTTCTCTATGGGCATCTCGGAAACTACTGGAGATAGAGAGTCGGTTAAATGGGGAAAGAATTGCAGTTTTGTGGGGTCATAAAAATGCGCTTTTCAGATTTTTGAAAAAGTTCATGGCTTACTAGATATTTCGAAAAAAACAAATTTTGGCTATTTTTGAAATTGTCCCTAATTCCATTATAATCTATTTTAGACAAAAAGTGTTCGGATAAAAGTTAAAAATAATCACATCCCTAATGAGTTTGTGTTCTCCGATTTTTTCTAAAGCCTGTCATTTTTTACTTATGACACAAACATATGTTTTTTTAAATGGAAACCATAGTTGGCCATGACTTCATAAAAAGTGCCATTTTTTAAGCTTTTCAGCGATATAAGCTATAATATGTTTCTTTCACAAAATTACTGAGTTATAACCAATTCTTATCTTTCTTGATTAATTTCACTTAGTTATCCATGGAAACAAGTTGAATCGTCGTTGCTCTCAGAAATGTGAAATTGTCACATCCGATCTTTGTAAATTAAAATAAACAAAAATTGTAAATTAGAGTTTTTCAAATGAAGAAAAGCGTGTAGGATTGGTTCAACTTTTCTTCTGGTTCTTTTTCCAAGATTTTAAAATTTTATTGAAAAATCGCTTTTTATTCAAAATCTGAGCCAGATAGGAAGAAGCATTGAAAGAAAGAAGGTATTGAAAGAGCATTTAAATCAGCTTCGATTTATTTAAAAAAATGCATAGTGTTGCATTTGAAATAACGAAGTTTTTATGTAAAATAAATATTTAAAATAGACCAGCAATTTTTGATACCCCTGTATACATTTAAGGAAGCAATAATTTTTTTTAGTAAAGTTTATTTCGCTGACTTAAAAGTCAGCACAAGAATTAATTCTGAAAAGTAATGTACAAGGTGTTGACAAACTTTTTTATTCTATAGGATGCATATTTAAATATCTTTAAATATCTCAAAAACCAAAGCTTTTCAACATATTACACCCTTATAATAAATGGCATTATTATATTTCGAGTGTTCCAAAAAAAAATATAACTTTGGTATGGATCTTAGTTCTGGCACACCCTGTATATTTCAAAATAATTTATAATTATGCACATTGCCTTCCCACATGTACCCATAAAATATTTTGTTTCTACATCTTTCAGTTTTCGTATAATCAATCGAGGCGAATGAGGTGCTCCACCCTGTATTCAGGGTGTTCCTTAATGACATGCCTCTCGCTAAACATTTCCCAGTGTGACTTATATGTAAGATAACACACTAGTACCTTAAATAACTATTATTTGTTTTTAACTTATGGGTTGTTCACCACATACGACACGGAGTATTGTAGCTAAACGATGAGATTTTTACAAATTGTAAGTTTGGGGTTCGTTGAAGGACTATTAGAGCTACAATTTAAAAATATTTTTACAAGATACAAAGTGTCCCAAATAAATAAAAAATATCAAAGATGTATTTTTTTAAATGGAACACCCTGTATATTATTACATTTTTAGTTTCTACGATTAAAATAAAGGTAAATTTGATTAAGGTTTATTATACTTAAACATTACGTTTTTGAAATATTTTCAATTTTGTGAAATTGCAGTAAAAATTTTAAAGCTTTATTTCTCCAAGGGTATCAATGTTTTTAATACTAAATATTTAATGAAGTTTATTTATTGATCAGTTATTGTGTTGCAATAATAAAAATAATACTACTTTATAGAGAGTGTCTAAAAATTTACTTTAAATAATTATTAACTTCAAACGGCAACAACTTCTTTAATTTAAATAGAATGCCCTGTATATTTTAGGAGAATCAGATGCACAATTAAATTGTCTATCAAATTGTATTATACCATTTTTTACCTATCCCTTCAAGTTTTCGTATAAAATGCATTTTCTTATAATTTAGACCTCATTTATCAATATATCAATGGAATATTGACATTTTAGATTGTTTTTAAAGCAACAAATGTACAAAATGTACAGACTAGTAATATTATCGTTTTTAGCAAAACGATAATATTACTAGCCCATTTGTATGCAAAAAGAAAACTATTTAAATCTTTATAAAAGAGTATACCATTAATTAAATATAACACCATTATTTGCGCCCATATACTAATTAATTACATACTTAATTGTGTTCGTTATTAAATTATTATAAATAAATGTGGATTTGAGTCAGAAATCAATATAATAATAAGTTATCAAATTAAAGTCTCTGTAGTTATAAATAAGCATTTATTAAAAAATGAAAATCATTTTTAAGGTGTTACTTTTTATCACACTGTCTAATGCCCATACAAAATTCAGTTTTTTAGTATTTGGAGCAATTATTATTAATCAACGCAGTCAGTTAATGTAGTTTGAATACTGGAATCATATTAATTGATCCTCTTTAACAAATATTTAAACAGTTTTTTTTTATTTTTTAATGAAATAAACGAATTATATCGACAATATTAGTATCTGTACTCTTTAAAAATTTGGGACATCTTTAAAAATAATCTAAAATGTCAATAGTCCATGGGTATATTGATAAATAAGTTCTAAATTACAAGAAAATGCATTTTCTACGGAAACTTAAAGAGATAGGTAAAAAATGGTATAATGTAATTTGATAGACAATTAAATTGTGCATGTGATTCTCGTAAAATATACAGGGTGTTCCATTTAAATTAAACAAGTTATTGCCGTTTGAAGCTAATAATTATTTAAAATAAATTTTTAGACACTCTGTATAAGGTAATATTATTTTTATTATTGCAACACAATAACTGATCAGTAAATAAACTACAGTAAATATTTAGTATTGAAAACTTTGATACCCTTTCTTTGGAGAAATGAAGCCTTTAAAATTTTTACTGCAATTTCACAAAATTGAAAATATTTCAAAAACGGTAAGGTTTAAGTATAATAAATCGTAATCAAATTTACCTTTATTTTAATCGTAGAAACTAAAAACGTAATAATATACAGGGTGTTCCATTTAAAAAAATACAACTTTGATATTTTTTACTTATTTGGGACAATCTGTATCTTGTAAAATTATTTTTAAATTGTACCTCTAATAGTCCTTCATCGAACCCAAAACTTACAATTTGTGAAAATCTCATCGTTTAGCTACAATACTCCGTGTCGTATGTGGTGAACAACCCTGTATATTATATATTTTTTTATTAAAAAATTTAAAGAAAAATTCGAATACTTTTTTAAATTACAACTATAAATAGCACTTTTTGCCTTGATAGAATTTTGCTTTATCTCACCCCAATATCAGCGTTTTGTCGTACATCTTCGTCCTGTCAAACATGCTCAAAAACACAAACACACTACAAAAAGAAGCTAAAACACACTGTTTTTACCCTGAACGCGTTCAGATCAGATAAAGCACCAAAGCCGCGCTTTTGTGCGAGCCGGGTTTCTGTTTACTTTTTCAATATATTTTGCGATAGAGATCCGATAGAAATAGGAGAACGTTAGATAAAAGGTATACTAGGAGGTGTAAATTCAGACAACTGGGTTAAAATCCCTAAAACTTGATATTAAGGACTAAGAACACAGGTTTACCTAAATTTTCAGATACACACACCGGAAAAGTCTAGGGATATTAAAATTTTATCCAGCCATCGTCAGTAATTTTATTATTTGCATTTCTGATATAATAAAATTAAAATAAACAAATAGTTTACAGGACGGATAAAAATGCGAAATTTACCGAATTTTTCAAATTTACCTTGATTTTTATTGAACTTAAAAAATACACACATTTTTTTTTAATTCTAAACTGTGAATTAAAAAAAAGATAAAACCATTTTTACTTAATAAAGGGTATAGCGTCCTCTACTGTTCATTACAGCTCTACATCGTCTCTCCATGCTCCTGATCACGTTGTCGATCTCTTCTTGAGGTACAGCCTGCCACGCTGCATTCACGGCCCGAACAAGATCCCTACGAGTTTCACGAGGCATACCCATTCTCAAAATTCTTCTTTGGACCGCGTCCCATACGTGCTCGATGGGGTTGAGGTCAGGAGATTGTGCCGGCCAGGGTAAGATGTTTAATTGATGAGCATTGATAAACTCACTTCCCGCTCTGGCCGTATGAGGCCGTGCATTGTCATGCATGAGAATGAAGTTTCTCCCAAAATCATTGGCATGTGGTAACACGACAGGCTCAAGAATTAAAGCACGATATGTGATTCCTGTTAGAAACCTTTCAAGAAAAACGAGATCGGTTTTTCGGCCTAACTGGACTCCTCCCCAGACCATAACTGTTCCATCTTGATAAGGGTGCACTTCCTGAACATGATCCAACCGAATAAAATGTCCCGGTTCTCTCCATACCCTAAGCCTTCTCGAATCCGGATGAATTCCAAAGCGTGACTCATCCGTGAAGAGAACATTGGCCCATTGTTCATTCGACCACTGAACATGATCTTGAGCCCACAAATATCGTACCTCTCGATTTCCTCTCGTTAAGGGTTGAGCTCTCCAGGGGCGTCTGCTTCTTAAGTTGACCTCTCTTAATATATTGCGAACAGTGTCAGGACTAACGGTTACATTATGTGTTTCCTGGAGAATTAAACTAAGCTCTGGTGCTGTAAGAGTCGGTCGCCGTCGAGCATTTAATTGTAAAAAATGATATTGCTGAGGGGTAGTAATGCGATGTCGCCCCGTGTGCCTTTCAGCAACATCACCACTTTCACGGTAGCGTGCACTTAATCGCGATATTACACTTTGCGTTGTATTTAATGCTCTAGCTACGTCGATTTGGCGCATTCCAGCTTCGAGCATACCCATGGCCTTTAGCATTTCGCCTCTGTTAAGATGTCTACGCTCCATAATGTCGTTTAATACTAAACAGAGCTATTTGAATGAATTCTGGCCAGTTATCATAAAAACATAGCCAGTACAGGTTAAATTCGAACAATTGATGCTAGGTGCTTTTTATACATTTGACAAAAAATGCAAAAACACTTCTGCAACTATCCCAAATTTAGAAATAACTAGTGTCACTACTTCGTTTCAATCGAAGTAGAAAGAATCGGCCTACAAATATGTGGTTGTTTATTCAAAACATTTATTTCTAACTTTAATAAAATGATATCCCTAGATTTTCCGGTGTGTGTAGTTTGAGAACATAGACGAGTTTTAGTATTTGTCTGTAAATGTATTTTTAAGTCAACAAAGATCATGATGACTTGAAATGTATGTATAGTACAGGGTGAGTAAACGATAGAGTAAAGTCTATTATCTCATTGGTTTACAAAAACGGGTTACAAAAAATGTTAAATAGAAAAGTTATAGAGAAAAACAGGCTGTCCCAAGGAAAAACCCAGTATATGCATTTTTTTTTGTAAATATCATTTTTAACGCACATGTATACAGGGTGCTACAAATTCGGGGTACGAGCATTGGTATCTCGGAAACCGTAATAGATACGAACATGGTTAAACTGGTGTAAAGTTGCTCCTTGAGATGCTCACCAAAAAAGTTTAAAAAATTTTAAGGATTGTAGAGTTTTTTGGAAAGAAACGGATTTTTTTGAAAATCAATTTTATTTTTACCTGTCGTTATGTTTTAGAAAATCAAAAAACTAATTGCACATTCTCATAACCACTTTATTAGAGGTATATGAGAGTATTTTTAGATTTTCAAATTAGCTGATAATTTTTGAGATACAGAGGCCAACTTCATTTCTTTAAATACGGATCTACATTTTTTATTTCAAATTTTAAAAGAATTCGGTCTCCTGAGTACAATGATATGCCACCCTTTTTTTGTTTTGGGTGCCTTAACAAGAACAAAACAATTTAATTATTATTTAAAATAATTTCAAGTCCGACTCTGTTTTTTTTAATTATTTAATCTGATTATATTCATCGCAACAATATTGATCAGCGCTAATTAATTAATCACTGAATAAGGAAAATCAAGCCAATTGAAAGATTCAAATAAATAATATCCAGGTAAGCAATTTAAGGATATTATTTTTAACTTCTTTTTATTATGAATTTGAATATTAATGATAGTTATTATAAATAAATCATGTTCTACTAACTAGTTTCTAATGCTCTACATGTTCGAAATGGTTACCACCCTCCCTAATGCACAAATTTATTTTTTCTGCAATCTTATTTATAACTCTTTGAACATATCTTATTGTTATACATTCGAATGCGTTTTGTATTCTTTATTTTAATGTTGACATGTATTGATTTCACTTTTACAAATGACATCAAGTAATCCTATCTATTGCAATCGTAAAAATTTAGATTTACAGTAAAATAACGAAAATACAGACTAAAAAAAGTATCTTCTCAACTTTTACTCTTAATTTTTCCAAAAAAAAAAACAACATATTTATCATATACTGTGTTTTATACTGGGTTTCAGCCGAAATTAAGATACCTACACATTTTAAAATTATTATAAAGTATACATATTATGTATATTTGATACCAATTAAACTTTTAGTGACGTAATCAAAGGCGCGATTTTTAAACTCATTGTGACCAACCATGGCAACATATTCGTCGCCGGGCCGACTAACTAGAAATTTCCCGCTGGGGATTCACGTGGCAGCCCTGCTGTAAAAAATGTTATGTTGCCACATTTATTTATTTATTTCCTGACATTGTTATTCGTTTTGACACTTAATATTTTAACAATTTTTTTTGAAAAAAGATATCGTGGGTGTTAAAAAAATCCAAAAACTGAAACAGTCTAAAGCCGATTATAAAATATCAAAGAAGAATGGAAATAATGAAAGCAGCCTGCACATCTTTGTCCCATAGGGCCTGCATTAAAAATCGATCTATACGTTATTGTTTCTGTATAAAATAGCAAAGGCCGAATCGGCTTTTGAAAATTTAATGCCCCCGGCATTACTTTTAATAATATCGTTTTATATAACGAAAAATCAAGGAAGGAAATAATAAAATGCCATAATACCGTTCCAGTTTTTAAATAACTCAAAGAGCTTTTGTTCTATTTTCTTGTTTGTTTGTGCTTATTAATTTATTTTTAATGTAGTTTCGTTCATGAAGGCAAAACGGTTTCCAGTTGCAGATTGTTTCTGCCCAGTCGTTTGGAAATTATCGAAATGATTACGAAGCGAGTGGCTCGTTGAGAGTTTTTATTTAATCGTTTAGTCGTTATTAAAATCATAAAAAGGGTCTAAAACCAGTCAGGCTTGCTTCCTGTTCGAGATATTTTTCTTGTTTGAATAATATCAGATTTATTGATGTCTGTAGTTACATCTACGTACAATGTCACAGATAAAGTCTGCATTATGGTATTTTACAGGGGCGGGAAAGTGAAATAGCAAAAGCGGTTCCACCGCACCATTTCCACGAAAATTTCAAATGAAATAGTTCCAGCCTCTGGCGCTAGGTGGTAGTGCCATTAATTTTTAAGTTAAAAAGTTGCTACTAGTTATTGCCAGATGGCGTTATATCAGATTTTTTTTGTAGTTTCCCTAATTTCCGACGGCCATTGTCATACTATTGTCAAATTCTCAAAAAATATTGTCGTTGTCATAGCGCCAATCATAATATTATCAAATGATTATCAAAACGTTTTTCAAACTATAATTTGTTATAGGTATGTGTTTTAATTAGATAATTCCGTTTATTTGTGGCCCTAAAAATAGAATGTAAGTCTTTTATTTTTGCCATCATTTAAGTACCTACTTATATTTACTCCATTTACAAAACTTTGGGCGTATTACGTTGGTCTTATTTTATTATAATAAACGATGTTTAAATAGTTGACTTATAAATAAAACTTTAAATAATAAATAATATTTACACATGTTTGGCTTTAATTTTATTTAATAATTGTATAAGTTATACTGTTAAATCTTATTTTTTACACATCACAACTTTCAATACTTGTTATCAGTATTGTTGAATTTGTGTAAAAAATAAGATTTAATAATCAAATTTAATTATTTTAAAGTAAAATTCAATAAATACGCTCATTTGAAAAGCCCGCGCTTCGATCCATTTAAAACAAGCCCTACTCAATAGATGGCGCCACTTCTGTAGGACCATTTTTCACTATGGCAGAGTCCATTCTTTTTCTAGCTAGGTATATTCTTTGGTATTTTACTTTTTTTTTTCAAACGTCATAAAAGTATTAATTTTTGCGACGTGATTGAAAATAAAAAAAAGTAATTTTAATGCAAAAGTACGAAAATATATTAACAAACTGACATAAAGTGTCAAATTCAACGAGCGTAACCATAGTTTCTCGATATAGAGGGTGTTTCAAAAAACATGTGCCGTCTCTCGTGGAGAGGTTCCTCACGTAAAAATAAGATTTATTTTTTATATCTACATAAGTCCGATTCTGCTTTGTTTCGTAGCTACAAGTGTTAAAGTTTTAATATTTTTTCGATTTATTATAATTTTCTTCCAAGTACTTTTAGCGTTGCAAATGAAAATTTGAGGGTAAAGTTACTATAAATCCGACATATTTTATAGCTAAAAAGGTGTCGACATATTCACCAGGCAGGAATATTTTTCTAAAAAAAGCATGTACGTCACTGACTTTTTTTGTTCTCTTGTTAGCGAAATAGTGTAAGCAGTTTAATGCCGATTAAAAGTTGTGTCTAGGTATTTTGTCAATTTCGGCCTCATTGATGAGATAAACGCAATTTTATTAATTTGCCTTGATCTAATAGCAACATTTAAAAACATTAATATTATTAACTTGCGAAAATTTTAAATAAGTACTCATTGATTTCTCATCAAAAAATATGAAAAAAGTTCCTATAAACATTAATATGGAAATGCATAATTTCAGAGTTACAGGATGTTAATTTTTTTTAAATTAGGTTTTTTATAATTACCTTAAATACCATTAATTTTTTATTTGAAAATGCTGTAGGTTGGACTAATAGTAATAATATTTAATAATAAATTAGGTAAAATATATAATTTATTAATTTTATTTTTATTTTTATTTTATTAACTGTGATTAATAAAATTGCGTTTATCTCATCAAGGAGGCCGAATTCGACAAAATACCGAGAGATAACTTTTAATTGGCATTAAATAGCCTACACAATTTTGATATCAAGAGAAAAAAGTCAGTGGCGCACATGCTTTTTTTTGTAAAATATTGCAGTGATAACCCATATGAACGTCTCTGATGAATTTATCGACACTTTTTTAGTATTAAAATATGTAGCACTTATAGTAACTTTTACTCTCAACATTTCATTTGAATCACTAAAAGTATTTGGAAGAAAATTATAATAAATCGAAAGATTATTAAGATTTTAACACCCTGTAGCTACGCAACAAAGCAGAATCGGACCTATGTTGATATGAAAAATAAATCTTATTTTTACGTGAGGACTCTCCCCACGAAAGATGGCAGATGTTTTTTGAAACCCCTACATACCTGTATAAAAAATTCAAATCCTTTTATATTATTTGGAACGTTTGAATCATCCGTAACATGGAATGAGAGTCCTCGGTCCAACGGTCTAAGACACTCGACCGAAGTGTCCTAATCATGTTCATGTCCTAATCATGTTCATGTCCTAATCAAACATGTCCCTCAAATCCTTCAATTTAATCACTGTTAGTAAGAAGTTTCAAAGTTCAAATATGCGCACATAGGGCATACACAATTTTTTTTATCTAAAAGATATTTGCGATTTCTACTTTTTAAACTATCAGTAAAATATCAAATCAATTTTCACTATACCTATTGGTCAGAGAATAAAACACCTGTAACTCAGTATACCTGACAAAAATTGTAATTTTTTTTTGTACCAGGTGTATTTTGTCCTGTTAAAAATTCCTGGCGAATAGGGATTAGTAAGGGAACGAACTCGCAGATTAAGCCCTACTTTTGACGATAAATTTGGTTTTAAAAATAGCCGTCAGGCAGCAGCGCTAAATCTTTTTCCCCCGGTTTACACACTGAAATTCCAGTCCGGACATGCTTAATTTTAAAATACGATGATTTTCGACTATTCCGCTTTTCCTGCTTCTTTTTTTTCATAACAATCTGTTTTTTGAACGATGAAAAAATTTAAATAAGTGTATTTTTCCTAATTACAGCGTCACAGAATGATTCAACTGTCTGAATAACAATCTATCAATCTATATTTTTTTTATTAGAACTAGAACGTCAACAGTTTTTGTAGACGTATCTGTTTAAAAAAAAATAAAGTGTCCTCGAATAGTTGTCATGACAATCACATATTCTTGTACAGAATTGAACGCTCTACAAAAAGGGTCTCTTAAAATTTTTCGATAAACCTACTCCTTCAAAAGTTATTCACGATTATATATACAGGATGGTCCATCGAAAACTCCAAAAACTCAAAAATCAAAAAATCAAAAAAATCAAAAAATCCAAAAACACGTCAATTTTGTTTGTGAGGGGGACAACTTTTGCCCCAAAAATTATTGCAAAACCTTCAACCTTCTAAGCGGGGGTGTCATCCAAGTTTCCAAAGGATATTAAAAAAACACAAGTTCCACCCGTACAAAATTCAGTTGGTACAAGAACTCAACGAAGATGATTTTGATCTTTGCTTGCAATTTTGTGAAACTATGAGTGAACGAGTGGCGAATGATAATAATTTCCTATTTAATGTGTGTTTTTCGGATGAGTGTACTTCTTTTTTGAACGGTGTAGTTAATCGGCACAACTGGCGGTACTGGGCTGAGGAGACCCCAGGGTTTTTCACGAGGTGCACACACAAAACCCTCAGAAATTGAACGTGTGGGCTGGTATTTTTGGAAATTCTATTGTAGGTCAGTTTAACGATATTGAGAAGAACTTCAACGTACAAGTCACAGAACAGCTATCTAGCAACTACCGCACCTGATCGTTCAACGTTGTGGCAAATGATAAAATGCGTTAACATTTAACATCTAGAAATAATAAGAAAAAACAGCAAATTGGTCGAATTTATCCTTAATTATCATTTACTCTGATAAATGCTTAAATAAACTTTTCAAATTTCAATCCTTCATATTTTCTCCCCCTATTTTATGAAAAAAAAAATTTACCCTGTCCGTTATGCCTTGCGGAACGTTTTCGATGGGCCACCCTGTATTATATTTTCCAGTGATGCCCGCCAAATTTAAATCGTGGGTTATTTTCTTGTCATTTATTATAAACTTGTATTTCGCGTACAATCTATAGACAAAAAAAATACCCCAGAGACTAACAAACTCAATCAAAATACGCTTATGGCTATTTGTCAAAAAAGTTGGAGAATTTAGAAATTTACCGAGTGGTTAACTTTAACCGTGAATAACTTTTGAAGAAGTACGTTTATCGAAAAATTGTAAGAGACCCTTTTTGTAGAGCATCAATTCTGTACAAAAATATGTGATTTTCATGGCTGCGAGAAAAAATTATTTGCAAAAAGTGGCAAATTCCCATGTAATTCAAATGGCAAATGAATCGTCTTTGGGGCAAGGTTTATTGCAAATATCAAGGGTTTACAATGGTCTGTTATTTTTTCAGACAATAAACTAAAAATTTATAGGGCGTCGTGAGAGAAATAATCAAGTTGGTAAATAATGGCCACCCTAATAGGTATAGACATTTTTTATTAAATTTTTTATTCTCAATCAAAATTTATTGTTTTAATTAAACACTGATTCTACTACCTACACCAAACACGGATAACCTTCCTATTTTAATTTAGGGCTGTTATTAATCAAAAATAATTTCCAAAACAGTTGTTCCAAATCCGGCAGCGGTGTAAGAACACCCGAGACGGCCAAAAAAGTATAAATTACGGCAGCGTCTGTGCAAGGAAAAAAATCGTATTTTCCCGTTGAATTTCCGTTTCCCCTACCTCCAATTATGCATATAACTTCCGGTTAGGAGCGCAATCCGAACCGACCGATTCCGAACTTGCGCCATTACCGTAAAACAAATGAGCCGCACCTAAGTAAAATTTAACTTCTCGCACTTAAAAATTAACTGACCTAAAAGGCCGTAAAGTCGGGCCGTTTCCCTCTAAGCTTTCGCCATTTTCTCCCCTTTTTGTAGCCTCCTCCCTCCTGCCCTCCCTATAAACCTCGGTTTTTAATAAAAATTAATAGTGTTGCTCTAAAATATTGTTCTTTCTTCTTTTTTATGTTGTTCTTTTTTATTATCTTTAATTTAGATTTTGTACTCCGTTGTTAAATCGGGTTAATCATGTTTGTTAACAACGGTATCTAATCAGTGATGAGCCAGACTGGTATTGGTTTTGCTTTTTGTCTAAGAAGCGTGTAAAGGAGGGTCCACACTAACTATACAGTATGTCCCCGAAGTGTCTTTACAAAAGGAAAAACGAGGAAATCATGATACTTTATATCGAAATGAAATTTTGGTAGCATATGTAGGTTAGTTTAGAGCATTTCTTAAAGATATGGAGTTCTACAGAGTGTCCTCAAAAAAGTTACACATTAAAGTTGTGTTTTTTATAATGGAACACCCTATATATTAATTGCTTTTCGGATTCTAGGAGAAAAATAAGGGTTATTAGAGAAGTATATGACTAAAATGCAAGTTTTTTTTAATTTCTTTTTATTTTAAATTTCAATCTAGAGTGTCATGGCTGTAATGGCTATTTGTAATCATATCTCAATTTTTTCAAATGGAACGAGGGTGGCTCATTAGCACATTTGGAAAAAGCATTTTTTTTACGAATAATTTGATAGCACACACTTGGTATTTGGAGTCAAATTGTTATGAATCACGTGTTGCAATTTCAAATAAACCATATGCGAAAAGTTGACATATGATATGTCATTCTATTCAGAGTGCCGTTTTCTATCGAATAATGTAACAAAATACCGAGGGTGCCATTTAAAAATCAAAAGTTGTAGTCATTTCCGGCGAAACCGGAAGTGACCGAAAACAATTGAATACGTCAATCAATCCTAATTTATGTTATATACTATCATACCAAATCTCGATATTTTATCTGAAAAAATAAAAAAGTTATAGGGGTGAGCCACTTTTGAGACGCACACGGTATAAACATTACAATAATAGTTCTTTATGCAATAGCTATTTTACTTCTAGGACGGCATTTTTATAACTTTTACAGTTATTTTCCGATTTATTATAAAGTTTTAAAAAAGTTGATTTTTTTATTTAAATCACATGATTGAAATAAAAAAACACTTGATTTAAATCATAATTTAAATCAATTCACAAATGGCCTTGAAAAAATCTTTATCTTCTTAACCCCCTCTAACTGACGAAGAACAAAGAAAAAGATAAACTTACCTCCACTCATCCCGTTGTTTTGTTTGTTCTCCTACAACATACCGAAGAAACAACCCGACACCTCGCTAACAAACTTTCCTCTTTACCGTTTTCCTTGTCACGCCCCCTGCCCCCCTTTCTTTCAAATACCCCACACCCCCGCTCCTAAACTGTTGAACTAGCTCGAGAAATGATTTATTAGCGGCCCGCCAAACAAACAATTCCCCAACCTAAAAGCCGCCGCTTGTTAAGCAGTTCCTGTTTTAATTACGCAAATATGAGTCTATTTATCATTTTAGCGAATCGACGACGGTATATACGCGGTCTTCGTATTTAACATTGCCGATAACAGAGGAATTCGGATTTTAAGATTTCTGTTTTTTTTTCTTTATTAAAAGACTATATTCATAACCAACATGAAATACAGGCCAGAGACATCGATTTGTGACGTCACCGCAATAGTCGGACTTTTGTATTATGCCATATGGTACTGCATATAGTTTTTGCATAAATAATAGTATTTATTGATAGTTTTGCCAGATATAAATATGAAAAATATTATACACAAAGGTATTAAAAAATAACATTAACTTTTTATCGCGTTAAAGTAATTTAATAGCATTAAAATATAGATCTAAAACACGAATATTAATATGAAATAAACAACAGCATAAGATGAACAGAAAAAAATCCAGATAATAAAAAGCATGTCTTAAAATTGCGTATTTTTAGCAACTAGTAATAATATACCTTGTGATAAAGTTTCCAAATATAAAAAAATTTGAAAACTATACTTTATCGACAAGTTAAGAAAATGTATTGTATATGATAAGGGCAGAATACATTTTAAAGTTTAATTAAAAATAATTGTAAAAATTTGCCTAACATATCTAAAAAATGTGGATATCAGGTAGAATTAACTATTATCATTAAGTAATTTGTAGTTCGATGTTTATCAAGTAACCATCTCCATATATCGTAAATAAAAAGATAAAGATATCATTTTTTTTATATAAAATACTGAAATAAAGTACAATTCATTTAATTTCTGTAAAATATATTGCCATTTCATAATAATAATATATATTTCATAATAATAATAATAATTTTCAATATTTATTTCATCCTGAATTTCCAAATCTTGTTTTCTTTCATCGGGATGTTTGGGAACATTCACAGTCATATAAGAGGGTTGATTTGGAAAAATTGTAGGTTTTAGGTAGCATCTTCTGTAGGTTTTGGACGTGACCTAGTTACGGTTAATATTGTTGGGAAAGAGAATGTAGACAGATCCTGAGTACTTATTATAATTGCTGCTACAAGGCACAGGCACAGAACAATGTCGCGGCATTTTTTATTTCACAAAGAAAAAATAAAGAAACGAAAACTGTTTTACCTAAAAATACACGTCACTTACGTTGGTTTAATACTATCCACTAACACTAACGCTATTAAGTATGTATTTTTATATAAATTCCCCAACTTTTTCCTAGCCCGGACACACAGCCCGCATCGCCGGTGTTACTATAATTTTTACCGAAAGTATGGTTTTTTTCGCGGGTACGATGTTATGAATCGGATCTAGATAGTTCACTATTCACTCAGAGTACACTCAAAATTATTTAGTATATTTTTATTAGCATAGAAACGCGTAAAAAGCACAGATTTGTTGCGAAACTAATGAAAACCATAGGTTTGTTTACGACTACTAATTCTCGACCACTTCGGTAGAACTGTCAAAACAGTCAGGCCTTGAATATGACGTTATCCACGCTATATTTCTTGCATTTCCTCTAATATGCGGCTTTAGCATAATTTTGTGAAGGTGGCCGGCCATTGGGATGAGAGTGCGGTTAGAGTTTTAATTAGAGGTTAAATACTTTTTGAATAAAATTATTAAGGAAATAGTTATTACTATCCATTAGAGGTGTGTAGTTCGTGAACGAACAACTAGTTCCAATGAACTATTCCGACCCCGGAATGAAAGGAATTAGATCCTAGTTTCTCACAGAACTAGTTCCTCAGTGCCAGTCGTATGTTATCGGATCCGGACCTAGAGGAACTAATTAAAAAACTAGTTCACGGGAAGTTTACCTAATTATATAATAGTTACTAATTAAAAAACTAGTGCCGGCGTAATTACCACAGAAAATTGTCGTGGATACTGTTTTTGATTTTTAGTTTGTTCTTTAAATATTTTATGGGAATGTTTCACTTTAGGTCTCTAAAATTAAGAGATATCTTATAAAACGAAGTAGATATTCTGAATTTTTAGACAAGCTTGAAGTGAGGAAAAATTCAATTTTTCGTAAAATTTTCGTAATATTTGCTACAATTGATTTGTGATTTAGTTTTTTACTCTGATTTGAGTTTCTTTTTTAATTTTTTTATCTGCAATAAAACTTACCTATATGTTTTTAAGATAGACGTTATACGTCTCGTTATATTTCGTACATTATAAAAATTAAACAAATCATACTGTGAATAGTTCTGACTGACTACGAAACCCATTAGCAAGCAACGGGGATGTCAATGTTAGTCGGGAACTATTGTGAACTAAAGACTTAGTTCCAAGAACTATTCCTCTGGAGGAACTAGAACTAAGAAACTAGTTCCTCCCAAGGAACTAGAATTCCCACCCCTACTATCCATGTATATAGAGCTATTCACCTCATTCGACACGGAGTATTGTAGTCAAATGATTAGCTTTTTATAAATTCTTAGTGGTAATGTCTTTGGAGGACTACCAAAGGAGGCTAAAATTAAAAATTATTTTTAAAAGGTACACAGTGTCCCAAGTAAAAAATGTTATCAAATTTGTATTTTTTAAATAAAACACCCTGTATATTTTTACATTTTTGGTTTCTACGATTAAAAATAAAGGAAAATTTGATTTTTACCGTTTTTGAAAAATTGAAGTAACGCTTTTAATTAGTGATGGGCAAAACTGTTATTTTTAGATAACAGTTGAAACTGTTATAGTTATTTATAAAAAACAGCTTAAAATAACAGCTTAAAAATAACAGGTTTCTTTATTTTACTGCTAAATATCTGAAAGAGTATGAGACGCTCACCGCCAGGCGTATTAACGCAGTTGCAAGTTGCAACAATGACGGGCTCGATGGTAGTATTTCCAGGGTGTCAAAACATTTCTAAATATCGATTGTTATCTAAAATACCTCTCTAAAAACGGTGGTCATTTACAAATAAGCGCTGTTTACAAATTGCGATATAAAAAAAGCCAAAATTCCGCCACTCGTCTATACCTACACATTGCGATCTACCTACGCCCTGCCCCTCGATCCGCATAGATCCTGAATTGTGTAGCAGTGTACAGGGTGCATCTCACTCGACGGGCGAGAAGCTCTTAGTTATGATTTTACCATTTGCGGTAAAAAAATAGCAATATAAGAAAATGTGTAGTATATTCTTCATAAGTAAACCAACTACACACTAGAGTTCGAATTAATTTTACACTTAAACTAGCGTGTACCCGCGACTTCTTTAATGAAATAAGCAAACTATATCGACAATATTAGTATTTGTACTCTTTGAAAATTTGTTACATCTTTAAAAATAATCTAAAATGTCAATATTCCATGGGTATATTCATAAATGAGGTCTAAATTATAAGAAAATGCCTTTTCTACGAAAACTTGAAGAGATACGTAAAAAATGATATAATGCAATTTGATAGATAATTAAATTGTGCATCTGATTCTCGTAAATATATACAGGGTATACTGATAATACAGGGTATTCCATTTAAATTAAACAAGTTATTGCTATTTAAAGCTAGTCATTATTTAAAATAAATTTTTAGACACTCTGTATAAGGTAGTATTATTTTTCATAATGTAACGCAAAAAAATAGTAAATAGAAAAACTGTATTTTAATCGTAGAAACTAAAAATGTAATAATATACAGGGTGTTGCACTGTAAAAATACAACATGGATGCTTTTTATTTGGGACACTCTGTACTTTTTCAAAATAATTTTAAATTGTAGCTTTAGTAGTCCTCCAATGATCCAATCCCGCACAATTTCTAAAAATCTAATCGTGTGGCTACAATACTCCGTGGCGAATGAGGTAAATAACCCTGTATATGGTACAACATATAACCATCATCGTCAGCAACAATATCATCATCTTTTGAGTGATGCATTATACATTCACGTTTAAATATGTAAAATTTTCATATTAAATACCAAATGCCTCTTAGCTTAGAAGAGCGCAAAGAAAAAGGAAAATCGCCGAGAAAACTTCTTTTTGCCTATAATTACCGAGAGCAGTCAGATCGTGGAAAAAACTTTTAATTAAACGTTAGCATGGCCCCGTTCTTCGAAATAAAACGCAATACCCAAGTGGTAGTTTTCCTTGTAAAGTTTTACATTAACAAAACTCGAAAATGGCGAAATTGGCTTGGCCGACGCAATTACGGAAATTATAATTAATTTTTTATTAGTTTTTGCTTTAAAATTAGTTAAAAAGTGTTTCTTTTCCAGACGCATTTGGTCTAATTTTTTTCAGATCGCATTCCTAGATCATATATCTCCTACACTGGGTGCCTGCTCACCAAGGGATAGAAGCCAATGAAAAAGCAAATAATCTAGCTAGGAAAGGAGCGAACACTCCACTAACTGGACCAGAACCTTTCTGCTTTCCAAGTGGTAACCAACTCAAGGCGGAACTCAAGAACTTGGAAGATTCCATCCGCAACCTGGAATGGAAATCTTGCAATGGTCTAAGACACTCGAAGAAGTTTCTGAGGGCTTATGATCAAGAAAAATCACAGATCTTGCTGGGTCTGAGTAAGAACAATCTTCGGATTGTCACGGGGTTTTTAACAGGACACTGTCTCCTCAATGAACACCTCAGTAGATTGAAACTAAGAAGAAACGGCGAATGCAGATTCTGTGGGGAAGATGGTGAAACACCAGTACACCCCATCACTGAGTGCGCCGAGACGACAACCATTCGTGCCATGAATTTTGGTACGACTGATATTGGAGATGGAGAACTACCCTCTATAAAACCGTCCCAGATACTGGCTTTTGTCAAAGCCCTGGGACTGTATGATGAGTTATGATTCAAGAAAGGGGGACACAATGGATCTGTAAGATCGAAGTGATTAACCCCCCTCCCACTCATTCTAAATTCTAAAAAATTCTAGATCATATATACTTACGTGGATAAATCAACGCCATTTTAATCAACGCCATCACGACATGCCATTTTCAAACCTTCTTTATTGCACTTATGAATCGTTCAATAGGTTTGTCTTTTACGACGACCTTACTTTACGCATGCGCATTAAAAGTTGTACGTATTTCCAAAATCGTCACAATTTTATACGGTTTAGAAAGTACAAATTATACATTGTTATGGAAACCAACTTTTCATTGTCATCATATTGTCATAATCATATGTCATAATCTTATTTCCATTGTGTAACGACGCTTGTTTTTTGCGATTTTTATTTTAAAAGTTGGTATTAATTGCTCTTTTATTTTTTTATCGACCGCTTTTATATAGCCAAGGATGCAAGTGTGTTCAGTGAGAAATTAATTTTAAGTTTGTGCAATTATATTTCTATTTTTTTTCGTTGGACTTTCTAAATACTCGTAAAAATGACTAGAAAGTTTTTGGTGGGTGGAAGTTCTAATATAAAGGTCCCCGAATTATCTTTTCATAGGCAAGTAAAGTATTCAGTTGTTCTTTTATTTATATTAAACCACATGCATACTTTCTAAGAATATTGATATTCGTACGGAGTGGCTAAATGTATTTTTTATATAATTTAATTTTTGTGACAGTAAACATTCAATTTATTGTTCAAATATATGCGTTTTACTAATTAAATTATTAAAATTAATGTTCAAATTTGGCGCGTGGACGATAGGGGTCCTTGACAAGCATAGATAGAGTAGAAGCACCGCGTGTGCAACAAAAAAAGAAGACAAATGGAAGTCGTTGATATGTTTGTGACAGTTTCAGTAGTGATTTACTTATCCACGTAAGAATATATGATCTAGGATCGCATTCTGTGTTAATAAATCAACTATATGCACGGAAAATACCGACCGGCTACTGAAAACAAATGATAGTACGCAGACGTGAGTGAAAAGCGATAGAGAAGATAGAAAGATTCAACCAACAATGAGAAGTTAGCCTGCCGCTGGCTGCTGGTAATTTAGTCGTTACGGCGAATTCAAACAGTTGCCAACTTCAGGGCGATAAATAAGCGCCCTAATGCTGATTTGTATCCAATTTAGTAAAACGCGTAGCGCAGTCGGAGGCGTATTTATGTACGTATATATCGCCAAACGTACAGGGTGAAACCACTGACAAACTTATTGGACTATGAAAAGTCTGTCAAACTGTTCTCTGAGAAGATTTCGACAGACAACGTCCAAAAAATGACGGAAAATGCATTTTGCTTGTGAATTTTAATGACTGACAGGACATTTTATATATTCGGATATAAAAAATCAGCGCAATCCGATGTTGTGAGAATATCTATTTATGCCTTTTTATCTAAGCCCATTATACAGCAAGTTTGTATACTAAAATTTACATACTAAATTTGTACATACTAAACCAAGCCATACAAGATATTCACAAAAATAATAAACAACAAAATACAAAACACGCTAGGCGCTGCACAACCACGAAAACAAGCATCAGCCGAACAAAAAAAATACGAACTTTCACTAGGCATAGCCTTTATAGACTTTGAGAAGGCTTTCGACTCAATAACCTAAGGCAATAATAGAAGCCCTAATGAAACAAGGTATTAGCAGGCCTTATACAGAGAAGACCAGGCTACTAGTAACATAGCAAGTTGCCGGACGAATTTACGTTTCCCCGATTTGCGTTCCTACTAGAGATTCACTGCCGGCTAGTCGGCTGGTCAGGCAGCACGCAGTTGCAGTTGTGCTTGGACGGGTCGGTCGTGACACTAGGAATACGACGCGAGGAGTGCCGAGTATTTATAATTTGCATTTTAAGTGTTTACCTTCATTTAAGGTAACATTTAAAATGAAAATACTTAAATATTTGTTATTTGAGTGTGTTTACAAGCCAAAATTAAAAATAAATAAATACTCTAAACCCGAAAAAAACTAAAATATTGCTCCAAATAAAAAAAGTTATAACAAGTGTTCAAAAATGCCACCTTCTTGTCCTAGACAGACGCCTAGGCGGTCGTAAAATCCCCGTCTGACATTGGCTAACATATTAGGGCTAATAGTTTGGAAAGCCCCTCATATTTTTACTTGAAGCTCATCCAGATTATTAGCCCTATTATGACCATACACTTTGGATTTTACATAACCCTACAAAAAGAAATCATTGGGAGAAAGATCTGGTGATCTAGCGGGCCACAAAATAGTTCCATGTTCACTAATTAAACGGTTGGGAAAAGTATTGTTCAAATATTCTTGAACAATACGGGTATTGTGGGCAGGGCAACCATCTTGTTGAAAACAGACATTGTGGAATCTTTCTCCCAATAACTCACGAATTCTATATAGCGACAATCTGCTGCTGTAACAAGTCCAAATACTTTGCAACAGTTAAATTACCCTTTATAAAAAACGGACCAATCATATGCTCCCCCACAAAACCACCCCAAACACTTGCTTTAACTCCTGTTCTTCATTAATCAACACATCAGGCATTTTGTGTTTTTGTGCGGACACGCACTCATGTGTTTCAAAATTATTAATAACTCTTGATATAGTAGGTAAAGATGGAATTGGTCTGTTTACAAAAGTTTGTGGAAAAACTGTTTGTATATCCCGATAAGACCTATTTTGGAAATACCATTTTACAATTTACAATTTGAATTTTCTCACGAACTTCGTAAACATCTCTTCGAACTTCGTAAACATTCGAGAATATATGTATTCGTTTTGGCTATTAAACCACGAATAAATACAAATTCTGTAACATTCTTATCACATATCTACCTATTTTTATTTTATCGCATTTTTTCGCCTGCTTTTTATCTGGCGGACGGGTATACGCTAATTCGTCCGGTTCTGCCTATGTTACTGTTACGGTGGTCCGGTCTGTATAGAAACTTTCGCCAATATATACAAAAGCCAGAGCAAGAGAAATAATATATAAAACAACCCCAGAGTTCCCAACTGGCAAAGGATTACGACAGGGAGACGCGATATCTCCAAACCTGTTTACAGCAACACTAGAAGAAATCTTCCGTCAACTGGACTGGACCAAGAAAGATTAAAAATAGGTGGAGAATATCTTAATTATCTATGATTCGCTGATGACATAGTCCTAATTGCCAATAGGTCTGAAGAACTACCAGCACAAATTAAAGAACTATATACAGCCAGCAATATGGTAGGTCTCAAAATGAATTTAGCAAAAACTAAAGTAATGTACAGCGAACTAGTAGACAGAAAAGGCATTCTAATAAACAAACCAAAACACAACACTGGAAATAGTAGAAAAATGTATATATTTGGGACAACTAATACACAGCTCGGGATGTCTACTACCAGAAATCAACAGAAGAATTAAGTTAGCAAAAAGTACTTATGGAAGCAACTCAATCATATTCAAGCCGTTGTATACAAAGAAGAAAACATATTGCATACAAAACCTGGACATTTAAAACGGATATTATAAGGAAACTGCAGGTCGGGTAACGCTCTATGGAACGAAATATGCTGGGAATAACAAAAAAAGGCCGCAAAAGAATAGAGTGGATACGACAAAAGACCCGGGTAATAGATGTCATCTACAGAATCAAATCCTTCAAGTGGCAATAGACAGGACACCGGGCAAGAAGGACGGACAACAGATGGACCACAAAAATTACAGCATGGCACCCAAGAGGAATTAACAGTCTTAGAGGATATTAGGAAATTAGCAGAGATAACTTGGGCCTGCATAGCCAACAATAGACAACAATGGACTTAACTACAAAGAGAGTATCTTAATATGAGACGGTCACTGTATTTTCCTTCGTACTTTAAATTTGTACTCGTAACACCCTGTATCGTTGGGTTCGGTCCGAAGCAACGACAAGCGGCATACATCGTTGCCAAAGTTATTCGGAATATAAAATAGGCAGTACGTAAAATAGTCACGTCGTCTCTTTTCCCCATATCTCATCCTCCTCTTGCCTGGCTCCCAGAAAATTTATAATGGAACCTTGGAGTTCTTCTCTTTCCAGATCCGGCTCATATAATGTTCCAGATTAAATTAGATTTGCAGGCTGCAGCAGCGGCGGCAGCGGAAGTTTCGTGGTGTTTTTGTATTTCAAAGTTTAAGGGCGAGGTGTGCGATGGCGCTAAAGGTCAACCTACACCGAGATGATTTGTCGGTACCTATAAAAAATTATCAGTTTCGGGTTTGGATTATTTTCTCAGCCAAATAATATAAAATACACTTTGCATTAACAACAGCTCTCGGCTGTGCGTTGGAAAGTATTAGCCGTAGGTAGAGCCTCCGAAAAGAAAATTATGACTAAAGAGAAATTGCTGGAAATTATTATCAAGTTTGCAGAATCGCTGCTAGATGAAGGAAAAACACAGTATATGATAAAAATATTTTTGTGAGAAATTAAGAGTAAAAGTTGCTTTGTTATACCGATCAGATTTAAGATACTGGGTTTTTTAGTCTGTATCTTCGTTATTTTGCTGTAAATCTAAATTTTTGCGATTATAATTGATAGATGCTGACCAAGTATATACATATACTAAGGGCTGGCACAGGTTAGTCTTGGGTCGAGATTTCCGTATGTAGGAAGAGTACAAAGCGTTTATAATGTACTGAACAAAGAGAGAACAGTAAAAACGTTGCCAAACGTATGAAATAAACCGAGAAACGGTGCACATTGCTAAGAGACGTGGAAGGGGATATAGCAGATTCATTGCGGTCGACTCAATCAGTACCATGTCAGTACTTAAAATTCTAGGGAATAGTTTACATCATGCGTTCAGCTTCACGTCTACGTCTTACGTTCTTACGTCTCGTGATACTTTATTTGTTTATTTATTAATGCGTCGTTGTAATTTTCACTATAGCTTGTAATTTTTTAAGTGCAAGTTAGAAACACTTTTGGTAAAAATAAGTGGAATTGAGTTGGTGTTCGACAGTGGTCGCGCTATTAGAACTCGAATTCATTAAAAATAATTGATTGTAGTTTTTTTTCAAAAACTTTCTTAATATTTCTGCTATGTTTTCTTCGCAGACAGTATGTGAAAATCTTTATAAATAAAAAAATTACACGATTGCTGAAAATTATAATGCACTCCACGAAAAATGGCACATATTTTTTTAAACACTCCGTATATAGATTTTTTCATATAATGTATATCTAATTTCCCGGTTGGTATTCCAGTTGTATTTATTGTATTGTAATACACTAAAAATTACACTCAGAGAAGGAAGAATGTGCCTCTTAGAAAGTGGAAAATATGATTTTCTTTTTTGTTTTTAAGACAAATCCGAAATATAACAAATCATAAAATTTTCGACAGCCTAAATGCTTAGATATAAACATAAAAAGACTAATTTCACACTCGATTAACTTTTCTTTCAATTTTATATCGTCTCCAGATGATGTAACTTAATTTCCTACCCTAAATAATTTACATAACAGACACCAGCCCTTGGAAATCTTCCTTTTCAGCCTTCTCTACCCATTACACGCATTATCGAGCCAAAGTTATGATTGCAATTACGAAATCCGCGCCTTCCGCTACTACTCCGACCCGAGAAACGACCCGTGACGTTTAATTTTACCCCGGATTAATCCGGTTTACGTCACTACTCCGGGGCAACGTCAAATCCAGCCCGACGAACGTTTCACCTGTTTTAATACACCACCTTCAGACCTATTTTCGTCAGATTAAGGCGGCGGTGGAGTACTTATCGGGATCGATTTCATAGGGAATCGTAGAAGATAAATCTTTATCGACCTTAGAGCATGAAATATGTAGATATATTTCTAATGATTTGTCTTTTTGTTTTTAAGAGAGACCCGAAATACAGGGTGCGCCTCTCATACGACTCGGATGCTCCTAGGAGAACGGTAATTTATATCGAAATGAAATTTTGGGAGCAGATGTAGATTAATTTAGAGCATTTATTTAAAAATATAGAAAGCTGTACAGGGTGTCCCCAAAAAAGTTACGTATCAAAGTTGTTTTTTTGTAATAGAACACCCTATATATTAATTGATTTTTGGATTCTAGGAAAAAAATAAAGATAAGTTTTATTAAAGAGGTATATTCCTAATATGTAAGGTTTTCGACTTATTTCATATTTTGTGAAAATGAAGAATACATTTTAAATTTCAATAACAGCTATCTAGATTGTAATTTATCCTGCAGATGTAGCCCAATATTTAATTAAAGTAGCCATTGTATGTCAAACCAAATTGAAATTTGACGCGAAGAGTTATACAGAGTGAGACAAAATTAATATTGAACAATGGCCACTTGTAAAAGCAAGTAACTCCTTTACTTTAAATGGAACACCCAGTATATTATTCCGATATTCAATGGAGAATTCATATATCTTCAAAATACTATTAAGGTTGCCTACCCCTTCAACAAAAATTTTTCTAGATATTTTGATTTTTATGATTTTCCATCAGTAGTATCAGTAGATTTTATTAACTGATAAAATCTAGGTGGCTGTCATATACCTTTCGTTAATTTAACAAAAATTAAAAGATGTAGAGTAAAATATTCAACGGTAATAAAAATATTTTTAAGATAAAACATATTTTAGTTTTTACAGAATTAAAAATAGTTATAAACGTATAATTATGTGACAAAAATTAGCTAGATGAAATCAAATGCTCAAAATGCTTCCTTTTCTCTTCACTGCATAAAATGATTCTTTTTTCTAAAAATCTTTTTATTTTAATTTATTCTGGAGTTGTAGTTCGAAAAGCAGCGACAATCATTTCTCTCATGTTGTCGAAAATAATTGATCGAGTTTTTTAAATACTGACTGTCTTTAACATATCTCAATAAAAAAAAATTGGCGCCGGGAGAAACGTATAGCCGCCCATACTAAAATATGTTAATATCTCGAAAACTGCGACTTTGACTGATTTTGATGTTATTACAAATTTTGTTGCAAACATTATTCCTAATCTTAATTTGAAAACCGCGTTTCGTTAGCTACTGTAATTTTGGAGTTACGATTTTTTAAAATTTTTAACCCCTTCCCATACCCCCTTACCAACCCCCCACCCCCACCAAAAACTAATGGCCAGATTCTCGGGTGCCACAGTATTTTTGTAACAAATTTGGTTAAAATCGGTTCAGCGGTTTTTGAGTTATCGTGTTACACACGGACAGACGGACAGACGGACAGACGGACAGACAGACACCATGAAAATATTTTGTATTTAGGTCATTTATGACCCAAATAACTCATTTTGAGTGAAATTAAAAAAACTTTTTTTTTGCCGATCCTAATAGCCTACCCGAGGAGTGTCTAACTATTGGAATTACATGTACATTTTCTTGGCAGTCGCTGGCAGTTATTGGCAGTCTTATGGCAGTCGCCTATAATAATTACATGACAGTCATAGGCAGTCTTCTTCATAGTCATTGGCAGTCGCTTAGCAGTGGAAGGATATTTTGGCAGTACGTGTACATTTTTTAACCGAGTGAGACACCCCTCGAGCCTACCATACCTATTGGTATGCTCGGCTAAAAATGTCCAAACTAGATAAATCAAGGGCATTTAAGCATTCTATTAATTGGTGAATCACTAATTAATAGAATCATATCAATTCTCTCTGATGTAGGATAAGTTTCCATTTTCGACAAATTTCTGATAATATTTTTTATTTTAACTGATACAGAATGATAAATAGTTGTTAAAAGCGAACTAATTTGACAGCTATGTTGAAGTAACATCACGTATCTCACAGCCACTTAGATTTTATCAAATAATAAATATCTACTGACACTAAATCATAAAAATGAAAATATCTATGAAAATCATTGTTTAAGGGGTAGGTAACCCTAATGAATTCTCCGTTGAATATCGCAATAATATATTGAGTGTTCCATTTAAAATAAAAAAGTAATTTGCTTTTAAAGGCGACCTATGTTCAATATTAATTTTGTATTACTCTGTATACCTTTTTGCGTCAATTTTTAGTTTGATTTGACAAACAATAGTTATTTTAATTACATATTACCAGCATTACAATATACCAGCTAAATTCCAATTTAGGTACGTTTTATTGAAATTTAAAATGTGTTCTTGATTTTTAGAAAACGTTAAATATCAATTGTACAATCAAAAAACTTACATTTTAGTCATATACTTCTCTAATGAAACTCACCATTATTTTTTCAGCTAGAATCTGAAAATCAATTGATATATAGGGTGATCCATTACAAAAAATGCAATGTGGAACTTTTGTTTAGACACCCTGTAAAAAACTCTATATTTTTAAATACTGCTTTAAATGAATCTACATAATATGCTCGCAAAATTTCATTTCAATACAAGCTGTCATGCTCCTTGGAGCCTCTGCGGCATATGAGAGGTGCCACCCTCTAATTATATAATGAAAGTAAAAATTTCCACAGCTTAAATGAGTAGATATTATATATATATACACATAAAAAGGCCACTTTTACACTCAATTAGTTTTTCTTTCAATTCAAGTCAGTAAATTTGAATTACCTACCAAAAAAAAATAGAAACTATTTTTATTAAAAATCAACTTACCTCTGTTTTCCCTTTGGAGACGCAACTGGCCACATTTCCCGGCTCCAAATTGAGGGCGTCTCTCTGCAACAGAAGAAAACCGAAACGTCACTTAAATCCAAGTAATAAACTAATTTGCCTGCAACATTTTCCGCGGAACAGTCGAAAACAAGGCGGAAATATAGAGATGTCACGAACAGTTTTCCAGTTTTTCGAGGCGGGCCTCGCTATTTTTCGCCTTTGCGATCTTAATTAAAAAAGTAATTTGAAGAAAAACAACTATTTTCATTTGGCGTTTTCCACCCATTCAAAGGACGGAGGTTTTTTTCGTCGTTATTTTTCCCTCGCAAGAAGGATTATTAAAAAATCGTTTCGAGCTTGAATTAAAAAGTTTTTAGACGAAAAAATATTTGGATTAGTTTCTTTCATTATTGTGACAGTTTTTTTAACAATATTCAAGGAGAATAATTATGAGTTTAATGAGTTTTGTTAAATATGGCATAGTTTCTACACAGAGTATTGTAGCTAAACGATTATATTTTGTTGTGAGTTCGTTGAAGGACTATTAGAGCTACAATTTAAATATATTTTTACAAGATACAGAGTGTCCGAAATAAATAAAAAATATTATAGTTGCATTTTTTAAATGGAACACTCTGTACATTATTACATTTTTAGGTTCTACGATTGAAATAAAGTAAATTTGATTCAGGTTTATCACACTTAAACCTTATCGTTTTTTAAATATACTCGTATTTAATTTTGTTAAATTATAGTAAAAATTTTAAGGCTTCATTTCTCCAAGGGTATAAAAGTTTTTAATGATAAATATTTACTGAAATTTATTTATTGATCAGATATTGTGTTAGGATATTGTGTCTAAAAATTTATATTAAATAAGTACTAGCTTTAAACGACAATAACTTGTTTATTGTATATTGCCCTCTATATTTTACGAGAATCAGATGCACAGTTAATTGTCAAATTGTCATACCATTTTACCTATCTCTTCAGAAAATGCATTTTGTACATTTGGACCATTTGCTGCTTTAAAAAAAATCTAAAATGTCAATATTCCATGGGTATTAATTATTATATTGATAAATGAGGTTTGGTAAAAAAAAGTTTTCAACATTGAATTAAAATATCGAATGTTCTTATGAAAATCTACCCTTTTCGTGACAATGTATTTTGAAATTGTAGTCAAAAATAAAACGAAGAAACATTGGATCCTCTTATTTCAATATAAAATCGAAGTGGTATTACGGAGTCGTATAGATATGCCGTAAAAGTGAATATATTCCAAATATAGTGTTTTATCGCAGTAGTATATTTTCAGAAGCATTCTGAAATATTTAGGTAAATAAACTCGAAAAATGGATGGCATTGATTTTCATATTACTTTCTTCATTCTTTTCCTTCAAAATATAGTGTATATGTTACAGTGAGAGTCGGAAATGCAGTAAATAAATGTCAACAAACAGTGTCTCACCCCTACAACTTTTTTATTTTTTTCGATAAAAAACGAGATTTGTTATGTTAGTATATGACATAAATTGGGATTGATTGAAGTATTCATTTGTTTTTAGCCACTTCCTGTTTCACCGGAAATGACTACAACTTTTAATTTTTACATGGCACCCTCGGTATTTGTTTTACCTTATTCGATAGAAAATGGCACTTTGAATAGAATGACATATCATATGTCAACTTTTGACATTTTCTCATATGGATTATTTGAAATTATAACATGCGGTTCATAATGATAATTTGACTCGAAATACCAAGTGTGTGGTACCAATTTATTCGTAAAAAAAAGCATTTTCCAAATATGGTAATGAGCCACCCTTGTTCCATTTGAAAAAACTGAGATATGATTAAAAATACGACTTGTGCATCTTTTAACGGGCCAGGACAAAACACGAAAAACATTAGACAATCAAATTTATTTTTCCAAGGCTCCTTGAATAAAAATCAATGTTTTTAACACAGCCATGGCACTCTAGATTGAGATTTATAATACGATTTTTTTAAAGCGAAAATATCAAAAGTTGATATGTATATGATATGCCATTCTATTTAGAGTGTCATTTTCTATCGAATAAAGTAAAAAAACAGCAAAACCAAGAGTGCTATCTAAAAATCAAAAGTTGTAGTCATTTCCGGTAAAACAGGAAGTGTGAATGAAAACAATTCTGAAAAAATAAAGAAGTTAGGGGTGAGCCACTTTTGAGACGTACCTGGTATAGGCAATATAAAATATTTTAGAACCTTTAGTTTATCTGTATTTATGCTTAGATGTAAAATCCACATTATTTAGCAATTCATGGACTGATTTCAAACCAAAAACAATTCAAACCGACTCAGATTAACCCTATACCAACTTTCTGTGCCACAATAACCCCAAAAAGGGCCTCGCACACAAAGCCCTGACGAAACAACCTGTCTGGCCAAAGAAAACGCTCAAAAATATATACTTTACAAGCTCATTGTGTAAAGTGAGTGAGAGCAAACCTCTCCTCTTCTCCTCCTCACCCCGAAAAGTTCGGTTTCTTACTAATGCCGCAACCAGCTTTGGCGCTAACTGCTAAAGTTGGATGGCGTAATTGTAAAAGTTTTGAGAGAATTCTCTCTCTCTGTCTAACCCTTCGTTGTTTTAAGTTCTTTCCTCCACCTTCTCACTTTTAGCCTTGAAGCGGTGTCTTTCATTTTAGCCGCGAAACAAGCGGAAGTTAGTAAATAATGCAAAGAACAGCGTGCGATGATATGTGTTGTGTTTTATGGGAAAGGGGTGTAAAGTACGATTAAAAACGGTTTTAAATATGGCTTTGGGGTATAATAAAGACTTTTTTCCATAGTAACTGCTAAAATTGTCATATAGGTATCTATCAAAAATAGAAGATAAAATAGTACTTTAACCGCAAGGGTAGATTAAATGATACTTTAACAGCGAGGATAGGTTAAAAAATTATTTCTTCACGCACGTCTCTTTTCTTCACGCAAGTTTTAATTGCTTCCATTTTTAAAAATTTTTGTATTACTTTTCATAAGTTATTCGGGATTTAAATGGAAGTAGTTTGGATATGGCGCTTTTCGCCTCAGCCTGAATATCTGTTGGTAATTTACTTATTTCGTTTTGAGCCATTTCTGGCCCCAATTCAATCAGCAATCGACACGAAAGAGAATTAAAAAATGTTGACTCAAAACTAACAACTAAAGAGACACAGCTTTATTTATTTGTCAAATTACATAGAAACCAACGCCAACCCAGCACAATATTTTTTCTACTCGTAATAAATTCCTTGAAATAGTAATTTCTGAATATTTTTTAAAACGTAACTCGCTATGGGAAAAAATATTGTTACAGGGTGGTTAAAAGTGCCGCTAATACCTTCGAGAAAAGGATGGTACAAGTAAAATTTAAACAAAAATCCATTTTTAAAATGATTATGAAATAAAAAAAAAATAAGAAAATTAGGTTATTTCTCAACTGTATTTTCATTCAAAGTTATGATTACGATGATGTTGTATAAACGCATATTATAATTATTATGATTGTCAATGTGCTTATGACTATGACTAAAATTGTAATTATGATTACCGCTGTGTTCTATAAATCCAGCATGAGTTTAACAGGAAAAAGTTCATAAAAAAAACGCAAAATCATTACAAAAAAAAGAATAAATTGTGCTGTAACATACTCCTTTAGTCTCGGTTAGGCGTAAATTAAAGCTTCATTTAATAAAGCGGTCCTTTTTGCGTTTCGGCCAAAAAAACTTTCTGAAAAATTACTTTAATTTGAAATAGATTACGTCGAAATGGCTGCTAATTATGGAACATAGCCGCTAGATAGCGCTAAAGGAAATTTATATAGGTAATTTTATAGCTATTAGTTTCCTGATGTGTTCAGAAACTTTGTCCTGTGAAATCCTTTTCTGTGTGTTTTTTTAAAGTTGCGTGTTTGTAAGAGTTTCACATAAGAACAGCTGGAGAGATTTGGAGATTCGTTGATGGCACAGTTCTAATTGCCAATGGCCCTGAAGAACCACTAGCACAAATTAACGATCTAAATACAGCTCGCAATAAGGTGGGTCTTAAAATGAACCTTCTTCTTCTTCTTTTTCTGCTTACCCATTAATGGATGTTTGCGACCACACTTTCCATGGCTTCCCTATCTCTGGCTGTGTGGATCTACGTCTGTATGTTACTAATCCCTGTCCACTGTCTTATGTTCCGCAGCCACGATATTTTTTTACGTCCCAAACCTCTTCTGCCCTTGATCTTGCCCTCGATAATCAACTGGAGAAACTGGTATTTATGGTTACGTATGACGTGACTCAGGTATGCAGTTTTCTTTTTTTTATAGTGTTTTGTCCTGTGAAATCATTTTCTGTGAGTTTTTAAAGTTGTGTGTCTGTAAGAGTTCCACATAAGAACAGCTGGAAAGATTTGGAGATTCGTTGATGGCACAGTTCTAATTGCCAATGGCCCTGAAGAACCACTAGCACAAATTAACGATCTAAATACAGCTAGCAATAAGGCGGGTCTTAAAATGAACCTTCTTCTTCTTCTTTTTCTGCTTACCCATTAATGGATGTTTGCGACCACACTTTCCATGGCTTCCCTATCTCTGGCTGTGTGGATCAACGTCTGTATGTTACTAATGCCTGTCCACTGTCTTATATTCCGCAGCCACGACATCTTTTTCCGTCCCAAACCTCTTCTGCCCTCGATAATCAACTGGAGAAACTGGTATTTATGGTTACGTATGACGTGACTCAGGTATGCAGTTTTTTTATAGTGTTTTGTCCCGTGAAATCCTTTATATATAACTTTGTCCTCTGAAATCCTTTTCTGTGAGTTTTTAAAGTTGTGTGTTTGTAAGAGTTCCACTTAAGAACAGCTAGAAAGATTTGGAGATTCGTTGACGGCACAGTTCTAATTGCCAATGGCCCTGAAGAACCACTAGCACAAATTAACGATCTAAATACAGCTAGCAATAAAGTGGGTCTCAAAATGAACCTTCTTCTTCTTCTTTTTCTGCTTACCCATTAATGGATGTTTGCGACCACACTTTCCATGGCTTTCCTATCTCTGGCTGTGTGGATCTACGTCTGTATGTTACTAATCCCTATCCACTGACTTATGTTCCGCAGCCACGACATCTTTTTTCGTCCCAAACCTCTTCTGCCCTCGATCTTGCCCTCGATAATCAACTGGAGAAACTGGTATTTATGGTTACGTATGACGTGACTCAGGTATGCAGTTTTCTTTTTTTTATAGTGTCTTGTCCTGTGAAATCATTTTCTGTGAGTTTTTAAAGTTGCGTGTTTGTAAGAGTTTCACATAAGAACAGCTGGAAAGATTTGGAGATTCGTTGATGGCACAGTTCTAATTACCAATGGCCCTGAAGAACCACTAGCACAAATTAACGAACTAAATACAGCTAGCAATAAAGTGGGTCTCAAAATGAACCTTCTTCTTCTTCTTTTTCTGCTTACCCATTAATGGATGTTTGCGACCACACTTTCCATGGCTTCCCTATCTCTGGCTGTGTGGATCAACGTCTGTATGTTACTAATGCCTGTCCACTGTCTTATGTTCCGCAGCCACGACATCTTTTTCCGTCCCAAACCTCTTCTGCCCTCGATCTTGCCCTCGATAATCAACTGGAGAAACTGGTATTTATGGTTACGTATGACGTGACTCAGGTATGCAGTTTTTTTATAGTGTTTTGTCCCGTGAAATCCTTTATATATAACTTTGTCCTCTGAAATCCTTTTCTGTGAGTTTTTAAAGCTGTGTGTTTGTAAGAGTTCCACTTAAGAACAGCTAGAAAGATTTGGAGATTCGTTGACGGCACAGTTCTAATTGCCAATGGCCCTGAAGAACCACTAGCACAAATTAACGATCTAAATACAGCTAGCAATAAAGTGGGTCTCAAAATGAACCTTCTTCTTCTTCTTTCTCTGCTTACCCATTAATTGATGTTTGCGACCACACTTTCCATGGCTTCCCTATCTCTGGCTGTGTGGATCAACGTCTGTATGTTACTAATGCCTGTCCACTGTCTTATGTTCCGCAGCCACGACATTTTTTTCCGTCCCAAACCTCTTCTGCCCTCGATCTTGCCCTCGATAATCAACTGGAGAAACTGGTATTTATGGTTACGTATGACGTGACTCAGGTATGCAGTTTTTTTATAGTGTTTTGTCCCGTGAAATCCTTTATATATAACTTTGTCCTCTGAAATCCTTTTCTGTGAGTTTTTAAAGTTGTGTGTTTGTAAGAGTTCCACATAAGAACAGCTGGAAAGATTTGGAGATTCGTTGATGGCACAGTTCTAATTGCCAATGGCCCTGAAGAACCACTAGCACAAATTAACGATCTAAATACAGCTAGCAATAAAGTGGGTCTCAAAATGAACCTTCTTCTTCTTCTTTTTCTGCTTACCCCACGTAATACCCATTAATGGATGTTTGCGACCACACTTCCCATGGCTTCCCTATCTCTGGCTGTGTGGATCTACGTCTGTATGTTACTAATCCCTATCCACTGTCTTATGTTCCGCAGCCACGATATTTTTTTACGTCCCAAACCTCTTCTGCCCTCGATTTTGTCCTCGATAATCAACTGGAGAAACTGGTATTTATGGTTACGCATGACGTGACTCAGGTATACAGTTTTCTTTTTTTTGTAGTGTTGAAGAGTTCACGTTCTCTATTAATACGTCTGAGCACATCCTTGTTTCTTATCGTGACCGCCCATGGTATCTTGAGGATTCTGCGGTATATCCACATTTCGAAAGTTTCCAGTCTGTTTATGGCATTTGCTTTTACTGTCCAACTCTCTACGCCGTAGAGGAGTACCGACCAGACGTAGCATTCCACAAATCTCAATCGAAGCTCAAGGTCGAAATCGCTACAGGTGAATATTTTTTTTTAATTTCAGGAATGCGCCCCGGGCTTGCTCGATTCTGCACTTAATGTCCCTGTCAGATGACCAGTCCCCGTGGAGCCAAGCTCCCAGGTACTTGAATTTTCCGACTCGTTCTATGAATTTTCCTTCGTATGTTAAGCTGGCGTGTCTAAATTCATCCACCTCTCCCGTGACAACCATGAATTTTGTTTTCTTTGTGTTAATGGCAAGTCCCACTCTTTGACTACATTCTCCTACCATACTGACTAACCGTTGTAAATCATCCATGTTATCCGCAACCAGAACTGTATCATCGGCATCAAATGAACCTAGTAGAAACTAAAGTTATGTACAACGAACTAGCGGACAGAAAAAACATTCTATTAAATAACACAGCAGTTGTATAACACAACATATATATTGGACAACTAATATACTGCTCGGGATCTCTACTACCAGAAATCAACAGAAGAATTAAGCTAACATTGAGTACTTATGGAAGAAACTCAATCATATTCAAATCTAGAATGCCACTTTATCTAAAGAAAAAAACATTCGACTAATGTGTGCTACCAGTGATGACCTATGCATGCCAAACCTGGACACCTAAAACGGACATCATAAGGAAATTGCAGGTCGCACAACGCTCAACGTAACGAAATATGCTGGAAATAACCAAGAGAAACCGTAAAAGAATAGAGTGGACACGACAAAATGACCTAGGTAATAGATGGTAATAGATGTCATCCACAGAATCAAATGATGATTGATGATGATGTTACTGAGTTGCAGTGGGCATCAATTATTGCAAACAAGCTATAGTAAGTGACGTGAGCTGACAATGCGGAAGATGGCGGAATTCCAAATCTAATTTATTTCAAGAAAATATTTTCAGTTTATTGGTTTCGGTGTATTTTTTCGATATTTTATTAGTTATTCTGCTATTCGGATTGGAGATGAATCCAAGACACCCGAGATCATTAAAATCAAACCAAACCAACCTGATTTTATTTATTTAGATTGATAATATTTCAAGAAATATTTTGAAAATTACTAAATTCCATAGGTTCTAGCTTTCCCCGTAAACAAAAACTGAAAATTTCTCGATTTCAAACAAGTCAAGAGACAATATTTATGCGGCACATGAATATTTTATGCGCCGACAAATTGTCGAGTGTGTGTTCTCCATTATCGCCTTCCATTTCCTGAAACAAACGACCAGATAGAGATGCGAATCGAGGAAATGGCACATGTTTCTATAGACACGCATAGCTTATAGAGGGCGCTGAAAATAAGAATAAATAAGACACTTTTCTTTGCATGGAATCTCAAAGAAATAAGAAAACATAGATGCACCCTGTTATTAGAAGTGAAATTAACTCACACCTGTTGTGAGTGGCTTTAATTAAACTTGTGTGATACCCGTTTTGCTGTAAGCCAATTGTTATATTTGTGTTTGTTAATAATAAAGATGTGAAAAAAAATATCTGCTAGGATTATTATTTTTTTAATTATTATTACGTTTAAGTTTTGTATAACGTCTCAGTTAGATGTTTCACTGACCGTTATCATGGTTGAACCAATCTAAATCATAATAGCAGCACAGATTAGGTATCCTATAAGTATACAGATAAAAATCCTGTCCCTAATTCGTGGTACGAAAATTGTTTTTTATGACGATGTGTAAACGAGTAAAATTTCCTGTGCGTAAAAATAAACTCGCGTAAAATTATAATAAACAGCGTAATAGAGATATATCGCTAAACCGGATAGCGTGCATGGACGTTAATAAGGCCAGGTGTTATTTCCTTTACGTGAGGTGGTATTAACTTTCTTCATTTATAGTTATCGGATCGGAAAGAATTCTGTTCGCGTCGCGTCCGCTATTTAAACTTAACCTAACTTTGAATTTAAAACTTTGAAATTGTTTTGTTTACTAGGTATTTTAAAACTAAAGGGCTAAAGTGCTTATTTCCAGTGCTTTATTGTTCAACGTCTGCCAGTGGGTTTAGGGCAACAAACAACAAATTCTCTTAGAAATCTAAGTCGTCATCTGCTGTAAACCTAAGCCTCTTTATAGGTTCTTTAATATTGGAAGAGGTGGAATCCATATTTTGGGCCATATTTATTTAATTAAAACTAATCCCAGCTACTTAAACATAAAATTACCTAATAAAACTAAAGTAATAATTCAAAACAATTCAAAAATAACCTAAAATAAAAGATCTCGCCGGCCGGCACTGGTTGTCAAATACCTGCACATGCCCATTTAAGCAATTTTTAAACGTTATTTAGAAATAGCGCTTGGTGTAATTGATCCGCAAATTACGTCAGGCGGTAACGTTATTAGCGGGTGTTGCGTTAAAAACTGACTCGCGCATATCGTAACTGTAGTGTTTGTCGTAACCATGATAAGCTACGCGTAAATACTGCATGACGCTATTCGCGATATCTCTCTAATGACTGTGCCGGTCAGGCGCTGTGCACAATTTTAGAGGCCATAAGTGGGCGTGCTATGTGCGCAAACTAGTAACCTAACTAGTGCCCGATTCCGAAAATTGGAACCACGAAAAACTATAAAGAAAAAACAAAGTCTATAATCTGTATAATCTGTGATACTACTGAGCTCATATACTAAAGTATAAGTACTTCCTCTAGGAGATGCAAGACTTTGTCCTTAGTGAGGAAGCTCCTAGTCAGGTGCTAGATCTCCCCTTAAACTGCAGGAAAAGTCGCCTATTCCTATAGAAAATAGACTACAAATTACGTTACTGCAGCAAAATCCGTCTTATCCACTTATATTTGCTTTTTATTGTCATTATTGTTACAATTAATTGTCACTATTGTTATAATCCCGCATTTTTTCGTAAAGTACAATATTACTACTGACGTCTTCCCAAATCTTTACTTAATTTTAATAAAATAGTATATTTTATAAATCAAGTTAGGATGCAAATACCGTATGATCGAAGAAAGAACGGCGTCCAGTTGGCTAGGAAATGACGATCGATGACATTTCCCATAAAAATTTACATATAAAATGACAGCTTTCTTCATTTCATGGCCAATATGCATCATACTACAACAATTACCGAATTACCGAATTATTTTTGTGTTTTTTCTGTTTATTAATTAAATATAAATTTTTTATTTCTAGAAAAACGAGAAACAAAACAATGGTTCCACTCAATGGAGACGTTTTTTTTTTTGTAAATTAACGCTTCAAACATTTACTAAAACAGTTTTTGCTTGTTATCTCGAAACAACGTTTGTGGGATAAGGCGGGTTTTGCAACTTGACGCCCGAAATCATTTAGAGAGCTTTTCTATATTTTCTTATTTCGCTGAGCATGGGATAATAGAGGCAAGCAAAACAAAACGAAACAGTAAGTAAATAAATATAGTGGAAAATGAGTTTGGGAGCGGGGAAAATTGCCTAATTTTTAACTCGCGTTGTTTGGTAAAAAATTCAGTTCTCTCCACGATTCTCTCCTCTTTTGATTCGATCTCTAGGGATGGAAAAAGGCAAGGAAATTATTTTCCATTACGCTCTATATACGTCAAGCGTATCTTTTTGAATTATTTAGTGGAAACAATGGAGAAAGAAAAAAAATACTAATAGGGTGCGAGAGATGTAGGCCCAATAAAGAAAATTTATTAAAAAAATAGGGAAATTTTTAGTTCAAATTTCTTGCCAAAAAAACTGCCTGTCTAAAAAATGTATATGGGCTAAACGCCAAATTTAGTGATTACCACAGCATCTGTGCTATAAAGAGAAGACATGTGGCTATCTATTTCAAAAATTACATTGTTCGAATGTCATTTTATTTTTCGTAGCTGTTATGGAATGGAGAGATTAAAAAATTATCACTTATAATATCACAAGAGCTTAAATTATTTTCGGAAATTTTTTTGAGGGCACGAATATTTTGAAAATTATCCCGAGTCGAAGACGAGGGATAATTTTCCTAAAATATTCGTGCCCGAAAGAAAATTTCCAGGAATAATTTAAGCTTGCGTGGTATTCGGTAAGAAAATTTCACACCTAAATTTGAAAAAAAAAATATTAATCCAACATGACATTTTAAAATAATTTCAACTTGTTAAGTTGGCCAAGGTATTGATGTTTTTGACATATTATGTGTTTTGTCATTTTGTTTGCGATTCTGTCATTAAGCTATTACTAGTTTTAAAACGTCTGTACGTAGAGTAAGAAGTGTATAGCGAAATGTCGCGATTTGGAAAAGTAAACCAACAAGTCATTAAAGAAGAAATTGAAAATATAAAACCAGATAACACCCGAAAATCAAAATCAAGTGTATATCCATCATATTTCGTTAAATAGAAAAATACCAGCTTTTTAACTAAAGCTGGTATTTAAAAGGCGGCAGAACTATATTTTTTAGAACATGGCAACTTCGAAGAAATTCATATGTAGGTATATCTAACATATTTCCTTAAATAAAAAATATTACCAACCTTAGTTACATCAAATGCTAAAACTCAAATGGGTAATATTTCAATATATAGACATTGTAGTTCATTCACATTATGATTGTAGATCTTATGTTTACCTTTTCAACTGTCAAAAAATTTCCACTAAAGTTTCGTGGCGCCTCGAAAAAATTTCCGGAAATTTTTTCAGTTGCCATGATAACTAGTCAACATTAAAGCATGTTATTGGTTGAAAAGTAGAGGTGTGAAATTTTCATAAATAATATTTTTTCAAATGGAAACCCAGTTTGTTTATTTCATTAGTGAAACAATTCGTCAATTCGTGACTTTTTGATTATACATGTTCCTAGACCTAAAATAATCGTTTTTAAGTTATTTAAGATTTAGTTTTAAAGTGTATATTTTTCTTGATTTTATCTAGCTTGCTTTGATGAATTTATTTCCTTCTGTCAGAAAACTAATTATTTGAATTTCGTATATTATAAATACTGCTGCTTAAAAATTTATAAAGTGTATTTATACAAATATACCGGGTTCGTCTCAAAAGTGGCTCACCCCTATAACTTTTTTATTTTTCCAGATAAAAAAACGAGTTTTGGTATGTTAGTATATGATATAAATTCGGATTGATTGACGTTTTCAATTGTTTTCTGTCGCTTCCTGTTTCATCGGAAATGACTATAACTTTTAATTTTTAAATGGCACCACCGGTATTTTTTTACTTCATTCGATAGAAAATGACACTCTGATTTGAATGACATATCGTATATGGTTTATTTGAAATTGTAACATGTGGTTCATAACGACAATTTCAATCGAAATACCAAGTGTGTGGTACCAAATTATTCGTAAAAAATGCTCTTTCCATATATTCTAACGAGCCATCCTCCTCACCTTTGAAAAAATCGAGTTATGATTAAAAATACGATTTGGGCATCTTTTAACCGGCCAGGACAAGACACGAAAAACATTAGACGATCAAATCTATTTTTCCAAGGCTCCTTGATTAAAAATTAGTGTTCTTAATACAGTCGTAATACAGTCCAAACTCGAGATTTAAATTTAAAATACAAATTTTTTAAAGCAAAAATGTTAAAAATTGACGTATGATATGTCATTCTATTCAGACTGCCATTTTCTATCGAATAAAGTAAAAAAATACCGAGGTTGCCATTTAAAAATTAAAAGTTATAGTCATTTCCGGTGAAACAGGATTGCTGCCATGCTTCCGGTATTTCCGGAAGTGCTGCCATATTGAAACTATTTTTAGTCGCTAGATCTGGTTGTGAAACAATGACGTACAAAAACTCTCCAATCTAGATATTATAGTTCTAGAAACTTCTAATGCACGTTCAGCCTGGGGCACCCAGTATATAACTGCTTTACCATTAAATAATTTCTCTACAAACATTTTTCTTCAATAATTTAATTAAAAAAAAAATTCTATTACAAATCGCGTTCTTCGCAAATGCGATTTAATAGTCATCCTCACGAATCGATATACATTTAAATTGAATCGGAATTTCTCGTTGGGCGATCAATCAATCACAGTTCCATCCCCATCCACCCTCGCGAATAAATAATTCACCAGCACTGCCAATAGAAAATTCTGGGTCATTGTGTTACAGTCGAACGCCCTAGAATCATATCTCACAGTCATTCTTCGTCAGAATTTCCGCGGAGTTTTGCGTTTTTAGAATCTATTTTGTTAGTAAATAGTGCCGAGTCTGTGGTTGGTTTTTTGTGAAACATCGTTGAAATATTCGTATTTGAAAAAATGTCTAAAATGTCTATACCTCTGTGCCGGATTAAACTCTTTAAAAAAGTCCTATGGATATTTCGCCATTTGGGCTCTAAGAAAATCTACAAAATAAAAGAGTTATTTTTTGTAAATATTGCTGCGTTAATCCAACGGAGGCTAACTTGTCAGCGATGATTTTACTAATAAATAAATTTGCCTATGGACAAAAAAAATGCGCGTCGTCGCGTCGGGAGTAAAAAAACACAAATTAAAAAAAAATATTCAAAATATCTAAATACAACGAAAAGAGTGGAATGAAGTGATAATCTGCCCTATACATTAGTAGTGGGAACTATCGAATAAATATTATCGAAACATTCGATAGTTGCAATTCATTCGGATAATTCGATAGCTAGTAAGAAAACATTCGTCGAAAACTATTCCAATAAAAATTATCGAAAGGCGTCATCTGCCTTAAAATATTGTATTCTAGTAATTCGGCAGCAAAAACCCTTTTCATTTATAAAATTCATTTATTTGTCAGGATCGATTATAATAAAATATAACCTGAATTTTAGTTGTCGCCCGGCGCACAGAGGGGATTTTTTCCAAATTCGTGGCCAAAATGATTTTTGTAGCATAAACTTACTATTTCTTTTCGAAACTAGTATTTACATTAAAAGTGAGTCATATTTACTAAGAAAATGTCTATTATACACTTTGATGCTATACAGAGTGACAAAAAATTGCAAAGTTCGAAACAGAGGTAATATTAATTATTAGAAGAAAATATTCAGTAGTTTTCATCTTTAAACATGTATTTTTTGCAAATTGTTGCCATATATTGGTATTAGTTGGTATTAGCAAAGAATATTATTCTTTCGTATTAGTTAGTTAGGGATAGTACGTCTATAGGGTTGGTTCACCACATACGACACGGAGTACAGTAGCTAAACGATTAGATTTTTACAAATTGTAAGTTTTGGGTTCGTTGAAGGACTATTAGAGCTACAATTTAAAAATAATTTTACAAGATATAGAGTGTCTCAAATAAGTAAAAATTATTATAGTTGTATTTTTTTAAATGGAACACCCTGTATATTATTCTACTTTTAGATTCTACGATTGAAATAAAGGTAAATTTGATTAGAATTTTTTTTAGAATTTAGAATGAGTGGGAGGGGGGTTAATCACTTCGACCTTACAGATCCATTGTGTCCCCCTTTCTTGAATCATAACTCATCATACAGTCCCAGGGCTTTGACAAAAGCCAGTATCTGGGACGGTTTTATAGAGGGTAGTTCTCCATCTCCAATATCAGTCGTACCAAAATTCATGGCACGAATGGTTGTCGTCTCGGCGCACTCAGTGATGAGGTGTACTGGTGTTTCCCCATCTTCCCCACAGAATCTGCATTCGCCGTTTCTTCTTAGTTTCAATCTACTGAGGTGTTCATTGAGGAGACAGTGTCCTGTTAAAAACCCCGTGACAATCCGAAGATTGTTCTTACTCAGACCCAGGAAGATCTGTGATTTTTCTTGATCATAAGCCCTCAGAAACTTCTTCGAGTGTCCTAGACCATTGCAAGATTTCCATTCCAGGTTGCGGATGGAATCTTCCAAGTTCTTGAGTTCCGCCTTGAGTTGGTTACCACTTGGAAAATTTGATTAAGATTTATCACACTTAAACCTTACCGTTTTTGATTTATTTTCAATTTTGTGAAATTGCAGTAAAATATTTAATGCTTCATTTCTCCAAGGGTATCACAGTTTTTAATACTAAATATTTACTGAAGATTATTTATTGATCAGATATTGTGTTGGAATCATAAAAATTATACTACCTTATACAGAGTATCCAAAAATTTATATTAAATAATTACTAGCTTTAACCGGCAATAACTTGTTTAATTTAAATGAAAAACCCTGTATATTTTACGCGAATCAGATGGACAATTTAATTGTCTATCAAATTGTTTTATGCTATTTTTTACCTATCTCTTCAAGTTTTCGTAGAAACTGAATTTTCTTATAATTTAGACTTCATTTATCACTATACCCATCCCATGGAATATTGACACTATAATATTTTTTACTTATATGGGACACTCTGTATCTTGTAAAAATATTATTAAATTATAGCTCTAATAGTCCTTCAACGAACCCAAAACTTACAATTTGCAAAAATCTAATTGTTTAGCTACAATATTCCGTGTCGTATGTGGTGAACAACACTGCATATATTTCGCATTTTTTTATTAATATTCTGTTGTTTCACTGCAATAATACTTTTTATTGTGGATGTAGGAAAATTATTTTTAATGTTTTAAAAAAAAACTGGTTTAATAAATGATAATAACAGTAATATTTTTTTATTCCGATTAACAACAAAATTTAAAATCATGAAATATAAACATTTATTTATTTTTTAAGTAGTAGAAAAATATAAACAACAAATTAGAAGTCAAAATTAATTAAAGTCGAAGTTAAAATATATTATTATTATTATTATAAAACGGTCGGTTTAATAAATAATAATAATTATTACAGAACTAATTTTTATATTAACAAGATATTTTAAAATCATGAAATATAAACATTTAATAATTTCCTAAGCATGCAGTGTAATGGAAGGAAAATATAAATAAAAAAATAGAAATCAAAATGATTTTTATTACTTTTTATTACTTTATATTACTATTTAAAAATAATATTTACTTTTACTGGAATTTACTTTAAAAAATAAATGAAATATTTCTTCGCAAAAAACTACATGTAAGAAAATTAGCATAAACAAAATACAAATATCATTAACTTTTTTTAAGTTGGCACGTCTAAAACTTTCACTTTAATTTTCTGACCCCAAAATTTGAGTTCGATAAACACATTACTTAAATATGATTATTAAGTTCAACTAATTCATATTATTAAAAAATCTAAAACACAAATATGTATTTTTAAAACTAATTGTAAGTTCATCTCATATCTCTTAAAAATTGCTACTTCTCAAAATTTCCCGTTAAAAAAGAGACCATATACCATATAAAAGTAAATAAATGAAAGATCGAGCTACGGAAAATCACACAAATTTTCCGAAAAATTTTGACCACCTGAACACGCACACAATCGTCAATTAAAAAAAAACACTACTTTAGTATTTTAAATATTTTAATAAACGCAAAAATAACATAGTGTTTACAAGGCAAAGTTGTATAATTTGGAAGAACTAAACGAATTACTAAATATTTAATTTATAAAAAGCATTCGATAGTCGTGGCTCAACGATAACCAGCACGGCGAGGTAGTCACATACGATTTAGTATACAAATGAATGAATGATTTTATTCGAATAAAACCATTCGATAGTTCCCATTGTTAGTTTTTTTGCTTCCGACGACCGGCAAGGCAAATTTGTTTATTAGTAAAACACTGCTGACAATTAGTCTCCGTTGGATTAACGCAGCAGCGTTTAAAAAAAATATCTATATTATTTTGTAAATTTTCTTATAGTAGCGATATACCCATAGGACTTTTTTGAATAGATGAATTCGCCACAGAGATATAGTAAATATATACTAAAAATCTTTTTTTAACACTTTTGGTTTTATCTATTATAAAAATTCTAATTTTTTTCTGTAAGATGGCGCAAAATCTCCGTACGTAATCCGCCTGTATCTGTGTGCGTGCCTGCTGGGTAAGAAAAACATTTTATCTTGATGGAAGAAGGGACCCTAATGAGACGAAAGGACCGGGACAAGCGAAAGACAAGTGTCAATATTTGTCCCAGACGCCCTTTTTGAGTACTATAGGGTGTCGGGGCGGGGTAGAGGGGTATGGGAAAAACGGCTGATGCTTTTAAGGGTAAAACAACGGAGGTTTATGCGGAGAAGATCGGATTTAAGACAACGTGCGACCTAATTTTTTCTTGAGTGGTTTGTCAAAGTTGTTTACCTAAATATATTACGAACTTTGAAATTTGAGTATTTACCAAACACTGGGTGTTTTAAAAAACTCGTGCCCTCTCTCGTGGGGAGATTCCTCACGTAAAAATATGATTTTTTATACCAACATAGGTCCGATATTGCTTTGTTTCGTAGCTACGGGAAGTTTTCTTTTTTTCTTCATTATAATTTCGATTAGTAGAGTGCCTTTAGCAACATCAATGAATTTTTAAGAGCAAAAGTTACTGTGAGTATTATACAGGGTGGTCTAAACTGTATTCCGGAAACCTCGGCAGTATATTCTGCAGATAAAAATAAATAAAAAAGCTGGTATAAGTGTATGTTCTAAAATGCTTAGTTTCGAGATACAGGGTGTAGAAGTTTCATTTTTATTTTGATTTTTTCCAAATAATTTCTGAAGTAATGTCAATATTTGGATGAATCTTGGTGTCTGGGAGTTTTTTGTTATCAATATGACTCCTACCTAGCCTAGTAGAGGGCGCCAAACCAAACCAAACCAAACCTACATGTGTTTTAACTGTTTTGAAGCGTAATAACTTTTTGTCCGTACCTGTTAATTGGTATCGCCTATACATCAGGCTGTAAAATTTAGTTTAGCTATTTGTTGATAGATGACACTAAAACAATTTAAAATATCGCGTTGTCCACGTTTTTCTGGTTTGTAACATTCATTTAAATCAGTTTTTTATTCTTCCTGTAAAATTAGTCATACTTAACGAAATACTACTCTATTCAGAATTTGTTTAAGAAATAATAAAAACTACAAACATCCATATAATTAATATATAAACTATATAAGAAATAAGGGAATACAAAGCCGATATAAACCTTGTTTTAATATCGGCCACAAACAGAGTCGTAAAAAGTGAGCGGAAAAAACAGAGAAAATTGAGAAATAAAATTGTTTTTTATGACGTTTGTGTGGCGATAGGCGATATTAAAGAAAAGTCGTTGCGGTATGGGAGCGGATTAAGGGAACATCTCGCCTTAAGGCATTTTAATCGGCTGTTATAAAATAGAACAAAATAAGAGAGAGGTAGTTCAGAGCTTAGGTGGATTGTTATGACCTCGTGGTATGGCTCTTTTAAACGACTTTGAACAACGGGGGAATGAAAAAATGAAATTTTAACTCGTAGAGATGATTTTTTATGAGAAACTACAAAAAAATCATATAATTACATTTATTGTGTGTTTCTCTCAAAAAGAAAAAATCTACAAAATAAAAAAAAAAGATAATTGCTTTCTTATTTTGTAGACTTTCTTTTAGTGGCAAGAATCGTAAAACTCTTTTACAATGAAATGACCCCGCCACAAAGGTATAGACTAGAGGTGGGCAAAGATTGAACGAGTCGTTCATTTGACCGAATAATAAAAATGAATCGTGTGATTCGATTCACTGCTTAGAATACGGTTCGATCAATTGAATCGTAGCCCGCACGGATCCATAAGAGTCGTGAGAATTGATTCATTGCTTGCAATACGGTTGGTTCAATTGAATCGTGGCCGGCACGTATCCATAAAATTTGAACGATGATACGTAAAAAAGAATCGTGAGAATTGAATCGGATCACAATGCGATCGTTCGTTTCTACGGCGCGGGCGCCGCGGCGGTGATATAGGTATAGAGCATGGATATATAGAATAAGGATATTCGACTGGCCCAAAAAAGACGTGCCGTATTTTGTCGAGGAAGTCGATTTCGTCACGACCAATGGGCGTCGAGTATTTGAAATTGAAAACATAAAGTGACGGTAACCTATGTTTTTTGACTCATTTCACCGACAAATGTGATGAGATTGTTATTGTAATTTATAGATCCAAAATCCAAACGTTTTTTGAATAAATAATTTATTTTAAAGTTATTTCCTAGAGGTTTGGTTTGGCCTTCTATATTCTGGTATTTGTCTACTAATAAATAATATCTTATTTTGTATTTCGATGTATGGAAATCCCCAAGTTTTGTATCTGAAGCCGCAAAGAAATTTCGCTCTATAGTGAGAAAAATGTTATATCTTTTTAGACGCGTAGAATAACAAAATTTCTTATTTCAGATGTTCTAAATGTGAGTGCTTAATGTCAAAAATTAAAATATATACTTGAAATATTTCAAGTTATACCCTTTGCCCTTTGGAAGTAAACAAATATTGAAGAAAGTGTTGTGCCTTCACAGAATTTAAATTGGCATTAGGAATAGATTTCCTAGATTTAATAATGATATTGCTCATAGAAATTGATAATATACTATTTTATATTCACTCGTTCAAGTGCTGATCTATTTTTAAATTGAATATTTATGTAAGTATTATGTATAACACGATATAAATAATTTAAGGACATAAGAAATTAAAATTTCAAGTGCCAATATTCATTATTTTTCCAGTTTTATTCAAATATATTGACATTAATATGGAAACAAAAGTTCATAAATATTATTCTTAATAACAAGAATTGAGATTTGGAGATAAGTTTGAAAAGCCATGTCAGAAGAGTAGGATTAAAGACAAAGTATTAAGGTAACATATATTTGCATAAAGTTTTAATAACACTGACAATTTTATTTGTTTATGTTTATTAATTAAAATTTAGTTGCAATTTATTTCATATTCTAATATTTTTGAGAAATTTTTACTTATATACATACCTGAATATTATGCTGCTTTTTTATTTTAAAGTGTGCCGACTGTGCTGTTATTTTTATACTAGTAATATTGTATAGTGTACATATCGTATTCATATATAGTTATATATATATATATATCGGTAGTATAGATACTTACTTTCTTTCTATGCGTACTTATATCCTTTTTAGTCTTTCTAAGTGCATATAATACTACTTTTTTAAGAGAAGGCAGTTTTTAATAATCTATTGTTAATTCCCCTAATTCTGTGTCCCTTGGTTCTGCTATACAACAATTATATATATATATATTTTTCAGAGTAATTGGGCTGTTCCTGAACAATATTGAATATAAATATTCAAAAATATGATTGATAACTGCATATCCTACTAAGTAGATTAATACCAAAATCCCATTAGAGAAATAAGTTAAAATTATGTTTTACTTGTATAATTTTCTTGCTATTTGTCCACCATTATTTGTGACTTAGAAATTAAATAGTCAAAGAGAATTTAGTACCAGTTTTTATTTCCCAAAAAAATTAATTGTTAAATAATTACATATTGCTTAAGATACAGTATATTATGTTGTGTTTATAGTTGATAATTCTAGTTCTTAGTTGTTTATAGTTGATAATTAACAATATTTCTGATGTTAGATATTATATTAGATAAAAAATTTAATTACCAATAGCTACCTACCTATGTAGCTGCAGATTATATATTGTGTAATAGGTACTGTATAATTCTTTAGTTCAAGAAACAAATATCAGTACAAGTATATAATCAAAAAAATGTTGATGCAAATTCTTTGGATAACATACGTACCCCTATGGTATTCAACTTTTCATTGTTCTTTTAATTAGATACACAATAAGCACATTAATTCGTTTATTAAACAAACTAAACTAACTACTTAAATTCACAATATAAATATCACAATAAATGTATAAGCTTTGATCAATTCCTATTATTAATACCTGACGACTTCATACTTTATAACTACCAATGGCTATCCTACTAACACACTAGCCAACTAATAATAAATCTGTTCTAAAAAAATACAACATAAAGACATCGTTATTGCAATAGTATAGAAATATATTCCATGTATCATTAACTACCTATAAATACAATACCCACATCTTCTTTTACGCGAATAGTGCGTTAGGAGGCAAAAATATTGCCTGCATTGTACATTGTACAAATTGGCTAGAATTTATTAATATCCATTGCAAACATTTCTCTTTCAAAGGGTCTAAATGTTTTGTCTTTTTACTGTGTCCCTATAATATGTTATCAATTAACAACAGTTATCAAATATGACCTGGACAATAATAATTGTTTTACCTTTTTTTCAAACTAAACTCTTTAAACAAACTATATAAATAAAATTTATCTCATAACCTAACTTGCTGCTAGAATTTCTTTCTTGTTATTCTATGTTCCTGTATTGTTATTCTTCACATTATCAATTTCTATGAGCAATATCATTACTAAATCAAGGAAATCTATTCCTAATGCCAATTTAAATTCTGTGAAGGCACAACACTTTCTTCAATATTTGTTTACTTCCAAAAAATGTCAAAGCATATAACATGAAATATTTCAAGTATATATTTAAATTTTTGACATGCACTCACATTTAGAACATCTGAAATAAGAAATTTTGTAATTCTACACGTCTAAAAAGATATAATAACATTTTTCTCACTATAGAGCGAAATTTCTTTGCGGCTTCAGATACAAAACTTGCGGATTTCCATACATCGAAATACAAAATAAGATATTATTTATTAGTAGACAAATACCAGAATATAGAAGGCCAAACCAAACTCTAGGAAATAACTTTAAAATACATTATTTTTTCAAAAAACGTTTGGATCTAAAAATTACAATAATAATATCATCACATCTGTCAGTGAAATGAGTCAAAAAACATAGGTTACCGTCAATTTATATGTTTTCAATTTCAAATACTCGACGCTCATTGGTCGTGACGAAATCGTCTTCCTCGACAAAATACGGCATATTTTCCAACATAGCCCGCTATAGGGAGTTGAATATCCTTCTTCTATATATCCTTGGTATAGAGTCAGGCACCAATATTTAGACTTGAACAAAAGCCCTAAACAAATATCATGGGCATAAAATGCAAATAATAAGAATGTTATTTACAAGGAAAAAACTTATTTATATTGTGCTTAGTACAGGAGTATCTGTAAGGTATTTAATTTTTACGTTAATATTTTTGTTAAAATAATATTTACCGACTATAAACCATTAAATGTCGGACGAAAAGATGAAATCGTGTTTTTATGCAACTCCAAATATATATTGTTGGCCTCTGCACAATATGATAAAAAAAACGGCGTCAGCGATGGTTATAAAATGAAAATCGCTGTCATTTTATATGCAAAATTATATGGGCAATGTCATCGATGTTCATTTCCAAGCCAACTGGGTGCCATTTTTTTTCGATCACGCGGTATTATATACTATTTATTATATGATTATTAAATCGGAATTAAAATATAAGAAGTATTAAGAAGTCTTTAATAAATAGTATATATGAATTGGATTTATAATAATTTAATATTACTTGTAAAATAATCAATCCAATTACGCTAGTGTCATGAAAGTCAAGTGCTGGAAAACAAATGAAAGAACTGTATATTTCTTTTTCTGGTTCTTTAAATAATTGTCCGGCCAAATTATCGCCGGTAGTGCCAGTTACGATTCTTGTTTTTATGAAACGTAAATTGTGCATGTGGTTCGTTCAAATGAACGAATCATAGGAGTCGATTCAATATGTGAAATTGAGATAAAATTACTAAAAATCACTAAAAATCGTAATGCCCATCACTAGTATAGACACACACTATTTAAAAATCTGAATATTCGACAACATTTTTTTTAATAAAAAAAATCATAATTTTGAAATATATGATGCACCGATTCTAAGAAAGTAGATATATCAACACCGACATGTTGATTTTAATACTTTTACATTTAAACTTACTCGATAAAATGTTAACTTTGGGAGAAAAAAAAAATCGGATTTTCCTAAAGACCTATCCAAGTAATTGATTTTTTTTAGGCTTCAAAACATAACGTTGGCGTTGGCAGGGTTAAGCAAGACGCAAATTTTAAAAAAATGTCTGTACCTTGTACCTACTACACTGTATACAGGGCACTACAAATTCGGGGTAGAAGGACTTATATTTCGGAAACCGTAATAGATACGAACATGGCTAAATTGAGGCAAAGTTGCGCCTTGAAATGATATCGGTATTACGGTTTCCGAGATACCAATGCTCGTACTCCGAATTTGTAGCACCTTGTATATATCCCAAGTAGCATTTTCACGACTTGCGACCACATGTTCACTAAACACAAAGTTGGATTAATTACAAAAAAATAGTTAGCTCCGTACCTTGGGTATTAAAATAAATGTAAACGTTGTTGTAACGTTGTGCCGACGTTGAACTAGTACTACAAAAAAGTAAAAGCTTCTGCGACGTCGAATAAACGTTGTCTTGTAACCTTTTTTGCTTAAGTGATCTTTAGGTGATTCGGACAACGTAGTTACAATGTTGCGCAATAAAGAGTTTTCCGACGTCACTTTCAGGACCTATTCGAACGTTATGCAAACGTCGTCTGCTTTACTAATTCCAACGTTGTTTAGATTTCCTTATTCTTACGTTGGTAGGACGTCGAGCTACTACCTTTTTGCAACTGATTGAACCATAACCTTAAATCTTAAATTTTCACTTCATTGTTCTGTTCAGTCAGACAGTTCAGTGCTGTTTTTGTTTTATCCACTCCCTCGTTTATTTAGAATATAGAGGGCGGCAGAAGCTAGACTCTAGGATAACTAAATTAGGCAATCTTGCGACTAGTATACTACCTGTTAAGGCTGAACGACTTTATTAGTCCAGTATGTGACTACTCGAACTACTCCATCTTAATCTCCAAAACAACAAAGTGAAAGCCGCCATGTTGTTGAATAAGAAAATGTTTCGTTTCTAAAATAGCAATTCCTGCTTTTTGAATACATTAACTTGAAATATTTGACCCTAAACAACACGCGGAAACAATTTTTTCGACTGCGAATAAATTATTCTCATTTTACTAAAAAAAAAATTCAAGAAATTTTTTAAAACTTCTTTAATTTTAAGGCCCATTAGTATTTTTTAAAGTAGAAACAATACATTGATCAATAAAGTTGTTTGCGTTTAACTTTTTTGCCTTGGGTAACGATCGAGTTACAGAGTCGGTTAAAGTGTTTCAATAATTATGATCTTCAAACATCCTCCACACTTAAATACTTTTGTTTTGTTTTCCTTTACTGCTATCTGGCATATATCTCTAACTAAATCATAAAAATAATATGTTTACTAAAATTATCCCAATTTAGGATAAAACGCGACTTAGACGCCATATTATTATAGTTTTGTATTTCTGTGAATTAGGATTTTAAACAACGTTACAGTTTGTACTAAATTAGGCTGCTAGCCAATGTCGGTATCCAACGTCGCGTCGTTTCGACCCAAAAATTATTCTCCAATCTAGTGCAGACTAGGGTTGGCACGAGGTTGTGCCGACGTCCAAATGCTACTTGGGACATATTTTAATACTGATGTGTATGAAATATGATATTAGCACTTTTAATATATTTTTTCCTTTGTTTAAAGTAAATTCAAATGAAAATACTATTTCTGAGTCTCCCATTCCATTTTCTCTAACTAATACAAATCACCGCCGAAACAGAGGGTGTGTATACTCATACCGCTTGCCGGAAAAACAGGGCATTATTTAAATTTCGTCTTGACTTGTTTCCACCGGAAAAGCCATTTGTTGCAGCAAGGTCGCAATCGTTTTCTTGTTTAATTAAAAAAAGCAGCCGACTTCTAAAACGCTCCCTAGCTTCTGCGAGAACTAAAAAATGACCTGGTGATTTTTAGCGAGTTTTTTTTTCATTTGGAGTTCTCTCCAGTCGGCACTTCTTTGTGTTTAATTGGAGTACGTTTGTTTTTCTTTTGCTTTAGTTTAATTTAAAGAACGATTTAGTTTAGTCTTACTTTAGTTGACGGTGGATTTAACTATTCATTTTGTTTCCTAAAATCGAGCCTAAAATAGTTTGATTAAAAGAAAATCAGCTAAAAAGTCAGCTACGCTGTGTTGGTCAATGACACCCTCGGTGTTTTATTAGTTTATTCGATAAAAAATGACACTCTGAATAGAATGACATATCATAATATGTCAACTTTTGACATTTTCGTATACGGTTTATTTGAAATCGGAACATGCGGTTCATAACGACAATTTGACTCGAAATACCAAGTGTGTTAACAATTTATTCGTAAAAAAATGCTTTTTCCAAATATGCTAATGAGCCACCCTTGTTCCATTTGAAAAAATTGAGATATGGTTAAAAATACGATTCGAGCATCTTTTAACCGGCCAGGACAAGACACGAAAAACATTAGATAATAAAATCTATTTTTCCAAGTCTCCTTTGTAACGTTTTTAGTTCGTTACATGTCTTTTTTACATATGATATATGATGTCTGGCCTATCATCACCGGATTCCCTCTCGTTCAGGCCGGATAGTTTATTTGACGCGTAATTTTTACGTTCCCTAGTCGCCAATCCTGTTATCGTTCGACACAACCCTGTTACTACTCTGTGGAGGCGCGCGCTGTCAACGTCGCTTCTGTCAACTCTCTCCGTGCTTAACCTCACTTTGTTTTGACTCTCTGTTGTATCCCAGCTTTTAGAAATGGTGATTATTTAAATCTTGCTGTATAATCTGAATCAGCTGCTATTTCAAAGCAACAGGTAAAGATGAAATATTATCTCTTTAGATTCGATATTATTATTGAATATTTTTAGGGTAGAGTTACGGATGTCCCAACTTGTATTTGTGTTTTGCTGGCACGTTGGCGTCCCTTTTCTTTTGTCCTCCAGAATGTCACATGGAAGAAAGGACATGTTGTTTATTATTTATTGAGCCCTCGGAAGTATTTCGAGGTAGGTTTATTTTGTTTATTAGACCTTGTTTGGTTTTAAACAAGAGTTTCATATTTTTAGGGTCCAAGATACGGACTGTGTCCAAGGTACGGACTATTTCCAAGGGACGGACTGTGTCCAAGGTACGGACTATTTCCAAGGTACGGACTGTGTCCAAGGTACGGACTATTTCCAAGGTTCGGACTGTGTCCAAGGTACGGACTGTGTCCAAGGTAGTGTCTTGTGTACGGACATTATCTTATGTACGGATGTCCTGTGGACGAGTGTCCTCAGTAAGAACGATTTTTTCTTACATATAAGTGCCACAGCGTGGATGTAGCTTGAGTCCCATGCTTCGTTCCTAGCTGTAAGCTAGTTAGTTACGGCTGTATCAATTTATGGTGTCTCATGCTGGCCCCTTTGGTTGTGTTGGATGGCTGAGTACAGAGATGCGAGACCACCTCATGCTGCTACTGTTTGAAGCAAGATTACATAAAGAACAGCTAAGTGTAGATTTACGTTCTAGTTTTTATGTTTTAGATTTTCTATATTTTCAGTCTTAAACAGTAACGTACATTTTAAATAATATCGTACAGACTATATTTAGTGGTTAGATTATTAAGAACATTTATGTCAATGCAGTAGTTACAATATGATTTAGATTTTAGGTTTCATTATATTACGCCTTGTAATAGTATTACTTTCTATAGATAATATTGCGCTATATTAACAGATGAATAACGAGACATAGATTCTAGAATCTACAGGTTGCAACACATCAAATTTAACACCGCATAAAATTTAACAATTTAAATAAAGTAATGCTACTTTTCTTATATCTTCTATAACGTTACACGCATTGTATTTTTTCATAGTCTTTTCATAGAACATATTTAATATTATTTACATACATAGTTTTACTCAACAAATAACCACTATAATAATTATTAAAATTGTACAATGCTATTTACCATCAGAATTCATCATGAATAAATATAGTCATTACTTTTAAGTATTATACAACTGTGTTTTCTTTCTCTGTACATGCCTGGCGCCCAATATCTATTTTTTTTTGTTTATTGTTCTTAATTAGTTTTCTTTTCAGTGAAATACCTTATCCACGACTGTTCTCCGATGAAAAGCTGCCGTTCGCAGTGGTAGTTGTTTAAAAAACGCTACACCTTGATTAAAAATTAGTGATTTTAACGCAGCCATGACACTCTAGATTCATATTTAAAATACGATTTGTTTTTTAAGCGAAAATGTCAAAAGTTCTATCGAAGTCATTTTCTATCGAATAAAGTAAAAATATACCGAGGATGCTATTTAAAAATCAAAAGTTATTTATGTTATACATTTCCGGTGAAACAGAATGTGACCAAAAACAATAGAGTACGTAAATCAATCCTAATTTTTGGCCTTATACCAACCGCGGCACTGTCGATTCCATATTTTCCATCCGTCAACTATAGGAAAAAGTAAGAGAGCAGCAGTCTAAACTTTACGTTGCATTCATCGATCTAACAAAAGCCTTCGACTCTGTGAACAGAGATGCGCTTTGGGCAATTATGAAAAAGTTCGGAGTACCCAACAAATTTCTTACAATGTGTAAAAGCCTCCATAACAACAACAAGTCAAGAGTGTCACATCATGGATCACTGAGCGACCCATTCCTAACAAATACAGGAGTTAGGCAGGGATGTGTCTTAGCGCCTCTCCTATTCAACATATTCATGGCAGCACTCTCGATTATAGTGGACAGCAAACTGCAGGAGAGAGGATTGGGCATTAGATACAGATACGACGGCGGTCTGTTCAACATAAAAAGACTCAGGGCAAAAACACGTACAAAATTCATCACAAAACTTCAATATGCTGACTACTGCGCTCTAGTTGCAAACACGGTACAACAATTACAAGAAATGTTGAACACATATACCTGGACATACGAGGCTTTAGGCCTTAAGCTAAACATCGACAAAACTAAAATCATGTGCACTCCCCCGGAAAATCATAACAATGCTATAAAAATCGGAGAAGAACTATTGGAATATGTGGCGGAATTCAATTACCTTGGCAGTTTGATTTCGGAAAAGGCCAATATTGACTCTGAAATTCAGCACAGGATTAGTAGCGCCTCAAGAGCATTGTGGAAATTAAAAGACAGAGTTTTCTACAATTATGACTTGAGTACAAAAACAAAACTTGCAGTGTACCGAGCAATTATTATCCTCACATTGTTTTATGGGAGTGAAACCTGGATGCTGTACCGCCGACACATGAACGCATTAAACAAGTTGCAACACACCTTAGACAAATCACACCTTAGACAAAATCACACCTTAGACAACTCTTAAGAATCCGGTGGTTCCATCATGTCTCAAACGTATCGGTCCTTGAAAAATCGTTTTTTTCTCAAGAAAATACATTAAATTGGGGGTTCACGTGTACAAGTGCACTTGTGGAGGTACCGCCACTGCTCCAAGATCGTTTCAATTATTCTTTCCCTGAGACATTCGCATCTCTCCCATTTCTCCTGTAAATGTTTGTGGGGCCTAAATATGATGTGGGATTGACGTTAACGCCGAATCCAGAATTAATAAGTAGGTTAGGGATTTCTGGGACCGTGTTTACCGCCATTTTCTCTTGTCTACCGCTGTTTCTCCTTCGCGTTTTCTCGATTGGGAAGAAGTGAGGGGATTCCCGCAGTTATTTCTTAAATAAAATTAGACAATTTGATATACAGGGTGGTCCGAACAGTATTCCGAAAACTTTGGCAGCATATTCTGCAGATAAAAATAACTAAAAAAGTTCGTATAAATGTATGTCCTAAAATACTTGGTTTCGGAAATACAGGATGTAGAAGTTTCATTTTTATTTCGATTGAAATTGATGTCTGGGAATTTCTTGATAAGAGAAATTTTATTTTTATGTCAATATGACTCCTAATTGTAGGGGACGCTACTGTTGAATTTGCGAAGTCTGAAACTTTCACAAATATTTCGAAAAATCATTTTCGGCGCCATATTGGTTTTCACGTATTTCTTGACTTGGTCCATGAGTTGTTTATATCTCTGGTTGTAAACTACAATAAATATGATGTTTGCCTTTTTCTATTCATGCACATTAGACAAAGAAGTACGATTCTTTATACGTATTGAAGGTTATCCGTATGTAAAACGAAAAAAATAATCGTATTATGTAAGAAATATAATGGACTTACGTTTTTGACATAAAATTTCCATTTCATGTGATAAACATGGATAAGAGAGAGAATGACAATATGTGACGACAGACTCAAACTTCGCAAATTGAACAGTACCTATATTTTTTAAACTATTTTGAAGAGTAATAACTTTTCGTCCATATCTGTATAAACTACTGGGTGAAAAAATAAACATTTCAGTGATTTTTTACCTAAAAAATGTCTCTTGGTAAAAATCGCTACAAACAACCGTTCTTAAGATATTTAGAATGGAAATAGTCAATATATTATGTTATTATTGACAAAAAATAAACATGTCGAGTAGATAGTTATTTGACTGAAATGATAAATTTGGGAACATTTTATTTTTTTAAATTAATCATAACCTACTCTAACTAACTAACTATACGTCAACATGTTTAATTTATGTCAATGACGACATGTATTGATAATTTCAATGCCAAATATCTCAAGAACCATTATTCGTAGCGATTTTTACCAAAAAACCTTTTCTACGTTAAAAAAACGTCGTAAATGTATATTTATTATTCAGTATTTTTATACAGGTACGGACAAAACGTTATTCAAAATTGTTAAAACATACGTAGGTGGCGCCACCTACAATAGGAGTCATATTGCCATCAAAATCAAATTTCTCATGTTAAAAAACGCCCAGACACCAGTTTTCATCCAAATATTGACGTTACTTCAGATATCATTTGGTAAAAATCGAATTAAAAATGAAACTTCTACACCCTGTATCTCCGAAACTAAGCATTTTAGGACATACATTTATACGAACTTTTTTTACTTACTTTCATATGCAGAATATGGTGCCGAAGTTTCCGGAAAACAGTTCGGACCACCCTGTATATTGGCGAAATTTTCTATATAAGGCCTGTCAATATCTTGTTTCGCTAGGGCTTCTATTATTGCCTTAGGACATATCTAGCCGAAAGCCTTCTCAAAGTCTATAAAGGCTTTGGCTAGTGGAAGTTCGTATTTTCTTTTTTTCTGCTGATATCTTCACTTAGTGTATGCATAGTAAAAAAATCATAATACATACGTATTATGATTTTTTATTTATTTTGTAATTTTCCATTTGCCGTTTTTCTTTTTAAAAAATATATAATTTTTGCGAGGAACATCTGTAATAAAATATAAAATTTGTTTTATTCATTCATATTTTTACACATAATATGCAGAAACTCATATTTCGTTCACTGTATATATTCCGAATAATCGATTTGCATTATAATATCAAATTATTCTATGAAAATTAATACAAACACACACGAAATTTACATTAAATCCGTTTGTTTGAAAAATCCGACCGAACTATCAAATTCAGAACAGAAACGGACGGAATAACAACGAATGAATGTTTAATGTTGTCGACTTTGAATAATGATAATCAATTTGTTAATAAAATTCATTTCATTAATTAATCCATATTTATCATCGTATGGAAATTTGGCCCAGTGAGGCGCATGATGCAGGGTCGCTTGTTTAACCTATAAACGACGCATATGCCAGTTAATTTCTCATTGTAAATTATTATAATTCTATTTATTGATGTATTTTAGAGCGGTTGATGGAAATATTTGGTTTGTTAGGATTTAAAAACTACTTTAATAAAACAAGAAACATATTTTTGAAAATTTATATTTTTAGAAGCGACTTTTTCGTTTATTTTAAAAATTCCGACCTTAGCGCTCTATACGGCAGAAATTAGAAGTGTCAGGAATTATAAAGTATTTCACCCAGTCCCGTTACCTATGTCGATCGCATTGAAATAATATTAAAATCATGGTTTTGTCATAATATTTAAGTATTTGATTTTTAACTAGTGCAGTTATTGAAACTATAAAACACTCAAGTGCGAGGTTTGTTTGATGTAACGCTGTTTCGGGTAGTAAAAATTAAGTAAAAAAAACGAATTAGGCGTCATCTTGTGTTATGATAATTTCAGATAATGAAATTGCCGAAAAATGTCAACGCGTAAAGGAGGACGTAATTAGGGCATTGTTGGGTGCAATAACATTCAATAATTCAACTTTCCCGGATATTCAATTCTCCCGAAACCACATTTTATAGTTACATAGTTTCTCACACCGATTTGATCAACAGTAAAAATGGAACCAAGCAGTTCGACGAAACAAGTGAGTAAACAAAGTGCTCATTACATAATCAAAAAATTAAATAGGCATATACTATGAGAGGATAAATATAATTTTGCAATATTAATGGAATGCTTTTTTTAATATAACTAGTCCTTACTTTAACATTTTTTGAACATCTTCTAATTTTATAATTATGTACTTTTAAAAAAATTCGTTATAGGCAAAATAATACCAGTTGTGACCCCACTAGCAAAACCGGTGCGTAAAACTATGCTCGCTACCGTAGTTGAACTCGTCCAAAAAGTTTTTATTAGCTGGAATAATAAATTATAATGATGAAGATATCAAAATATTTAGTTATTATTTTTGGAATTTTCACAAATTATACTTCCTAACGCTTTTAGAATTATTATACACTGTGTCAATTTTTAAAACTTCTCACCCTTAATTTATCTTGCAGTTTTAAAAATATGAAAAATCGGAAAGACACGTCAATTTTATTTGTAAGGGGGGCACTTTAAATGAACATTTTTAGCCTTTTTCTTTCAAACTCCTCGGAGGGGTAGATGTCACCCTTACACTCCAAAATGGGAATGGGGGTCAAGTAGTACATCGTTTTAAAGGGCGTTTTTTGTCCAGAGATTTTCGAATAATCGCGTTTCAAAGTTGCAGAAACAATTAAACATGCTTGCATTGAGATTTTGATTTTCAGGCTAGTGTTTCACAAAAATTATTGCAATGGATCCTCCTTGTAGTACAAATGATAAGAATATTAGGTGGCAACAACATAGCCATTACATTTTTCTAGGGGTCGAAATACTATACGGAGATCCATTGCTATAATTAAGACAAAAAGCAACAAACTAGGATACCACTGAAAAGAGAATTAAACGTCCTTTAAAACGATGTACCACTTGACCCCCATTCCCATTTAAGATTATAAAGGTGATATACCTCTCTAGGGGGTTGAAAAATAAGGCTAAAAATATTCATTTAATGTGCCCCTTACAAAGAAAATTGACGTGTCTTTCCGATTTTTCATATTTTTAACTGCAATAAAGATATTAAGGGTCAGAAGTTTTAAAATTGACACAGTTACAGTTGAGGGTTGGAACCTTTGGTGTTACACAGCAAAATAACTTTTACTCGCAAACAAAACACTTTTACTTTTACACTGGAGGCGCGTTTCGCTAACCATGTTAGCATCATCAGCAGATGATTATAAACTAAAGTGCAATCTACAAGTTGAGCGTTTATATGCTCGCTCAGTGGGCATCGAGTGGGCGTGGCAAAAACTAGCCAACCGAGTCAGAGCCCACTGAGCGTAACAGTTAGATTTCCGCCACTAGAGTAGTAGGAACAAAGAACTTGAAGGAATTGGACCGTTGACTCTGTTCATACTATCTTTACATTTCTTAATTCTGATGCTTTCATATTCATCTAATATATAATATGACACAGTGTATAATAAATGTTTCGTATACTCTCTATTTAAATCGGTGTAGTTGTATATGCCGATTGTTTACAATATTTTCCGATGGCGGCAACACCGGCGGAGAATGCACCAATCCTTTTCTATACGATGCACCACCCGGTATATCTTATCTGCTTTTTATCCTCGAAAAATCAATTCCAGATATATTCCCAACATTTATCTCAATAAGTCCCGCATACGGGACATCACAACAAACAATATGAAACATTTTTTGCGATTAATAATCGAAACTACGATGAAGAATCAATCACATCGGCTGTTACATCATTTTTTTCAACTCTTTACCATGACGAATACGTGATTGGCGATAACAGACCGGATTTCGAGAGTTTTTTACGATTTTTACGACGTACAAAAGATAAAACCGGGATATTAATTCCAGATATTGTAAAAACGAAACAGCTTCATTTGTCTGATTTATGTTTGACATTATTTGCCGTGTAATGAGACTGATAAAATGTTTGTTTTGTTACAGATGCAGTTCAGATTAGAGGCTAAGAAATAGAATATATAGGGTAAGTTGCTTTTTATTTTTGTTAAATTATATTTTTAATATGTATAATTAATCGGAAATTATGGCTGTTTTCTTATCTCGGCGCACTCAGTGATGAGATGTTCTGGTGTTTTCCCATTTTCTCCACAGAACCTGCCTCTCCACCGTTGTTTCTTAGTTTCAGTCTACTGAGGTGTTCGTGACAATCCATAAGATTGTTCTTACTTAAATCAAGGAAAGTCTTTGATTTTTCTCGTCCGTATATTCTAAGAAATTTCTTCGAGTGTCTCAACGAGAACATCAACGGTTTAGACGTATCTGTTTTAAAAAACTAAAGTGTTCTCGAATAGTTGAATTTAAATATTTTAAATAGTTTTTTTTCTTTATTCTTTGTATTTTTTTGCTTCCGACGACGGAAAGAGATAAACTTTCTGAAACGATAAGCATTTTTTTTTGTTGGTTAGGCAAATTTGTATATCTGTAAACCCAACTTCTGAAAAGTAGTTTCCATTTGGGTTAACGCAGAAGTGTTTATAAAAAATAACTATTTTATTTTGTAGATTTTCTTGCAGTGGCGAAATACCCATATAGGATTTTTTGGAGGTACCTAATAAAGTCTTAATAATCTTTGGATTTATTATAATTTTCTTCCAAGTGCTTTTAGTCATTCGAATGAAATTTTGAGGGTAAAAGTTACTATAAGTGCTACATATTTTAATGTTAAAAAGGTGACGATAAATTCATCAGGGACGTGCATATGGGTTACCACTGGAATATTTAAAAAGAATGTGAACCACAGACTTTGTTTCTTTTGACGTCAAAGTTGTGTAGGCCGTTTAATACCAATTAAAAGACATCTCTTGATATTTTGTTTAATTCGGCTTTCCTGATGAGATAAACACAATTTTATTTAATCACAATTAATAAAATTAAAATAAAATTAACAAATTATATATTTTACCTAATTTATTATTAAATATTATTACTATCAGTTATTATTTCTATTAGTACAGCCTACAGCAATTTCAAATAAAAAATAATGGTATTTAAGATAATTACAAAAAACCTAATTTTAAAAAGTTTTAACACCTCTAAAACTATGCATTTTCATACCCATGTTTATAGGAACTTTTTTCATATTTTTTGATGAGAAATCAATGAGTACTTATTTAAAATTTTCGCTAGTTAATCGTATTAAAATTTTTAAAGGGTCCAATTACACTGGGATCAAGGCAAATTAATAAAATTACGTTTATCTTATCAAGGAGGCCGAAATCGATAAAATATCAAAAGACCACATTTAACCGGCATTAAACTAAAAAAAGTCAGTGGCGTACATGCTTTTTTAGAAAAATATTCCGGTGATAACCCATCCCTGGTGAATATGTCAACACTTTTTTAATTTTAAGTTTTAGGTTCAAAAATTCATTCGAAACGCCAAAAGTACTTGGAAGAAAATTATAATAAATCGAAAAAATATAATAAGACCTTAACACCCTGTACCTACGAAACAAAACAGAATCGGACCTATGTTGATATGAAAAATAAATCTTATTTTTACGCGAGGAATCTCCCCCTCTGTATTATTAAAATTATTTTATTAAAAGAAAGAAGAACAACAGAACAAACGCTAAAAAAACTCAATAGAGCAATTTTGATTACATTCTATATTATATTACCTGTGCTATGTAATAACCTATGCATAGATACAGATTTGCAGACGATAGAAATATATTTTATTAAAACGTTCTCAACAATAGAAACGTTATAAATTCTTTTTATATTAAATATGCTATTGTAAAACCGTTTTCTTCCAGACGGTAATATAGCTAGCTGTTACACCGAACGAATATCGAACAACAGTGACAGACAGAGATGTCTAGCTAGGACTAGGGGTGGGGCTGGATTATATTAAAACTCTATGTAGACGGTATAATCGTTCGCCTTTGTTATTATTTCAATGGATTTCATGGAAACATTTTATCGTGTAACAAGTCGGCTATTTCGATTTATTGCCAGGACATTTAATGAAATTCATATTAGAAGAAATAGTTAATAGTTTTTTCATTTTATTCTTGTCGTTTTAATTGTAAAATTTAGAGACAAGTAGTAAATCGTTTTTCAGCATAATTTTTTAGCCTCTGATACCCATTTCCTTGACATTGTTTTTAAGATTTAAGTTATAAGGGTCCAGGAGAAAACATGATAAGCGCCATTTTACTAATTTTACAGGAGAACTCTGAATGGCTGGTGGTTATGAGATTATTTTCCCTGTATACCGGGTGCGTCTCAAAAGTGGCTCACCCCTATAACTTTTTTATTTTTTCAGATAAAACAACGATATTTGGTATGTTAGTATACGACATAAATTAGGATTGATTGATGTATTCAATTGTTTTCGGTCACTTCCGGTTTCACCGGAAATGACTAAAACTTTTGATTTTTAAATGGCACCCTCAGTATTTTTTTACTTGATTCGATAGAGAATGACATTCTAAATAGAATGACATATCATATGGCAACTTTTGACTCTTTGGCATATGGTTTATTTGAAATTGTAACATGCGGTTCATAACGACAATTTGATTCAAAATACCAAAAGTGTGGTATCAAATTATTCGTAAAAAAATGCTTTTTCTAAATGTGCTAATGAGCCACCCTCGTTCCATTTGAAAAAATTGAGATATGATTAAAAATACGACTTGGCTATCTTTTAACCGGCCAGGACAAGACACTAAAAACATTAAACGATCAAATATATTTTTCCAAGGCTCCTTGATTAAAAAATAATGTTTTTAACACAACCATGGCACTCTAGATTGAAATTTAAAATATAATTTGTTTTTCAGTGACTATGTCAAAAATTGACATATGATATGTCATTCGATTCAGAATGTCATTTTCTGTCAAATAAAGTAAAAAAATACCGGGGGCGCCATTTAAAAATCAAAAGTTGTAGTCATTTCCGGTGAAACCGGAAGTGATTGAAAACAATTGAATACATCAATCAATCCCAATTTATGTCTTATACTAATATACTAAATCTCGTTGTTTTATCTTAAAAATTAAAAAAGTTATAGGGATGAGCCACTTTTGAGACGCACCCGGTATACACTCAGATGCAAAAAAAACGCAACGAAAAAATTTTTGGTCAAGTTTAAAATGTCATATTTTTTTGTCAGTTTTTTAAAAAATTTTTGCTCTATATTCTTGATTTTTTTAGAAAACTGTATATAACTTTAATTCATAAGTTATTATAAACTTTAGTATTTGACTTATTATACAAGGTTAATTGAAGAGTTGTTTTTTACTCTATCTTAAAACACCCGGTGCATTAATTTCGTTAGCAAATTTTCCTAAAATTTTATTTTTCGATCAAAATCAACACATGCATTGGTGAATTTTTAAGAGCAAAAAAACATTTTGCAATGTTGTCAATTATCGTTACTTCCCAGTGAGCATTTAATTCCTTTAAGGGAAATGTGTTCTAGGTGACGTCGTTGTTGTGTTACCAGGCCCTTCTAGTGCCTGATATGAAGCAATAAAACGCAGCTACGTAACTGTTCCCTAATGTTTCCTAAATGTGACAAAACTTTGGTCACTGGGTTCTTTACGTTATTCTTCATAATGACGAGGTGGCATTGGTGATTATTGTTGTGTACGACTGAATATGGTTCTTAGTATCAAAGGTTGTGCAAAAGTCATTTATCTTGCTAAAGATGGCCGAAATTATGAATATTCGCTTGGTCCTTGAAGAAGAATGGGAAAACATACCAAAATATATTTTCTGCCTCATTAACAGTATGAACCTACGTCTACAGACAGTTGTAGCAGCCGGGAGAGGTAATACAAAGTATTGGAGCATTTTTACAAGTTGTTTGTTTGTATACTTGGTTATCACAGTTATAGTAGATAGTATATGAGAGACCCTCCTCCTTGTTATACTCCTCCTCCTCCTCCTTCCACCACCATTTCTCCACTTTTCAAATACTGATATTTATTCTTAAGATGTTCGTTTATTTATTAAAAATATTTTGGAAATAGAAAGGAGTATGAATGAAAAAGAATGGTGGTGGAAGGAGGAGGAGGGTCTCTCCTATATTATCTACTAGTTATTTTTTTTAATATCCTTAGTTAGTTCTGTTAGTGTTACTATAGTTTGTCCAACGAGAAGATCCTTGACAGTGATAGATGTGTCTGTCATTTTAATTTCAAAGTAGTTTATTTTACTTTACAAAGAAATAAGTTGGTACAACTGGAACGCATAGTAGGAAATTATTATATTTAAAATTTGACTGGCAAGTGATCACTTCAAAATATTGTGAAAAAAACTGTATAAAACTGAAAAAATGTAATCGAGTTATTTAATTTAATAAAAAACGGTATGTGTTAATACAAAACAAACAAGAACAAGACACCACATATCAAAAAAATATAAAAAAGAACTATTTCTTACTTTCAAGCTTTATGAAACTTCCCGCATTTATGATTATATTTATCAATATAACTTATGTACAAATACAAATTTGTAATATTCGGCAGGAATAATAAAACAAACTATTTTATTATTAATAACACTTACCAAATTTTATAGGTACCTTAAAGGTTGATTAATTAACTTTAATCTTAATTTTTTAAACCAGTACCTTTGGCATTATTTTTCTTGTGCAGTACTAAAACCCATTATTTACGTATCGTGTGATGTCGATATTTTACAGCTACTCCAGTTTTTAGTATGTGTTTACTATGGTACTTCTACCATATTCGAGATGCACTTATCTACGACGAGATGGTATACGAACTTTAACGATGGTAATTTTATTGGTGTATAAGACTTTTTGCCTAGGCAGCGAGTATTAACCATAAACTGTGCTCTGGGTCTACAGTTAATTTTCACTCGATTTTTCCTCCACTTGACTTCAAAAGACACAAAACACACGTAATAACACAAATCAAAATGCATCATCTTCCAAAACGCAGGGTATTTGACAAAACTGACAAAAGTTGACACAAAATTATAACCTCTAATTTGGCAAGTCTTTGACAAGCGTCAAAAATCTAAAGGCGAGTTCATACGCATCGGCGTCCGTTTGTCATTCATCGTTCCGTCAAACCAATAAAATTGAAATACGATCTGTCATTTTTAAATAAACCAATAAAACTGGTTAAAAACAACAAGAGACGACGTATGACGGATTTATATTTAAACCCATCCATAGTTAACTTAAAAATTATTAGAAACTTTTTTTAGTAAAATAAATAGATTGGTATGGGACGTCATCTGCTTTTCTTCTGTCATCGTCTGTCGAAATCTTACCTGAGAAAAAAAACAGAGTATAGTATTTATTAAAACCAAGCATGTATCGTTACTTATTTTTTTTTAAATTTAATATAGTGTTCTAATCAGTGTCGATAGGATATTATGACAATACTCACCAAAGCCACCTCGTGTTATTAAAAAATAACATTATAAAATATTGATAGCTGTTAAAATTGCATATTGTTGGTGGCAAGATCATTTCGCTCTTAAAAATTAATCAAACAAAATGTTCAGGAGACATGGTTGCGATGGAAAAATAACATTTCAGGAAAAGTTACTTACGAAATTATTGTATAGGGTGCTTTAAAGTTTGGATAAAAAACAACCCTTCAATTAACCCTGTATAATAAGCCAAATACTAAAGGTTATAAAATCTGAGTTTATGAATTAACGTTGATAGATTTATATACGGTTTGCTAGAAAAATCATGAAAATAGGGCTAAAAGTAAAAAAAAACATTTTAAGTTTGGCGAAATTTTTGAGTGTATATTTTTAGTAGCAGTAATCAGCAATATATCACCACATTTAACAGATTATAATCCTGCAGAGTTTTTGCAGTTTGTAGGGACCAGTTATACCTACTATAATATTGTAAAGCCCTTAAATCAAGAAATTGGCGTTTATCATGATTTCACTTGGACCATTAACTTTTTTGTTCATAGACATTTTTATATTATTTTCTCATATAAATTTTCCTATTATTATGAGACACAATCCGATATTTAGTTCGATCTTAATGCAATAGCGTTGATGGTAGAACATTCCCAGTATAGCTTAACATTTCTCTTCTTTTTAGACTTGGAATGCGTTGCCAGGATGTTCATAGCGTATATTCCTTTTGAAAACTGATGGTGGCTGTGTAACATTTATGAAAAATCTTTTCCACTGGTACTGCCTTAAAAAATAATTTTATGTCGTTTCCAGATGTTCTTGATGGTAGGGACGGTAAATTGTAATTAATAATATTATATTCCTACCCATCTCTGTTTATGGAAAACCGAGACGTAGACGTTTTATTTAAGTTTTTAGTCTAAAAAAATTAGTTTAAACTACATAATTTAAAATCATTTTTACTCAATACAAAAATAAGTTAGTTAATATGTTTAGGACTTCACCTTGCCAAAATTATCATCGATTGTCATTCTCCGGCCGTTTTTGACACCGTTTTTTGATAGTATGGTATAAGATATACCGGGTGCGTCTCAAAAGTGGCTCATCCCTATAACTTTTTTATTTTTTCAGTTAAAAAAACGAGATTTGGTATCTTAGTATATGACATAACTTATTGATTGACGTATTCAATTGTTTTCGGTCATTTCCTGTTTCACCGGAAATGACTACAACTTTTAATTTTTAAATGGCACCCTCAGTATTTTTTTACATTATTCGAAAGAAAATACCGCTCTGAATAGAATGACATATCATATGTCAACTTTTTTGCATATGGTGTATTTCAAATAATAACTTACGTTACGAACCGAAAATTTGACTCGAAATACCAAGTGGGTGGTATCAAATTATTCGTAAAAAATGCTTTTTCCAAAAATGCTAATGAGCCACCCTCGTTCCATTTGAAAATAATGAGATATGATTAAAAATACGATTTGAGCATTTTCTAACTGGCCAGGACAAGACACTAAAAAGATTAGACAAATCTATTTTTCCAAGGCTCCTTGATTAAGAATTAGTGTTTTTAACGTAGCCATGGCACTCTAGATTGAATTTTAAAATACGATTTTTTATTAAGCGAGAATGTCAAAAGTTGACATATGATATGTCATTCTATTCAGAATGTCATTTTCTATCGAGTAAAATAAAAAAAATACCGAGTGTGCCATTTAAAAATCAAATGTTGTCGTCATTTCAGGTGAAACTGGAAGTGACCAACAAGAATTGAATACGTCAATCAGTCCTAATTTATATCATTTACTAACATACCAAATCTCGTTTTTTTATCTGAAGAAATAAAAAAGTTATAGGGGTGAGCCACTTTTGAGACGTACCCGGTATAGCAGAACTATTTTACAAAAATCAACTGTATATTGTGCCAAAAGACACTAGAAATTATTTAAAAAAAGGTCGATTTTACTGTCGAAATACATAAAATATAATCGAATTTCTTACACGAGTTATTGGCTACGGCACACAATAAGCCCTTAACTATAAATCGGACGCGTCTCCAACTAATTAAAGTAGTTAATTTCGCAGGTCCGGGACAAACGGCCGCCATTATTCGTCCTGTCCTCCCCCCGGAGTCCCGTAGGAACGTCTGTCTGCTGCTGCGAGACGATCTCGCGGGAACCAGCGACAATCTCAATGTCTTTAAATCTCGTTCGTCTTTTTTTCTATTTCCGTCTTTCCGAGTCGTCTGCATCGGGATTAGCTGAAGTGAGCTTTAATTGATGGTGTAAATGGCTGGCTAATGACGAAAAAAAGAAGGTTTTTGCTTAAAATTACGAGGGAATTGAAGGGTGTCGAAAATTTGCTTCACGAGAATTGCTTCTACTTAGGAATATAGAAAAGAAATAAGATTCATTTATTACATAATAAGCGATATTATAGAGGAAATAAGTGAAGAATAATGATAATTATAGGAAGTTTAAAACATTTCTTTAGAAAATGTAAATCACATACATCAGAATTGTGTTGCAAAATCCTAATGAAATTAAGAGCGAATTGAAGGGGGTCTAAGTTTGCTTGAAGGAAATTTCTTCTACTTAGGAATACAAAAAAAGAAATAAGGTTTTTTTATTATACAGGGTGGTCCGAACTGCATTCCGGAAACTTCGGCAGCATATTTTGCAGATAAAAATAAGTAAAAAAGTTTTTATAAATGTATGTCCTAAAATGCTTAGTTTCGGAGATACAGGGTGTAGAAGTATCATTTTTATTTCAATTTTTTTTAACTAATTTATGAAGTAACGTCAATATTTGGATAAAAATTGGTGTCTAGGAGTTTTTTGACATGAAAAATTTGATTTTGATGTCAATATGACTCCTACTTGTAGAGAGCGCCACCTACATATTTTTAACTGGCTTGAAGCGTAATAACTTTCCGTCCGTACCTGTATAAAATTACTAAGTAAAAAATTATACATTTACAACGTTTTTTACGTAAAAAAGGTCTGTTGGTAAAAATCGCTACGAGTCATTTTTATCGAGATATTTGAAATCGAAATTATCAATACCTGTCATCATTGACATAAATTCAACATGTTGACTAAATAGTTATTAGGCTGAAAATCATAAATTTGAAATGTTTTTGTGCCAAAAGTTCAACAGAAACTATTTCATAAATTATTTGGAAAAAATTGAAATAAAAATGAAACTTCTACACCCTGTATCTTCGAAACATAGTCGCGTTTCTAGGATCGACATATACTATACCTAAAAATAATTGCACTTATTTAAGACTCACGCTGTATAATCTAAAAATATTTTATTTCGAAAATCGAAATAATTAAATTATTCCAGCAATCAAAGTACTCAAATTACCAATAAGAAAGCCACCTGGATATTAGGCAACGAAATTAAATAAAAGAACGGAGAAATGACATTTAATGATCCCATTAGCAGTGAAAAAATAATGGCCCGAGACCTTTAATAACTTGCTTCTAATTGCATAATTAAAATAAGAAATGAGCATAGGAAAAAGTCTACTTAAATGTCTCGTTAATTATAATAATTCAAATTACATTGTCGTAAAACGATGAAATGAAGAGCTGGTTTATTTTTGTGTAATATCTTTTGTATTATGTTTTTAAAGCAAATATTACAGTAATACCTCTGTAGAATGTAGTATGTAAAATGTATGGGATGGGAGTTAATCACCGCTGCCTTACAGATCTATTGTGTTCCACTTTCTTGAGATATATTGATCATACTTGCACAACATGCCTTTGACTATGCCATGACGCACAAAAAGTGGTAAGGATCGCGCAAGCACCGAAAAACATTTGATTTAAAGCTAAGAAAAGCATTATAATAAGATTGATATGGGTACCAATATCAACTGGTTGTGTGTTTAAAGCACTACTGCCTAAAAGTAAAAAATGCAACGTTAGAAACGATGAAAATATTTATTTATTATAAATCTTAAAGGTACAATTATTTAAATTATTAAAGTGAATACAAGAGACATCCAACTTTTCGTCTCTAAGAGAAATGCAAGTTGTAGGAGTCGGAATAAGTAAATTTCTTGTACTTGCAAGCTGGTAGCTTCTGCTTCTACGTGAACTGCTTTTAATTTCTCATTTGGCGTATCTTTCTGTCCCATGTGTCTTTCTGCTATTTCGGTTTTCTGTTCAATGTAACCTTTAGCAACCGAGCTTGATCGCCAACCTCCATGTCTCTTTAAAACTGTTATGCCCGCTCCTAAATCTGCCAGCTTTGTTGCAGAGCTGCCCCGGAAACAATGACCAGTGTATTCAATGGCGTTGGAGAGTCCAAGAAATTCCGCTATCTTTTTTGGCATACCTACAATTGTATTGATTCCAACTGGCAAGGTACAACATTGATTTTTTCGATACGTTTAGAAAAATCGCTGATGTGTCACATTGAGTGGTCGAAGTGTTGCGTACTTACGAAATACATGTAAGAAATTGATACCATCTATTGGTCCCTCAGTATTCGTAAACACTCTTGGAAAATTAGTTTTTGTATTCAGAATCTTCACATCAATAAATGTGTGACAATCTTTAATGGCATCTACGGTCAAAAACGTGATTTCTTCCCTCGTACAAGCTCCAAATACTCCAACGATTAACACAACTTTAGCTAACAGGAATTCTTTTTCATCGGCTTCTTTCATAAAGCGTTCTATTGCAAGTTTTATAAATACCTTTGATTTCTTTGCCTGATATCCGGAAGCTTTTCTTTTTAAAAATGCAATAAGATTTGTGAATTTGCTAATATTTACGTTTCTGTTCAGGTAAATCATGGTGCGGAGCATCGAATATTTACTCCATAGAGTTGACGGCTTTAAGGTAGTGGATAACTTCAGGAAATAGGCTAGCAATACCTTTTCTGTAAAATTCTCAATATGCTTTTCTTTGACCCAGGTTTTAGAGTTGTTGTAGGTGGTCTCGTAGAAATTTTTCGACTTCTCGGGCACTAACGTGAATAGCGCAGTTTCAGCAGCTTGTTGAATATCCAAAGACTCGTCATTATCACTCATTTTTTCACAAAACTTTGTAGGAAATACGGCGACGTTTGAACCTGACAGAAATTTGTCATTAAACAATGCATAAATCATGCCTTAGAAACCGATTACCAGAACATTTTAAAAAATGTTTAAAAATAATTAATAATAATAGCATGAAACGGCGCATTGTCCAACTCGGCTTTCGCCCCGTTGGACAATTTTGCGTCCCGTGCTTAAAACACATTCATTTCGCAACTTGTTACATAAATAGCTATTTTTATTTAGTAGATAGAAGTGTTGAAAAAAATGGAAGTTTTTGCAAGAAATAAACCTTCCACAAAGGTGTAGACATTAACATGTTCATTACTGTCCGATTTGTAGTTTGTTTGTTGACTCTTAAGATCTCGCTATGTAATATACTGTTTCTCAATCATATTATTATTACTATCTTTTCCCTTTAATTTTATAAACACAACTACCATTTCTGTTACATATTCGATTAATACAAAGGCTTTCTTTTCCGAGAAAACGGTTTTGCTTTTCCGCATTTCCACGTTACGTTGATTATCGGGTTTAATACAGGCCAGATAAGCGGACTGGCGAACGGGGGAAACTCGCCATCATCATTAACCGAGGAAAAGCCCACAACACTTAGAACGATCGGGCTGGAAATAATTTCCTTTTCTTAATTAATTCTTTTAAAAAGAAAATAAGATTTTCTTTTCCTAGAGGAGAAAATGGCTTCTTATCGGTAGAGTATTTAGAGAAATGGATTTTTTGCAATGTGTGGAATTAACTAGACCAACCTTATTTATATTTAAATTAGTATTGTAACACATCCATACTTGGAAATGTAAAATACAATTTTGCGCTAAGCGAAAATGTCAAAAGTTGACATATGTTATGTCATTCTGTTCAGAGTGTCATTTTCAAATTCAAAACCGGGGTTGGAATGACAGTAGCCCAAAATTATTTGATTTAAAATATAAAATAGCATTCCGTAAAACCCAAACAGAAACCAGCTTATTATTAATAGTGTTATTTTTACTCGTAAAGAAAATTTGTCTATCGAACAAAAAGTGGATACGTTTCTATATTTTGACGAAATACACTATATTTTGACATAACCAATCGCCAACAACCTCTTTTTGGTTCCTATCCTACTACTGGGCAATTCCATGATTACTCACGGGACATTTTTTTACAACCAAAAACAACAAAAATTTAAGAAAGTGTATTTTGTCCCTCATATGGGCTAGGTAAAGCAATAGGTTATTATTTTCACAGACAATGATTTAAATTACTGTTGTGATACAGAACAAGATATGGAAATGTATAGTGATTAAAACATTAATAAAAATCTATGATTGCTCACGGGATATCAAAAAATTTGGATTTTTAAAATTTTGTTTTTAATAGCTTTTTTCCCTGAACCTATACAAAATAAAATACATTAAGTGAAATTCGGAACTTACATGTGCTGAACTTAAAATTAATTTGCTATAGCTGTATTACAAGATACAGATATATTTGGGATATAAATAATTTGTTGATTACTCACGGGACACTACGATTTTAATATAAATTTTTATTTAGATTCAAAAAAATAACATAATATTTGATAACTAAATAGAATAACATTGAACAATATTCGAGTGCTTGGAATTAACACCTTTCTAACATCAATTTGATAATTACTAAAATTCCTGAAACTATGAAAACTTGTTGTATTTGGTACTCTTTTAACTAGATTCCATTTTTCATCTAATTTAATTTTAGCTGCTTCAATTTCATCGGAATTTATTAGGATTATATTAATTTTCAATTCTATTAATTTATAATTTTTAATTTTCAATTATATTAATTTTCAGTTTTTAATTTTTTAATTCTCGGCATGTTTTTTAAGATACGCTTGCCTTAAATTTTTGTCCTCATTAATTTTGTCTCGATACTTTTCAACGTGACTCCTAACTCGTGTCTGCCTCTCATGATTCTTAATTTTTGCCATCCTTAAATAAAAAGAACCTATGACTGTTATTTTATATTGATGTTTTCAACAATTATTTTTAAAAAAAGACAATATTAAGTAATAAAACTGGCGATAAGTCTTGTAATGTTAGTAAAATTATGTTTTTTCATATTTTTGGTAAAATAATAAACGCATTTCTTTAAAAAAGCATGTTTACAGCAAAATGTTATGCTGTAACTTTTAACTGATTACTCATGTGACAGTTTAAACAAATTTAAAAAAATATATTTCCAAGAATCTTAAAAAACTAAGTTATATTGATAATACATGATAGCCAATATATTATAAGTTTGATTCCCTTTATACGGGTTTTCTATAGAAATAACGACAAAAATTTAAAAACTTTTCTTTTTTGATTACTCACGGGACAAAAAGTTGAACTATATTTGTAATTAAATTAAAGTAATTTTTACTTATATTTGGCACAAAAATACACCAGGGCCCGAATTCTGTAATTTTGACATAAAAACGTTACGCGTTCAAAGCGGTGAGCGCAAGTATTCGATCAGCGAAACGCAAAGCAGTCGATTTTGGTATTCTCGTTGCCATGCGTATCGTGTTCTGGATACGCGTTGAGCACATATTGGCAACATCACCATTTCTAATGTAGGTAATAGTCAAAAATTGATAACTGACGGATGTAACAATGAAAAATGTCAATGTTCACTCACAGTTCGACAAGCAAAACGATCCTTTAAGGCAACCGTTTTCAAAGCGCTCAGCGCAATCAGTAAAGACGCTAAGCGCGTCAGACGAGAATACGGAAATCGTTAAGACCGTGCGCGCTCAAAGAAAATTAACATCATATACGCTGAGCGTCTAAAAGCGCTTACCGTTTTCAAAGTTACAGAATACGAGCCCAGTACACAAACGCTTGACAACAACAGTAAATGACGCGCACCAGGCCCAGAGCTAACGTCCTTTTGTTTTTCCATGGGAACTCTTCATATCAAATGCAATTATTAAAGATTTTTTGCAAACTAATTCTAATCATTTATCCCTTATTTTTTTCGCGAAATCTAAATAACTTAGATAAAATAAGATATATTTTTAAGAAATTTGATTCTTTTTGAGGCGTATGATGAGAGTTTTTTCAGTAATTTAATCACTTAAAATATATAAGAAAATTATCGTCGTACATGGAATTGTCCTACTATCATTTTTAGACCTTATAATCCTAAACGGTAGCCTAACATGATTTTTTCCCTTAATTCCTGTTAGAGAGAAGATAGAAAGTTGCGGTTTGTGCTGATATTTTAGAAATATCGTGCTCTATTTAACTGAACAACAAGAAACATAACCTCTTAGATAGGGCTCCCGCTCACGACTTTGAAAATAATAGAATTTTTTTAAATTACTTTCCCAAATCAATGAATTGGGATCGACTTGGTCCCATACTATGGCCTCCCTGATCCCCGGATTTCTCCATTCTTGATTTCTGTATTTAGGGATTTTTATACATACTAGAGCTATAGAAAAATATCTGAAAAGTATACATTTGTAATTAAATCATATACTTAGTCTTTATTTAAAGTACCTACATAATCAATTATTGAGGTTAAGGTGATAATTGTATGGGTGACCAAATCTTTTTCAACTTTTACTAAATATTATACGAAATATTGAAGAGAAAAATCTGAGATCCGTATATTTTTAACACCTCAAACAAATGACGAAATACTGAGGCTATTTTCAAACATCGATTTTATCTCACCTACACTCTGCAAAGGAAAACACGAAGCCACGTGCATGACGCAAGCGAGGGGTGGGGGCAAATTGAAAAAGAGCTTCTCGTTTTCTTTTCGGGCTATCGGACAGTCAGTTTGTTTTGGAAATCAGTTTCAAAGTCGGACGCGACGCGCATAGCGGCCGACTTGCGAACTACTCTCGGGCTTGCCTGCAATAATTGAGACTTGTACGTGGCCCGCATGCACTACAAGGCACGCCCTTTCCTTCATTTCCTCTCTTTTGCTTGGGGATTTAGTCGGAATTCGGCAATTATTTGTATCATGACAATGGAAAAAACGGCATTTTTTGTGGCATTGTCTCCATACATTATGTAACAGCCCGAATGGAATAAATTCCATAGTAAATAAAAGAAAACAGACTCGTTAGGTACCTACCTATACTTATAAAAAATTGGTCAAGTGCGAGTCGGACTCGCGCACGAAGGGTTCCGTACCATTCATTATCTATACAACATTAGACACATATTATTATAAACTTTTTTTCCGATTTAGTTGAAATTTTGAATGCGCGTTAGTAATGAGCGCTCGATAGTAATTAAAAAAAAATGAAGAAACACATTACTCAAAATTGTATTAATCAATAATAAATACAGGGTAGCCCATCGAAAACGTTCCGCAAGGCATAACGGCCAAGGTATTTTTTTTTAAAAAATCCAAAAACACGTCAATTTTGTTTGTGAGGGGGACAACTTTTGCCCCAAAAATGATTGCAAAATCATCAACCCTCTAAGCGGGGGTGTCATCAACCAACTTTTTTCAAATGGAAAGGGGGGTCAAGTGGCACCGCAATGAAAAGAGCTTTCTATTCTCTATATTTCCCCGCCTCGTTGTTGAAAATCGGTCGAGTTATTGAGAAAATATGAAAGATTGAAATTTGAAAAGTTTATTTAAAAATTTATCAGAGTAAATGATAAAGGTAAATTCCTTCAACTAATTTGAGGTTTTTTCTTATTATTTCTAGATGTTTACGCATTTTTTCACTTGCCACAACGTTGAACGATCAGGTGCGGTAGTTGCTAGATAGCTGTTCTGTGACTTGTACGTTGAAATTCTTCTCAATATCGTTAAACTGACCCACAATAGAATTTCCAAAAATACCAGCCCACACATTCAATTTCTGAGGGTTTTGTGTGTGCACCTCGTGAAACACCCTGGGGTTGTCCTCAGCCGAGTACCGACAGTTGTGCTGATTAACTACACCGTTCAAAAAGAAAATACACTCATCTGAAATACACACATTAAATAGGAAATTATTATCATTCGCCACTCTTTTTCAAACATGCCCTTCAAAACCTTCAATTTAATAGCTGTTAGTAAGAAGTTTCACCTCAAACATGCGCACATAGTGCATACGCAATTTTTAACAGACCATACCAATAGGTATGGTAGGCTCGAGGGGTGTCTCACTATAGGAATTACATGTACATTTTCTTGGCAGTCGCTGGCAGTCATCGGCAGTCGCCTATAATAATTACATGGCAGTCATAAGCAGTCTTCTTCGTAGTCATTGGCAGTTACTTGGCAGTGGAAGGATATTTTGGCAGTACGTGTACATTTTTTACTCGAGCGAGACACCCCTCGGGTAGGCTATTAAGATCGGCAAAAAAAAGTTTTTCAAAAACCGCTAAATCGATTTTAACCAAATTTGGCACAAAAATACTGTGGCACTCGAGAATCTGGCTATTATTTTTTGGTGGGGGTTGGGGATTGGTAAGGGTATATGGGAGGGGGTTAAAAATTTTAAAAAATCGTAACTCCAAAATTACAGTAGCTAGCGAAACGCAGTTTTCAATTTAAGATTAGGAATAATATTTACAACAAAATTTGTAATAACATCAAAATCAGAAAAAGTCGCGGTTTTTGAGATAAAAAAAATTAGAAAAATTCCTTTACTTTGAAACTAACAGAACTGCCTACCAACTTTATATTAACATATTTTAGTATGGGCTAATGGCTATAATGGCTATACGTGCCTCCCGGTGCCAATTTTTTTTATTTCTCTCCCCCTCTCTAGGAAAACACCTTAAGGGGATTTACCTTCACCCAAAACAAACTCCGAGACAAGTATTAAAGACATCTTCAAAGCGAACGCAAGAATAAACAGCGCAACGTAAATTCGTATACGTTTAGAGCGTAGGAGATATTCTACACAATCTGAGAACTGCGAACGCGAGTCAACAATAATCAAAACCGGGATTGGAATTTTGAGCGCGCGCGCTTCGGAACTGTATTTATTCCTGCTCTTTGACGGTGATTTTGGCTGGGGGAAATCCGCAGGAAGAAAATCACTGCTTTCCGATTAATTAGCAATTTCCCGCTCGTCTAGCAAGTTTCTTGATTGTCTCAGAGTCGAATAATAATATGGGTACCATCGAATTAAGATAGTACTGATTTACTTAAAAATCCTGAGTATTTTCACACTGAAAAAGAAACTTAAAAAATACGAAAATATATTATTACTAGCGTGTACCCGCAACTTCGTTCGCGTCGAATTAATCATTTGTAATGGTGATGATAAAGCAAAGCAAGAATTTCAATGAGAAAAAACAGTATGGCGATATTATTATATAACCTGGTAATATTTGAGGGGTAGTTTCATCTCGTTGGAATTTGACTTTCGAAAAATCTGCTTTTTACGTCAAGTAGTTTAAGCAGAATCGTGGTTAATCTATTACCAAACTTTTTGAAACACCCTGTATAATTTCTTAAAACAGTTCAAAATATGTAAAAAAAACAAAATATATTATGCGTGTCCAAGCGTTTTCCCGAAAGACTAACCGTTTTTTAAATAACAAATATTGTAATATTTGAGGGGCGTTTTTACCCTCTTGGAATTTGAGATTCGAAAAACCCCTCCTTATCGAACCTCTACACCCCACAGTCATTCCGTTTACCAAACATCAGCTTTAAACGTCAAGCAGTTTAAGCAGAATCGTGATTACTCAATGGTCATATCTTATGAAACACCTTGTATAAATTTTTAAAAAATCTTAAAATATGTAAAACAAAATAAAATATACATGTTTAAGAGTTTTTCCGAAAAACTCACCGGTTTCTAAATAAAAAATATTCTAATATTTGAGGGGTGATTTCACCCCCTTAGAATTCGAGTTTCGAAAAATCCCTTCTTATCGAACCTCTACACCCTAAAGTCAATCCGTTTTCCAAAAATCAGCTTTTTACGCCAAGCGCTTTAAGCAGGATCGTGATTAATCAATGACCAGATTTTTCGCAACACCCTGTATACATTTTAAAAAAATCTTAAAATATGTAAAAAAAAACAAAATACGTGTTTAAGCGTTTTTTCGGAAACTTGACCGTTTTTTAAATAAAAAATATTGTAATATTTGAAGGGTGGTTTTACCCCCTTGGAAGAGGAATTTCGAAACATCCCTTCTTATCGAACCTCTACACACTAGAATCAACCTGTATGCCGAAATTGAGCTTCTTATGTTCAGTGGTTTGAGCAGGATCGTGATTAATCAGTGAGTCAGTCACTTAAGGATTTTATATATTAGTATAAATTGGGAAAACTCTTTTTTTGTAAATCTCTGTACGTGTTATAGGGTTTTTCTAATTTTTTAACACATCGATCTTTTTTTTGTACTGGAATCTCAGCTCTGCTCCAAAATTTACACAACTACTGAATAATTGGCTGCAAGTATTCTTTTTTTTTAAATTTCAGAAAGCGGCAGCAATAAAAATCAACTTGGGAAATAACGGACACCCTCTCTATGGTTGGTAACAATGAATTTAAAAATCGCGCCCTCGATTACGTTACTAAAAGTTTAATTAATATCGCTTATACTTTAATTAAGTATACTTTAATTATCTTAATGACTATATATCCATGAAAATAATCCAAAACTCGAATCATATCGTTAATTACTCTTAACAATAGGCCTCAATACCGAAATGAAATTGGTTTGAAAATCAATTTTGTCACCTTTTCTATGCCACCTCGAACCTGTGACGTCACGCCACCATCATCCAATGCCATTCTCTAATTGTATTTTCGCTCGTTTTAATTAACTTGGCGTTTACAAGAGCGGGGTGACGAGGGGGGCAGAGGGATGGAACGGTAGTCCACAAAATGGCGAGAGATCCGGTTAAAATGTAATCAAACGCACAGACAGGTACCCTTATTTCGGTCCCGCTGAATTATTGTGCGCCCCCGCGGTGCGATAACATTATATTTGTGCTTTATTACGTGGAATATACGCGCTTCTATCTCTAAAGCCGCTACCGTTTTAATTACATTTTTTTTATTACTGGATATGAAAAATTGAATTAATTTAATAACACCAATTCAGCAAACTAAAACACTCATTCGCCACAATAAACCAAAACACTTTTACTTCTGCACTAGATGCATGTTTTCATACCCATGTTAGCATCATCAGTAGATGATTAAAACTATACTAATATTTACGTAATTGAGTGTTTACCTCGGCACTGAGTTGGCCCGAATAGGCATGATAAAATAGCCAAGCCTAAAAAAGGTTTCATGATAAAAATAGCTATAAGTAATAGTTCTCTAAGATATTTGGAATCGAAATAATCAATACATGTCATCAATACACAATTTTGATTTTTGCAATGTGCAAATTTTAGATTATGCAAAAATAAATAACAAAAAAAGCATTAAATAAATTATAAACAATACACACAAACATTTCTAAAATATAAAAAAAACTTTCTAAAATATAAAATAATTTCTCTTGATTTTTTTTTAAATGGAACACCCTGTATATTATTTTTTCAATAGATGGAGAATTAAAAAAGTAACATTTTGTATTTAGAATATTTCCAAAATTTGAGCGGTTTCGCAGATATTCCCTGTTTTATATTTCATATAGCATTTCCTACAGTAAATTTTTATCAAAGCCACCCAATGAATTTAGTTACATATTTTACCGTTGAGAGAGCCATATGAAATAATTCTGCATGTATGTATCTCCGAAACAACTAAAAATTTTGAATTTTTCAACTCTCCATCTAATAAAAAAATAATATACAGGTTGCTCCATTAAAAAAAAAACAAAGAAAATTATTTTATATTTTAGAAAGTTTGGCGTAGAATTTTGAACATCCTGTATGATTCAAGATTACGATATTTATAGCAAAGTTAAGTATAGACTATCTAAAGTAAATAACTAATATAGTTCTGATTTTAGGACAGTTCTTGCATTTGTAATAATTATTTTAATGAAGGTTCAAAAATATATATATGTTTTATTTATTTATTATTATCTCTGAAACTATTGAAGTATATTCTCATATTTTAGGGTTATGTAAAGTGATTTGAAGAAAAGAAAAAAATGCAATAATATACAGGGTGTTCCATTTAAAAAAATTATCCCGATCCACTCATACTTTTTTGAGTCATCCTATAAAAGTTAAAATATTTTCCTGAAATGCAACCTGGTACATACTTAACTTACTAAGTTTATACTTAAAGAAAATTCCCAAATTTTTTATTCCAAGGGCTACAGATGCCCGACGCTCTATTGCCGGCTCCTGTATATGATTATTTTTTTATATTGAAGATATATATTGATTATTTCGATTACAAATATTTTCAGGACCATTACTCGTACCGATTTTTACCAAGATACATTTTATATTTTTACATTTTTTATATAAAACAAACATGGGAAATGTATATTTTTTCACTTAATAGTTTAATACAGGTACGGACGAAAAGTTACTACTCTTCAAAACAGATGTAGGTGGCGCCCTCTTTCAGTAGGAGCCATGTTGACATCGAAATCAAATTTCTCCAGTTAAAAAACACCTAGATACCAATTTCCATCCAAATAATAACTTTAATAACTTTTACATTCTGTATCTCCCAAACGAAGAACTTTTGAGCATACATTTATACACACTTTTTACATATTTTTATCTGCAAAATATGCTGCCGAAATCATCCGAATACATTCGGACCACACTGTAGTAAAAAAATATATTTATTGACCGATACTCAAGGAAACAAACATCTACATACAGGGTCCGGCAATTAAATGGAACACCCTGTATATTATCGCATTTTTGGATTCCTTTCAGATCACTTTAAATACACCTAAGATATAAATAAATATATTTCGATAGTTTCAGAGATATTAAAAAATAAATCAAAAATATATATTTTTCAGCCCTTCTTAAAAAAATTATTAAAAATACAAGAACTGTTCTGAAATCAAAACTATATATCGTGTTTCAGTACAGGATGTTCTACGCCAAACTTTAATGTTTTTGGGTTTGAATATCTCTGCATATTATTTTTTCAATAGACGGAGCATTCAGGGGTCGAACATTTTTTTGTATTTACAGTATTTCAAAATTTTTAACGGTTTCGCAGATATTTGCGGTTTTATATTTCATATGGCATTTTCCACCAGTAAATTTTTATCAAAGCCACCTAATGATTTTTCTCTCGTATTTTACCATTGAAAGCGCCATATGAAATAATACTGCGTGTATCTGCGAAACCGTTAAGAATTTTGAAATTCTCTAAATACAAAAAATGTTCATTTTTAAACTCTCCATCTAATAAAAAAATAATATACAGGGTGTTCCATTTAAAAAAACGAAGAAAAATTATTTTATATTTTAGAAAGTTTGGCGTAGAATTTTGAACATCCTGTATAATTTACGATATTCATATTTATAGCAAAGTAAGTACAGACTATCTAAAGTAAATACCTAATTTAGTTTTGATTTCAGAACAGTTCTTGTATTTTTAATAATTTTTTTAAGAAGGGCTGAAAAATATATATTTTTGATTTATTTTTTAATATCTCTGAAACTATCGAAATATATTTATTTATATCTTAGGTGTATTTAAAGTGATCTGAAAGGAATCCAAAAATGCGATAATATACAGGGTGTTCCAGTTAAAAAAAATCATCCACGTCCACCCACACTTTTTTGAGCCACCCTATAGAAGTTAAAATATTTTCCTGAAATACATCCTGGTACATACTTTAGGCTTGCACTAAAACAAAATTCTCAAGTATTTTATTCTAGGAGCTACAGATGCACTATTGCTGGACCCTGTATATTTAATAATCGGAAAGTAATAATAATAAAAAATAATCCCAATTTATAAAGGAAATGCACTTATCGTTTCTATAAAATAAAATTCCGGCTGTTACATAAAAATTCAATTCCTCCTTTCCTTTGATTCGCCTCTGTAATAAACCGTCGAACTTTGTGCTCCATTTAATATCAATGAAATTTTAAAGTTCCTTTCTCGCGCTGCGCCCGGACTTTTCTTTCGCCATTGGCCCCCATTTTCATGAATTGGACGAGGCGCCCGTTCTCCAGGTGAAATGGATACGTAATTCTTGGGAAATTCGAGTGGAAAATTCGTTTGTCGAGTTTTAATGGGAGCAAACGGGATTTTATGTTGTTCTGCCGGATGGAACGAATTAACTTGTTTGTCGATTTTGATTGGTCGCTTGAAATTGACTACGTATTTTTTTTGTCACCAATGTTTCACACACAGTATTTGAGCACTGGATAATACCAAAAAAGGATTAAAAATAGATGGAGAATATCTTAACCATCTAAGATTCGCTGATGACATAGTACAAATTGCCAATAGTCTTGAAGAACTACAAACACAAATTAACGAACTAAAGCCAGCAATAAAGTAGGTCTCAAAATGATTTTAGCAAAAACTAAAGTAATGTACAGGGTGGTCGAAATTGGTCTGTTTTAACAGAAAAAACATATTTCCTGATAAGATAGAGCAAAACCGACATAGATATCATGGGCTCGATTTCTGAGACACGTTTAATGGCGTAAACCGCCTGTTGATATTTTCACTGCCAACTGAGATACGGAGTCTTTTTGAATTTTTTACCATTTGGAAAATTGCCAATAACTTTTGTAATTCGCGGAATAATAAAATTCTGTAAAAACGTTCTTAAGGCACTTTTTTAATCACAATCCAGTGGCGTAGTCTTTCTCTAGAGTTGCTCTTTTTGTCAGAAATAATAAAAAATATAATTTTTTAAATGGAAATCATAGTTGGCTATGATCTTAAAAAATGCTGCCCTTTAATCCTTTTCAACGATATAAAGTTATGGGTATTTATTTCTAGGAATGAGAGAAATATTAGGGTTTTTATCTTTATATCGAAGCGGGCCTTGATTTGGTGTTGATCTAGTTAGCTAATTATTTTTTATGCCAATTTAATATTCTATAGTATTATTTATCGGCATAATTAAAGACTTTTGAAAAGGTAAATCAACATTCTATATTAGTATTACCAATTACAATTAAAACACCATGGTTACAAAAGAACTATTAAATGGAGATTTTAGAGAGAATTGGATTGGAACAAGGGGCCTGCTAGGTCCATTGATGAACTTCTTTCGACTTTTTTATGGAGGAATTTAGAAGACCTAATATATAAAAACCATTGGTACGAGAGATGAATTACAGAAGGCTACTAGGCAAGCTTTTGGACTTATTATACCATTTCGCCTAATAAATCGATGTAACTCTGTGCTTAAAAGTCAATAAACATCTTTTAAGCATTTAACAAGCAGGTGCTCATCAGTTTGAACATCTTTAATGATTTTTTTTTAGAAAACTATATTCGTCACTCAAAAAACACGTTTTTTTAATTTTGTTCTTTGTTTATTGTGTCGATTTCAATTGTAAAGTTTTTAATTCTGTAGATAAATAATAATATACAATATAAAATTGTAAAAAATTAATTCGGCAAATTGGTCAACACAAAATCAAGGCCCGCTTCGATATAAAGATAAAAACCCTAATATTTCTCCCATTCTCATAATAAATATCCATAACTTTATATCGCTGAAAAGGATTAAACGCCAGCATTTTTTTAAGTTCATAGCCAACTATGATTTTCATTTAAAAAATTATATTTTCTATTATTTCTGACAAAAAGAGCAACTCTAGAAGATACTCTAGAAAAAGACTCCGTATCTCAGTTGGTAGTGAAAATATCAACAGGCGGTTTATGCCATTAACGGTGCCTCAGAAATCGAACTCGTCACATCTATGTCGGTTTTGCTCTATCTAGTCAGGAAATAGGTCTTTGTTAAAACAGACCAATTTCGACCACCCTGTACAACGAACTAGTAGACAGAAAAGACATTCTAATAAATAACACAATACTGGAAATAGTATATATATATATATATATATATATATATATATATATATATATATATATATATATATATATATATATATATATATATATATATATATATATATATATATATATATATATATATATATATATATATCTCTGGGTCAACTAGCATGGAGTACTTATGGAAAAAATCTCAATTATATTCAAATATGTATATCTGTGTGCAAATCTATGTAGTGTGTACTACAAGTCATTACCTATGCATGCGAAGCCTGGACTCTTAAAACGGACATTATAAAGGAAACTGCAGAATAAGTTTTTAAAAATTACGAATCGATATTCTTTTCTCTAATTCATTTTTAATTTCATTTAACTATCAATACTTTCGAACAAATGATCCGAATTTAGTCGAAAACATTTCCAGTTGATTTATGATTAGTATTATTATTATTCCACTGATGTGTAGTCTCTCCAATACTGTTTAATACCTACACTGAGGATATTATACATAGAGTAATGGAAGAATGGAACGATGAGGGCAGGGTATAAATAATCTGAAATACACAAGAGAGAGTTACAAAAATGTGTTACAGGTCATAATTCATGTTTGTAGAGAATAATTACATTTAGTTATAATGAATTTGACTTAAATGATGTAAAGTATCAACAACTTGCCAATTTATCAAGAGAGAATATCATGAAATTTAGATTTCATATGTTGGATACTTGTTATTTCATTCCTTAGCTTACTTATTCAATGAGTCGATACATTTTTCTCTAATTAATTTTTAATTTCGTTCAACTATCAATATCTTTCGAATAAACGATCCGAATTTGTTCGAAAACCCTACAATAATACCTCCTAAACCAATCGTACAAAGCCTTCACAACGGATCGGGATCAAAACAAAGACCGGAAGCACAATAGCATCCGAGGCATCGATCTCCCGAAAGGTCATAAATAAGTAGCCACCGCAGTTTGAGCCAATATCGCAATATATACGACTAAGAAGCAATAATATTTCGTTTTTGGGCTCGTAGAATCGACAGAATAGAGGTCAAACCCATACACCCTGATGAGAGCGAGAGAGAGAGAGAAGAAAGTAGAGAGTACAAAGGGCCTTGGCGAAATTGAAGTTTGTGTTCCGCATCGATTACCGGGTCGGTCTTGTTGTTTGACTTGGACCGAAATTAACAATCGCTTATATTATCTTGGAGATAGATATTGCAGGCGGCTATGGAGCGGGAGCTAGAACGATTGAAGGGGAGGGGCGAATGGAATTGGCCTGTTCCGTGAACAGAGCCGCTTAATGAAACTATTATTATCGTTTGTGTACGGGGTCTAATCAAAACTAACGTTTCCAGTTGATTTATGATTAGTATTATTATTAGTACAGGGATGTGAAGTCTCACCAATCCTGTGTAATACCTACACTGAGGATATTATACATAGAGTAATGGAAGAAATGAACGGTGAGGACAGGAGTTTAAATAATCTGAAATGAAGAAGGTGTTACAATTCTTGTAGAGAACAATTACATTAAGTTATAATAAATTTGACTTAAATGACGTAAAGTATCAAGAACTTACCAATTTATCAAGAGAATATCATGAAATTTAGATTTCATATGTTGGAAACTCGTTATTTCATTCCTTAGCTTACTTATTCAATGAGTCGATACATTTTCTCTAATTAATTTTTAATTTCGTTCAACTATCAATATCTTTCGAACAAACGATACGAATTTGTTCGAAAACCGTACAATAATACCTCCTAAACCAATCGTATAAAGCCTTCACAACGGATCGGGATCAAAAACAAAGACCGGAAGCACAATGGCATTCGAGGCATCGATCCCGAAAGGTCATAAATAAATAGCCACCGCAGTTTGAGCCGCCCGAGCAGCGGCAGCAAAGCGTACAATATCGCAATATATACGACTAAGAAGCAATAATATTTCGTTTTTGGGCTCGTAGAATCGACAGAATAGAGGTCAAACCCATACACCCTGATGAGAGCGAGAGAGAGAAGAGAGTAGAGAGTACAAAGGGCCTTGGCGCAATTGAAGTTTGTGTTCCGCATCGATTACCGGGTCGGTCTTGTTGTTTGACTTGGACCGAAATTAACAATCGCTTATATTATCTTGGAGATAGATATTGCAGGCGGCTATGGAGCGGGAGCTAGAACGATTGAAGGGGAGGGGCGAATGGAATTGGCCTGTTCCGTGAACAGAGCTGCTTAATGAAACTATTATTATCGTTTGTGTACGGGGTCTAATCAAAACTAACGTTTCCAGTTGATTTATGATTAGTATTATTATTAGTACAGGGATGTGAAGTCTCACCAATCCTGTGTAATACCTACACTGAGGATATTATACATAGAGTAATGGAAGAAATGAACGGTGAGGACAGGAGTTTAAATAATCTGAAATGAAGAAGGTGTTACAATTCTTGTAGAGAACAATTACATTAAGTTATAATAAATTTGACTTAAATGACGTAAAGTATCAAGAACTTACCAATTTATCAAGAGAATATCATGAAATTTAGATTTCATATGTTGGAAACTCGTTATTTCATTCCTTAGCTTACTTATTCAATGAGTCGATACATTTTTCTCTAATTAATTTTTAATTTCGTTCAACTATCAATATCTTTCGAACAAACGATACGAATTTGTTCGAAAACCCTACAATAATACCTCCTAAACCAATCGTATAAAGCCTTCACAACGGATCGGGATCAAAAACAAAGACCGGAAGCACAATGGCATTCGAGGCATCGATCCCGAAAGGTCATAAATAAATAGCCACCGCAGTTTGAGCCGCCCGAGCAGCGGCAGCAAAGCGTACAATATCGCAATATATACGACTAAGAAGCAATACTATTTCGTTTTTGGGCTCGTAGAATCGACAGAATAGAGGTCAAATCCATACACCCTGATGAGAGCGAGAGAGAGAGAGAGAGAACAAAGTAGAGAGTACAAAGGGCCTTGGCGCAATTGAAGTGTGTGTTCCGCATCGATTACCGGGTCGGTCTTGTTGTTTGACTTGGACCGAAATTAACAATCGCTTATATTATCTTGGAGATAGATATTGCAGGCGGCTATGGAGCGGGAGCTAGAGCGAGTGAGGGGAGGGGCGAATGGAATTGGCCTGGTCCGTGAACATAGCCGCTTAATGAAACTATTATTATCGTTTAGGTACGAGGTCTAATCAAAACTAACGTTTCCAGTTGATTTATGATTAGTATTAATATTAGTACAGGGATGTGAAGTCTCACCAATTTTGTTTAATACCTACACTGAGTATACGCACTATACGTAGAGTAATGGAAGAATGAAATACACATGAGAGAGTTACAAAGAAGGAGGTAGAGGAAGCCATGGTTAGTTTTTGTAGAGAACATTTACATTTAGTTATAACAAATTATCCAGAGAACATCATGACATTTAGATTTCACATGCTGGAAACTTTTTATTTCATTTCTTAGCTTACTTATTCAACGAATCGATAGTTTTTCTCTAATTAATTTTTAATTTCGTTCCACTATCAATATCTTTCGAACAAACGATACGAATTTGTTCGAAAACCGTACAATAATACCTCCTAAACCAATCGTATAAAGCCTTCACAACGGATCGGGATCAAAAACAAAGACCGGAAGCACAATGGCATTCGAGGCATCGATCTCCCGAAAGGTCATAAATAAATAGCCACCGCAGTTTGAGCCGCCCGAGCAGCGGCAGCAAAGCGTACAATATCGCAATATATACGACTAAGAAGCAATAATATTTCGTTTTTGGGCTCGTAGAATTGACAGAATAGAGGTCAAACCCATACACCCTGATGAGAGCGAGAGAGAGAGAACAAAGTAGAGAGTACAAAGGGCCTTGGCGCAATTGAAGTTTGTGTTCCGCATCGATTACCGGGTCGGTCTTGTTGTTTGACTTGGACCGAAATTAACAATCGCTTATATTATCTTGGAGATAGATATTGCAGGCGGCTATGAAGCGAGAGCTAGAACGATTGAAGGGGAGGGGCGAATGGAATTGGCCTGTTCCGTGAACAGAGCCGCTTAATGAAACTATTATTATCGTTTGTGTACGGGGTTTAATCAAAACAAACGTTTCCAGTTGATTTATGATTAGTATTATTATTAGTACAGGGATGTGAAGTCTCAGCAATCCTGTTTAATACCTACACTGAGGATATTATACATAGAGTAATGGAAGAAATGAACGGTGAGGACAGGAGTTTAAATAATCTGAAATGAAGAAGGTGTTACAATTCTTGTAGAGAACAATTACATTAAGTTATAATAAATTTGACTTAAATGACGTAAAGTATCAAGAACTTGCCAATTTATCAAGAGAATATCATGAAATTTAGATTTCATATGTTGGAAACTCGTTATTTCATTCCTTAGCTTACTTATTCAATGAGTCGATACATTTTTCTCTAATTAATTTTTAATTTCGTTCAACTATCAATATCTTTCGAACAAACGATACGAATTTGTTCGAAAACCGTACAATAATACCTCCTAAACCAATCGTATAAAGCCTTCACAACGGATCGGGATCAAAAACAAAGACCGGAAGCACAATGGCATTCGAGGCATCGATCTCCCGAAAGGTCATAAATAAATAGCCACCGCAGTTTGAGCCGCCCGAGCAGCGGCAGCAAAGCGTACAATATCGCAATATATACGACTAAGAAGCAATAATATTTCGTTTTTGTGCTCGTAGAATCGACAGAATAGAGGTCAAACCCATACACCCTGATGAGAGCGAGAGAGAGAAGAGAGTAGAGAGTACAAAGGGCCTTGGCGAAATTGAAGTTTGTGTTCCGCATCGATTACCGGGTCGGTCTTGTTGTTTGACTTGGACCGAAATTAACAATCGCTTATATTATCTTGGAGATAGATATTGCAGGCGGCTATGGAGCGGGAGCTAGAGCGAGTGGAGGGGAAGGGTGAATGGAATTGGCCTGGTCCGTGAACATAGCCGCTTAATGAAACTATTATTATCGTTTGGGTACGAGGTCTAATCAAAACTAACGTTTCCAGTTGATTTATGATTATTATTATTATTAGTATAGGGATGTGAAGTGTCATCAATCCTATTTAATACCTACTACCTACACTGACCATTAGGATGAGCCAAAAAAACTGACCTGTAGAATTTATGGGTTAAAATGAGCATAATAACCCAGAAAAAATATCCCCGGAAGGCGGGATTTTTAGCTCAATTTTAAAAGGTGTCAAACCACAAAAAATACCACAATTTTGAAACGGTTTACGATAAAATATTTTACATGGCGGATTCTTGTAGAGCATAAAATTTCCTGATCGTATTGAAAAATATATCTGATAGTAATCTAGTTTCTTTTACTAAATATGAAAATGTTTAATCAATAAACAGTAAAACTGATTGATTTTTGATTGAAAATTGATTTTTTTCACTTTTCAAAGCTTTCAACCCAAGTAGCAAAAAGAAATTCTAAAAGGATTGAATTATTTTATAACAGTCCAATAGCGTTGTCTTAAGGACTGCTTGATTTTATTAAATGTTTGGTTTCGACCGTTCTGTTTTTTAATAAAAGTTGTCATATTAAACTATTTTGTAGTGGTTTTTACAACGTATCCTATAACGCATTAAACGATAATTTCTTTTAGTATGATATAACACTTAATAAGACAATGCTATATGACAACAAACATATTATTTTATTAGACTCTTATACATACATACATATACATACAGCCGTTACTCGCTGACGAGTATTCGACACACATAAAGAAAATGGTCACGCAAGGCGTTTTCTTTCATGAGCTTTTCTGTGACTGAAAAGCCCGATACGTGATGTTATCTGCCTACCGCACTCCGGACATTCAAAAATCTCATTTCTTTGTTGCCTCTCTACTTTTTGGTTGCCGCTGTTAACTGAGTTTACAACCCTTCTCCATTGAGTTCTATTGTGAGCTGCTTTTTCCCACTCATTCTGCATGTTAATTCCCTTTAAATTTTCGTGGAAAATGTCCTTGTATCTTTTCAGTTGTCCACCCGGCCTCCTCTTACCGTCCACAAGCTCACCGTAAAGCAGAGATTTTGGTATGCGGTTTTCTTGCATTCTGCATACGTGACCAGCCCATCTTAAGCGGGATTTTGTGACCATGACTTCAATACTCTCGCAGTTAGATTTTTCAAGGACCGATACGTTTGAGACATGATGGAACCACCGGACTCTTAAGAGTTGTCTAAGGTGTCTCTGTTGCAACTTGTTCAATGCGTTCATGTGTCGGCGGTAAGGCACCCAGGTTTCGCTCCCATATATCATGGTGGGGATTATAATTGCTCGGTATACTGCAAGTTTTGTTTTTGTACTCAAGTCATGATTGTAGAAAACCCTGTCTTTTAATTTCCAGAATGCCCTTGAGGCGCTACTAATCCTGTGCTGAATTTCAGAGTCAATATTGGCCTTTTCCGAAATCAAACTGCCAAGGTAATTGAATTCCGCCACATATTCCAATAGTTCTTCTCCGATTTTTATAGCATTGTTGTGATCTTCCGGGTGAGTGCACATGATTTTAGTTTTGTCGATGTTTAGCTTAAGGCTCAAAGCCTCGTATGCCCAGGTATATGTGTTCAACATTTCTTGTAATTGTTGTACCGTGTTTGCAACTAGAGTGCAGTCGTCAGCGTATTGAAGTTCTGTGATAAATTTTGTACGTGTTTTTGCCCTGAGTCTTTTTATGTTGAACAGACCGCCGTCATATCAGTATCTAATGCCCAATCCTCTCTCCTGCAGTTTGCTGTCCACTATAATGGAGAGCGCTGCCATGAATATGTTGAATAGGAGAGGCGCTAAGACACATCCCTGCCTAACTCCTGTATTTGTTAGGAATGGGTCTCTCAGTGATCCATGATGTGACACTCTTGACTTGTTGTTTTGGAGGCTTTTACACACTGTAAGAAATTTGTTGGGTACTCCGAACTTTTCCATAATTGCCCAAAGCGCATCTCTGTTCACAGAGTCGAAGGCTTTTGTTAGATCGATGAATGCAACATAAAGTTTAGACTCCTGCTCTTTTACTTTTTCCTGTAGTTGACGGATGGAAAATATGGAATCGACGGTGCCGCGGTTGGTACGAAAACCCGTTTGCGATTCTGGAAGAATTTTTTCTATATGTGGGTGCAGGCGGTTTGACATTATTTTTGCAAGAATTTTTCCGCCGATAGCCAATAGCGAAATTCCCCGGTAATTTCCACAGTCTGATGCACTTCCTTTGTTCGTAAAGACTCTTATACCCACCATGTAAGAGTTCTATAATATTCATATAACTAGTAGTCACAAGATCATATAATAGTTACTTAAACTTGTCTTATTAAAGTTGTATTACGTTGTATGATAGAATGTTTTATTGCGTTAAACTACGGTGCTGTATACAACACCAGGTATATAGCCTTATATGATAAAATTGTGATTAACAAAATAAATTCGCTGTAATATCTGCATTATAAAACTGGTAATGTATAATATAACCTCATTTTAAATTAAATGATATACCTAGTTATTTATTTTGTTATTGTTGTTGTTATTAAAAGTAATATCTACGTACGAGTATAATCAATCACAGCTATTATGAATTCTGGACAAAGTTGGAAAAAAGTTAACAAACGCAGTGGTAGTTATAAAGAGCATGTAAGAAAAAACTCCTCAAAATTACGGCAAATAATCCCGAGAATTCCCTGGGTTCTCAAAAGCCAAAATCTCTCGGGTTGTCTGGCTTCTTCAAAGCATGGTTGCCAATTTGATGTAAAAGTTTTACTGTAGTAATGTTTGTATTGTTTTATTGTTGTTTTTCCAAGTCCTTAGGTTGCCGCTCACTCGTCGGGCACGCATGAAATGCATTGCGTGCATGAATACATGAAAATCTGATCACGTTTGTTAGTTTAAATACTAATCAAATGAGATTTGGCAACATCTATTTGTCACAAATCTCAATATGTCCAAAATAGTTCTATAGTGCCTGGAAATTCTGCGTAATGATAGATATTTATCCTATACCGTTTTATTTTACAACAAAGACTTATTAGATTCAATTATAATAAAATGGTTGCATTATAATTCGCCATGTTTAAGGCAGAATTTTTGTATGGCCTATGGCCGCCATTATATGAAGCAAAACTAAAAACATCAAAATAAATTGTAAAATGTTATTTTTGAAAATTATTTTGTGATAAGATTCCCACATACAGTAATAAAGTGTTTAATTAAATTAAAAACAAGAATTTTTGAAAATTTTATTTTATTTTATTGTTTAAATTTATATGTAAACCTTAATCTCAATTAAAGCGCTTTAATTTTTTGCCAAATACATACCTATAAACTACCAGTAAAATTTTCGGCGTAACAAAAATTGTCCCTACTTTTCAAACCCTATTAATGATTTTTTATATTACATATTTGTTGTACTTTCTGGCTCTACCCGCCATTTTTATTGTCGAGTAAAGTCTCCTTTTTAACAATCCACATCCTCTAGATTCATTTTACGACACGCTTAAAATATAATTTGCTCCTAATATTCTTCGGTAAAAAATAAAATACTCTTGTACCTCGCTAAATGATCAAATGTTTTTATTGTTCTGTTTCTTAGATGTGACCACGTAATACACAATAAAACTAGTTTTATAATAGTCATATAACGCTGTGTAAAATAGTTGCATAAGAGTTGTATACCCTTTTTATAGAACTTCTATACTACTAAACAGATGTATAAAAATGGGCCTTTTTTGGTTGTAAAGCTATCATATTACGGTCATATAGCACGTTATAAGAATTGAGGTATCCTATAAAAATTATCACATAGCTGTTTATACAGCCTTTATAAAATAAAATTTGCTACTTGGGAAATATATGAATTATTGAACTGGAAAAAAATACTCTCAGATAGATTTTTTAGTAAATTTTATGCTCTACGAGAATCTGCGATGTAAAATTTTTATGGTAAACCGTTTCGAAGTTATGGTACTTTTAATGGAAAAAGATTTTTTTAAGTGTTATTTCAATGGAAAATTTTGAATGTTCACCGACACCTTTTAAAAGTGGGCTAAAAATCCTGCCTTCCGGGGGATATTTTTTTCTCGATTATTAGGTTCATTTTAACTCCATAAGTTAGTTTTTTTGAAGTTAGTTAAGGAGGTGTTACAGGTCATGATTAATTTTTGTAGAGAACAATTACATTTAGTTAAAACAAATTTGACTTAAATGATGCAAAGTATCAACAACTTCCCAATTTATCAAGAGAACATTGAACCGTGGCAACCCTGTTAAAATTGTATTACCCGATTCATAAATCCTACGTAAAAATTAGGTTTTGATTAAAAATATGATGAGGGTAATAATCCTGCAGCCGAATCCTGTACAAGTAGTACAAAATATGTACAAAATACGTACAAAATATTGAGAATCGCAACAAACTAATAAAGTAAATTCAAATATAAATACGTTCAAATTTCTCAAGGGAAAAGTTAATTTAAACTTAGAAGAAAAGGTATTTCTTCGTTATTTTATTATCAAACCGTTGTTTTCATTATTACTGTATAAATAAAACAATAGTATCAAGTCCGTTACTTCGTCTTTTTAATAAACGAAGGTTATACAGGGTGTCCCAGGCTGAGCTAGCATTAGAAGTTTCTAGAGAACTACAATATCTACATCGAAGAATTTTTGCACATCATTGTTTTATAACGAGATTTTTCGATTAAAAATATTTTCAATACGACGGCACTTCCGGAAATATCGGAAGTTGACAGCAACTTTCTTATTTTAAATGGGGACCCCCATTTTTTATTACATACCTAAATTCTCTGTAAAATTTTATGAATTCTGATATCAAACACTCTATATCTAACATTAACCGTTTTTGAGAAAAAAAAATATCTAAATTTTTGGAGGAAAAAAACTGCCTGTCAATTTTTTTTTATAGCCTAAACAACAAATTTAATGATTATCACAGCCACTGTGACATAACGAGAAGACATGTGGCTATCTATTTCAAAAATTAATTTGTTCAAATGTCATATAATAATGGCGGTAGCTGTCATGGAATTGATCGATTAAAAAATTATCATAAATCATTTTTTTTTCAAATGGAAACCCACTTTCTTATTTCACTAGTGAAAAGGTTTTTTAATTCGTTAGTTTTTGATTATACATGTTCCTATACCTCAAATAACTCGTTTTTAAGTTATTTAAGATTTAGTTTTAGGGGGTATATTTTTTGTTTTTTTTACCAGTTGCTTATGACTTTAAACGTCACAGTATGTAAAATTATATCTGACCATGTCATATTTATTTATTTATTTTTATTTATTTATTTATTTATTTATTTACGGGAAACCCTATTACATTACAAAATTTACAAAACAATATTAAAAAAAAGAAAAAAAAATGTCTTTTCTTTTTCTTTCACATCGTATAAAGATACTTAAAAACATTAAAAATAATACAAAAAAAAAACAACAATAAACACTTATAAGAGAAGAACGGTACAGTAAAAAGAAGAATTAACACACCCATCAATCACCACTCCCATTTCTAATCTTCCTCCTAAATGCCCAGTAAGAGTCATTAAAAATGTCAACATCATGAAACCTGTTCAGAGAATTAAGTACCCTTGGAATTGGAGAATGCTTTCCATAATTAGTACCATGCAAAGGAATAAAGAACAAATCATTAATTCTCAATGGCCTAAATGGAACTTTGAAATAAATTTGTCTAAGTATCTCAGGACAGTCATATACGCCATTAACAATTTTATAAAAAAAATAAAAGATCATAGATTAATCTCCTTTTGTCCAGAGTCTCTAAATTTAATTGGTCTAAGTTGGTAATGTAACTATATTCTTGATTGTGTCTGAAAGCGCAATACCTTACAAACTTCTTTTGAACCCTTTCTATTGTTTTCTTAGATACATTGTATTGAGGATTCTATATAACAGATGCATGTTCTAAAATTGATCTCACCAATGAGCAATATACTATCTGCAAAGCCCATACCGACAAGTCTTTACAGTTTCTCAATACAAAACCCAGTGTTTTTAAAGCTTTATTTGCAATTATATTAATGTGTTCATTAAAAGAAAGAGAACAATCAAAGCTTATACCCAAGTCCCTGACCAAATCCACCCGTGTCAAATGAACATGATTCAAATCATAATCAAAGAGAACCGCTGGTGATCTTTTTTTGGAAAAACTTATAACTGAACATTTACTAGCGTTTAGGGAAAGGCCGTTCACCTTACACTAGTCACCCATTCTATCTAAATCTCTCTGTAAAAGTTGGCATTAGCTATCACTAAAATACGAGATATATTTTTAAAAATACACTTTATAAAGTTTTACCGGCAGTATTTATAATATACGAAATTCAAATAATTAGTTTTTTGACAGAAGGAAATAAATTGTCTGATGGTTTGACACTTAATGTCAAAGGAACATAGATAAAAAATTCATATCAATAAAAATTGATAAATAATAATTATTCAAAACAATAATTATTAAAAATAAATCTAAAAAAACTTAAAATCGAGTTATTTTAGGTATTTTATTAGGTAGGAACATATATAATGAAAAAATAAGGAATTCAAAAACCTTTTCACTAGTGAAATAAAAAAAGTGGGTTTCCATTTGAAAAAAGTGAATTTAAGTATGTAATAAAAAATGGGGGTACCCATTTAAAATAAGAAAGTTGCCGGTATTTCTGAAAGTGCCGCCATATTGAAAATATTTTTAATCGATGGATCTCGTTCTGAAACAGTAATATGCAAAAAATCTCCGATCTAGATATTGTAGTTCTCTAGAAACTTCTAATGCACGCTCAGCCTGGGACACCCTGTATATTCAACTTGAATCTGAGCCTAAATTAAAATAATTTACAAAACGCCAAAATAATGTAATAAAATAATTACTTAGTGGTACATAGAGACCACCGACTACAAATAACAAACCCGCGCTCCAACGTTGCCATTTTCGCCAGAAAACCAAAACATTACCCTAAACTTTAACGATCCAATTACAAAGGGCAGTTTAGCTCTTGATACACGCGGACGTGTGGCGAAACTATCCACTCCCGCAACTCAAAAACATCCCCCCCGAGCCGAAAAGCGGTGTATTCCCAGACAACCTACCCCCCGCCAACTCTGAATTATTAAATCTGTTGATTAACTTTGTTATGAGTAGCGAGTCTCGCGAGAGTTAAGAAAGTAGCGTCTTTTAAATTATTCGACGTTCAATTATCTTTATGGATCTGCGGAAGAGACGGACGCATCTGAAGTAGGGATGTGCGGTTCGTATCGATCTAGTAAAATATCTATAGTTGCTAGCAATTTCGGTAAATCGATATTTTACAAAATCGATTGTGTTGTACATCCCTACTATAGAGTTGAATGTAGCGTCGCGACCGTTTTTGCGTGTGGCGTCAGTCAGAACGCATTAAAGTTAGGGAAAAAATGGCATTTTAATTGCACAATTTGATCATTAGTGCGGTTGATTGGGTATTGAAATCAAATTGTTGTTTGTATGCGTGTTTTGGCTAGGGAATGTTAAATTTTATGACGCATTTGTATTTTTCTTTCTATAATTAGGTGATTTTAACAATTAAATTTGAAAGTTTCATTATTTTTGTGCATTGTCAGCATTTTTAAATGCCTATTGATAATATTCACGTAACAAAAAAAAAACTTTTTTCTTATCAAACTTCACAAAAAAATCATTAAAATAAAGTAAATTTATAGCCATACGTGTGAAGTAGGGATGTAGATACACGCGGACGGATAGGGTGAGCCTTAAATAAGGGCAAATATGTTTAGGGGTAGTATATTTCGACCCCCGAAACACGATTACGAGTTTTTTTCGTGAAAAAAAAATCGAAATTTGGAATTTTTTGAAAAAAATTGGGATTTTTTTAGATTTTAGGTAAAAAAAAACATAATTTGTTGATAATACGGCAACATAGGTTCTCAAAATTTAACCAAAAATATATTTTTTTTTAATTTTCAAAATAAATAACTCCATTATTTTTGACCTAAAGCGGTAAAGAGAAAATATGTTTCTTTTATCGAGATCTACCAGCCCTGAAAATATGTTATGACACTTATGTGGGATTCACCCTGTACAAGTCATTCTAATAACAGTGACTTACCCTGTACAAGTTAGTCTAATAACTAACATGTTAACTAATATTTCGAGAAACATTAGTCGTAGCGGTTTTTTCCAAAACACTTTTCTTAAGTAAAAAAGGCGGAAATGTATATTTTTTTTACTCAGTAGTTTTACACAGATACGAACGAAAAGTTATTACTCTTCAAATCAGCTTAAAATATGTAGGTTACGCTCTCAACAAGTAGGAGCCATATTGATACCGAAATCAAATATCGCATGTCAAAAACACTCAGACACTAATTTTCATCCACATATCGACGTTTGTTCACAAATTATTTGGATTATATCAAAATAAAAACGAATATTCTACACCCTGTATCTCCTAAACGAAACATTTTAGGACATATATTTATGCAAACTTTTACTTATTTCTATCTGCAGAATATGCTGCCAAAATTTCTTAAAATGCAATTCGGATCACACTGTATATACCGGGTGCGTATCAAAAGTGGCTCACCTCTATAACTTTTTAATTTTTTCAGATAAAAAAAAAACGAGATTTGGTATAAACTATATGACATAAATTAAATTAGGATTAATTGACGCATTCAATTGTTTTCGGTCGCTGCCTGTTTCCCCGGAAATGACTACAACTTTTGATTTTTAAATGACACCCTCTGTATTTTGTTACTTTATTCGATAGAAAATTACATTCTGAATAGAATGACATATCATATGTCAACTTTTGATATTTTCCAACATAGTTTGTTTGAAATTGCTTCAACATGCGATTCATAACGACAATTAATTTGACTCGGAATACCAAGTGTGTGGTACCAAATTATTCGTAAAAAATGCTTTTTCGAAATATGCTAATGAGCCACCCTCATTCTATTTGAAAAAATTGAGATATGATTAAAAATACGATTTAGGCATCTTTTTTATTTATTTTTTATTTAATCCAACTGTTTCACCCTCTCCCACTCACATACCCACTCCCCCCACTCCCCCTCCTCCATCGCATTCCGATTCTCCATCAAATCGCATAATATCAGTCGACAATACGTTATCAAGCCTTTGATTGGCGATAAAGGGCCATTATACGGATTCCAGAGGCCGTCCCGCGTATTAATCATAATGACGGCGCGTATAATAGATATCGGAGCATATATTAGTTAAATGTCGCCGCTGTAGGGGTGGGAAGGGGTGATCAAAATGAAGGACGGGTGGTAGACGGTATAAGTGATCGGTCTTGGCTTAATTAATAGGAGAGGGGATAGAGGGAGTAGGGGAGGGGAATATATGAGGGTATCCATAGAAATAATGATGAAGTGGGTAATATATAGATAGGGTTAATTGTTCGATTAGCGCAGGTATAAGATTGCAGGTGTTTTTTTAAATTATTTTATCGAGTTTTTCACAATTTTTAATTACATTTACAATTAGTATTTTATTTGTAATATAAATAGAGGTATTTTTTATTATATTTTATTTACAACTACATATGTAATACTGACATTACTGACTTGTGATTCTTTAAGAAACCAACTTAAACATAATAACACAGGCAAAACCCCGAGGCTAAATCTCTTCTAATCCCTCTCCCTGTTATGTGTACGCTTAAATAACTGAAGACGAGCGATGTTATATACTCCGAAAGCTCTCGGTAGTTTTATCGCTGCCACAGAAACACCATTTCCCACCCGCACCAGCCTGTGTTTCTGCGTGTATTATCTCGCTCCCCATCAGTGCGACCTCGCTCTAAAGCGTATTTGCGTTCGTCTATGTGTTTCGTTTGGCAATGGGATCCTTATTATCGGGATTATCGCTTAACGAGGCTGGATTTGCATCGAAACTAAGACTGAAGCACACACAGAGAAAACGTTAATAATCAGTTGAAAATGTCTGACAATTGCTTAAATTTTTCATATGGTATTAGAATGTGAGCTTTTCTATGCTCTTTTCATAATTATAAAGTTGTTCATAACTGTATAAAGTATGAGACGCATTTTTTTTTAAATATTATATTTCATTGTCTCTGGATCCTATTTATTAGAGGAAAAACTTTTTTTGATTTTGAGGAAAATGCACTACAAAAAATCATGTTCTATTTATACCGTATGGCGCATCAGAACGCGGGACATAGGAAATCCCATGTAAATTTTGAAAAGGTCAAATATTATCTCCCCAGATGATTTTATGCAAAAATTCTATTAGACTTTTTTGAAGAGGCGTTAAAGTTGTACTGTTGTCTAGAATTTAGTTTTATTTGGAATAGGCATCTAAACGTTATTTGCAAAAATCTACCTTCAAATTACTAAAAATTTCTAAAACGGCCCAGAGAAAGCTACAATTAAAATTACAGCAAAAATATGATATTGTCGTTGGCAAATTCGATGTTACATTTTTTTGTTAACAAGAATTTCTGTGGTTTGAAAAAGGTGGTTAATTTTTTTCTGAATTGGAATGATTAATTACCTACAAAAGAATTAGTTGAACTGGTTGAACAATCGCGGTGTATGACTTGTTTGCCGTTCACCTAACCTAACCAAACAAAACCCCAAATGATTCACAACTCACAATATAAAACTGTTAAGGGGAGAATCTTTAGTATTCCACAGAGGTGTTGTTTTCAGTCCATCTAAATTTCTGTATTTAAAATTCCTATAAAAACGGTTTTTGAGTGTGCTCCACAGGAAGAAGTCGTTCGGCGAAAGATCCCGTGATCTTTTCCTACTGTATCCCCAATAAACGGGAGTCAATATTTTTCTTTTTCTCAACATGAAGCATATTCAAGTCATTGTTATTTTCTTCCTGCTCACTTATTTTTGTTTTCACACTTCAATGTGCTTAATACCTTAGTGTACTTAGTTTCAAACCTCTGGTTTATTCTTTAAACTGTTGACGGCTTTCCGGAGACTCAGCTGCGAATATATCTAACACAACGAGAATACCATTTCCGGTTAAATGCCGTTTAACCATCATATTTTTTTCAGAACTTGCAAAATTCATAATTATTTTATACAAAATTACTCTGTATGAGACCTTCAAATTTTTGTAAACAAAATGCGACATCGAATTTGGCTTTCTCTGGACCGTATTATAAATTTTACTAATTTGAAGGTAGATTTCTGAAAGTACAACTTTAACGCCTCTTCATAAAAGGCGAATACAACTTTTGCATAAAATCATCTGTAATATTTTATGCTGTTATTAAAGATATCACCATTTCCGTAACATTGAATTAAATAAATTTTGAGTATGCTTCTTTAACACTTTAGTAGTTACAAGTGATTCTTTAAGAAAATAACGTAAACATAATAACACAGGCAAAACCTCGCAGTTAAATCTCTTCTAATCCCTCTCCCTGTTATGTGCACGCTTAAATAACTGAAGACGAGCGATGTTATATACTCCGAAAGCCCTCGGTAGTTTTATCGCTGCCACAGAAACACCATTTCCCACCCGCACTAGCCTGTGTTTCTGCGTGTATTATCTCGCTCCCCATCAGTGCGACCTCGCTCTAAAGCGTATTAGCGTTCGTCTATGTGTTTCGTTTGGCAATGGGATCCTTATTATCGGGATTATCGCTTAACGAGGCTGGATTTGCATCGAAACTAGGACTGAAGTACAAAGTACACACAGAGGAAATGTTAAGAATCAATTGAAAATGTCTGACAACTGCATAAATTTTTCATTATGGCATTAGAATGAGAGCTTTTCTATGCTCTTTTTATAATTATAAAGTTGTTCATAACTGTATAAAGTATGAGACGCATTTTTTTTAAATATTCATTATGTCTCTGGATCCTAGAGACTGAGTCGATGAGTTCGACTGAGAATTTAAATACTGTCCCGTATGTGTCGGTTTTCGACGAACGAATTAGTTTAGTTCACACTTGATAACGGGCGGTGATACTTCTGATCGAAATGTTGTGTAAGCAAAATAAATAAAGACAATGGAAGTCCGAAATTCTTTTAGTTTTAATACTGAATCATTGTCTACCACATTCAAAGTAAATTAAATGCTCTATAATCTAAAAAATAGATCTGAAAATAAATTATGCGAATATAGAGCGACTTCTCGATAACAAAACTAGAGACTGCAAAAAACGTTTTACATAACATTTTCCCTCATAATCCTTCATTATTACTCAACAATCTCAGTTCGCGGCCAGAGCGTCTCTAATCTTCAGGGAGCGAGTTACGGAGCACCGATGATGACGGGCATCCCGCTTAATAATCCGAAACGTCGGAATGTGTTCCGTCCTACGATGGCTCCGTCACGGCACTGCGATATCGCCTAGTCTAGTTAAACGGTAATTTTCGTAATGGGGATTTGGCCTAATGAAACGCCGTTCTCCTTTATGGGATGGTGTGGTGTAATGGGTGAAGTGTGTACACTGGGAGAAGCAAAATGTGTAGTGGTTTAAAAGGTGAAGACTAAAAAAAATTGTATGTGTACTACGTGCGCATATTTGAAGTGATACTAACAGCTATTAAATTGAAGGATTTGAAGGATATATATTTGTTTATGAATTCTTTACATAAACTTAAAAAATAGAGTAAATTATAAAACCGTATACTATTCTAGCTTTATAATTTTATAATGTTTTTTTAATTTTTATTAAAAAACGATAATTCTATTACCCGGCCGGATAGCTGTGGCTATTAAACCAAAATACTACTACATCTATATCTCTGACTATATACATCTATATCTCTGACTCTATACTATATCTCTGACTATATACTAATTGCTACAAACCAACAATTCGTTTTGTGTAGTCTGTAGTCGCTTTTGTTTAAATGTTTTGTTCATTATTCAAGTTGGGGATTTATTGTTAAGTTAATATTAGTCATTAGGCAACCAGTATTTCTTTTGCATAATCAAAATTGGGACTCTAAATTGCTGTTTTTTTATAATGGAAAATAAATTTCTTGCAGTTTTTAGGTATATAATAAAATTATATAAGAGTTTCTTGCCTTGAACTGCTAATATAGAAATTAATTCCACGCTGTGTTCGACATAATGTAGATCAACTTGCTCTCACTACCGGTTTCGGGGCCCTACCCCATCATCAGGTGAGCTTGGGTCGTTTCCACAATAGTAGGGTAGGGCCCCGAAACCGGTAGTGAGAGCAGGTTGATCTACATTATGTCGAACACAGCGTGGAATTAATTTCTATATTAGTAGTTCAAGGCAAGAAACTCTTATATAATTTTATTATATACCTAAAAACTGCAAGAAATTTATTTTCCATTATAAAATTTGGGCTAGCCGAAAAAAGCCTTTATTTACTATCGATAGTTGTGCCTCGGTGGTACGAAAGTACTACCATTGCACGCAGGCCGCTATCTCGCGATATGGGACTTAATATCTTACCGCTACTTTACGACAAGTCTTGCTGTTTTTTTAGACAGACAATTGCTGTTTTTTAGACAGATGTCACTTGTGTTACCATTATTCACTTCATTATTCGAATTCTTAGAATGTTGTTAACAAAAGTTCCATCTTAAAATAAATTTTTAATTAATCACAATTGTTTATCTCCATCATTTACTGGATTAATAATACAGAAATTTCAGCTCAATTACAAACAATTAATTATTTATAGTGATTTACTAGTTACTAGTGTCCTCCAATGAAAATGCGAGTTACTAACTCTAAATTCTAATTCTGAGCTGGCTAATGAGCTAGATGCTTTACCTAGCATTTTCTTGATTAAAATCCTTTCATAAAATTTCTTTCACCCGACCTTTTCAGTGGAGGTGTTTTATCTTTAGGATTACCTAGAAGTTATTGTAATTTATTAATAGCATTACATTACACTCATCTGGAATTATTAGTATTACAAGTGCATAAAGCAAATTTAAAAACTGCCGTCAATCTTTTACTATCCATTTCCCGTCATCCCGACAAAACGAAACGGCATAAAAATAGCCTATAAAACTGCAGGGCGACGACCAGGGGGGTCGTGGCCCACCCGCCGGGCCCCAAAAAGGGCCTTGATTGATGTAGATAGAGCGTGCCCCATTAATGGAGCCCATTTGGCAAACTCTCGCTCTCTACCCTTTGCAACAGGCTCGCTGTTCCGACAGTAGTTGTTATTGTGCGTTTGTCCAGCCAGTCAACTGATCACCGTTTACTCTTTGTTTTCGGTCGCGTTTTTTTGAGTTATTTCTCGTGTGATGATCGAAAACAAATATAAATTAGCTGGTCAATTTATTTTCTGTTGACTACGTGACACGAAGTAATATAATACACATAGATGTAAAAAACGCAACGGAAAAAATATTGGTGAAGTTTGGTTTGGTGATATTATTTTTTTTAAATTTTTATTTATATTTCCTTGATTTTTTTAGCAAACTGCATATAAATATATCAACATTATTTAATAAACTCAGTTTATTATTAACTTTAATATTTGATTTATTATACAGGGTAAATCGAAGAGTTGTTTTTACCCTATCTTTAAAACACCCTGTGCAATAATTTCGTGAGTAAATTTTCCTAAAACATTATTTTTTGGTCAGAACCATAAACACCTGAATATTTTGTTTTTTGACTCATGTCAACACATGCCTTGGTAAATTTTTAAGAGCAAAATGAACTTGGCAGAAACATATTGCAATGTTTCAATTATCTTTACTTTTTGATGTTATTCAATCAAATTCGAAGCGTTCGGCATTTAACGTTTTATGTAAAACTGGCTAGGTATTTTTACACAAATGAAGATGGAAATTGAAGATAAAGAATTATACTACATCCGTATTGTAGCACATTTTTAGACAACTTCTTTATTTTAAGATTTTAACGTCAAATAAGGAATATTTCCTTATGCTTGGACTAAATTTTCTCAAAAAATAAAGACATAATTTAAAATTGCGGTACAATACGGAAATAGATTGAAGTTTTGTGATTATAGTGATATATAATTTAAATGGTCCTGTAACAAATTACTCGCTATTTTATGGTAAATGCTGAAGCTCTTTAAACCTTAATCAAAGCACGTGTGTTTGGAATTTTGGGTGTGGCTTAACATGACAGGATCAGGTTAGGTTAGGTTAGGCAGATTTCCGGAATATAATATACATTTCCTTCGGCCACACACCCGCTTTACCCTGATAGCGACCCGAACAGTACAGCGTAATAGAATCATTAAAAATCAACCAATACATGTGTTGACATGAGCCAAAAAACAAAATGTTCAGGAAACATGGTTCTGGTCGAAAAATAATGTTTTAGGAAAAGTTACTCACGAAATTATTGCACAGTTAAAATTAAAATGCAGTAACAATTTTAATGCTTCATTTCTCTAGATGTATTTATGTTTTTAAAACCAAATATTGTACCGAAGTTTATGTATTTACTAAATTTTGTTTTGCAATAATAAAAATAACACTACCTCATTTGAATATAAAGAAATATGTCTATTTTTAAATAAAGGGTCATCTCAATGTCATTTTCGAAATATGGCTCTGAAAACTTAAGTTTTTTTAATTGGGTAGTAAGGCTACTAGTAACATAGCAAGTTGCCGGACGAATTTACGTTTACCCGTTTTGCGTTTGTACTCGAGATTCACTGCCGGCTAGTCGGCTGGTCAGGCAGTACGCAGTTGGAGTTGCGCTTGGACGGGTCGGTCGTGGCAGACTAGGAATACGAGGCGTATACCTAGTCTCCTAGTATTCCTAGTATTTATTATTTTCATTTTAAGTGTTTACCTTCACTTAAGGTAACATTTAAAATGAAAATACTTAAATATTTATTATTTGATTGTGTTTACAAGCCAAAACTAAAAATAAATAAATTCTCTAAACCCAAAAAAAAACTAAAATGTTACTCTAAATAAAAAAAAGTTATAACAAGTGTTCAAAAAGACCATCTTCTTCTGCTAGACAGCAGCCTAGGCGGTCGTAAAATCCCCGTCTGATATTGGCTAACATATTAGGGCTAATAGTTTGGAAAGCCTCTCGTATTTTTACTTGAAGCTCATCCAGATTATTAGCCCTATTATGACCATACACATTGGATTTTACATAACCCCACAAAAATAAGTCATTGGGAGAAAGATCTGGTGATCTAGCGGGCCACAAAATAGTTCCATATCCACTAATTAAACGATTGGGAAAAGTATTGTTCAAATATTCGTGAACAATACGGGCATTGTGGGCAGGACAACCACCTCAGCAATTTGATTACTTGAAAACGTGGGATTTTGATCCGCGGTAGCACAAATGAACACTTGCTTTAACTCCTGTTCTTCATTAATCAACACATCAGGCTTTTTGTGTTTTTGTGGGAACACGCACCCATGTGTTTCAAAATTAGTAATGACTCTTGATACAGTAGGTAAAGATGGAATTGGCCTGTTTACAAAAGTTTGTGGAAAAATTGTTTGTATATCCCGATAAGACCTATTTTGGAAATACCATTTTACAATTTGAATTTTCTCACGAACTTCGTAAACATCCATTATTTTACTTAAAAAATAAATGTTACACGAGAACTGTGGCGAGAATCTATGTATTCGTTTTGGCTATTAAAACACGAATAAATACACATTTTGAAACATTCTTATCACATATCTACCTATTTTTATTTTTCGCATTTTTTCGCCTGCTTTTTATCCGGCGGACGGGTATACGCTAATTCGTCCGGTTCTGCCTATGTTACTACTACGGTGGTCCGGTCTGTATATATTTTTCATTTTATTGAAACCCCAAAAAACACACGACAATGGGACACCCTGTACGAATACGTGCAAGTGAAAATCAGCGGCAAATCCAAGAAAGCCGAAAATCAACGACCACGTCGCAGATAGACGTAATTGATCGGCCGTTAAATACGGGAGAAATTCGAGTTTTCCGAATTTCTAAATCGACGGCACTTTTTTTCCAGGAAAAAGAAAGGAAAACCAAGGCGGTTTGCGTTTTCCGATCGGTGCCATTTTTAATTTGGTCGTTCGTTGTTCGGCGTCGGAAAATGCAGCGCGGGTTGCCGTAAATTTCCTTGCAAAGGCGACCGGTTCCGGTTCCTTTGTCTCGTAATTCACACGTGCCGAGATTTATTCTTTATTAGAAGGCGTTTTATTAAAAAATTCCCTGGTTTAGGGGCAAGAGAGGGGGTGCAGTTGGTCGCAGAGAGGTGTCCATAGGTCTGGAAAATAAATTATAGTTTAAAAAACTAAAAAACATGCTTCTATAGCTTGATTTAGAACCTCGAAATTAGTAGAATAATACTCTTAATATTAATTAATTCATTCTAAGTATTATTTTTATTATTGCAACACAAAATTTAGTAAATACAGAAACTTCAGTACAATATTTGGTTTTAAAAACTTAAATACATATGTACAGGGTGGGTCAAATTCGACGCTTTTAAATGGAAACACCCTTTTCTATAGGAGATAGACGAAAACTAATATAGGTGTTTGGAGCTCAATTTTCATCAAAAACATCATGGTGAAAACCGCACATCAATATCTGTTACCGTTTTGGAGTTACGGGGTGTTTTTCAAAAATGTGCATTTTTAACAAATCGCTGTAACTTTTTTGCTATGGAAAATTCTGTATTTCTATGAAAACATTTCCAAAGCACCTTTTTACGTAGAATTTAATGGTTTAAATTTTTGCTATGGAAGATTCTGTATTTCTATGAAAACATTTCCAAAGCACCTTTTTACGTAGAATTTAATGGTTTAAGTATAATTTTTTTAAAATTAATAATTTAAAAGTTATCAACGGAAAAGATTTTTTATTTGGGACACCCTCTATATTTTTAATTAACTGAAAATAATTTAAAATTACCTTTCCAAAAGTATAACACACTAGATATTTTGCTCGATGCCTCTTTGAGATATAGAGTATATAAAAATTCGCCCGCTTTAAATAAGCAGGCTTTGAACGGCACCGGCTGTAATGCAAAAAAATTCTAGCTGTGAACATCAATTAAAACGAAAATAATATTTGCTATGAGAGATGCAGAGTTTTATAACAATTTAAAATATATTTAACCAACATCAACACATTTAAACTATATCTAATAACAATAAAAATAAATTAGCAAACCAAGACATGAGATTTTGCTACAGGTGTTCGACATATCGACCCTCTTCTGTTATGGACAGACGGGGCAGTATTTGGTTTGGTTTGGTGAAAATTTCTCGCGGAATTCATTAACTCAGTAGGGGTGAAAGATACCCTCTCATTACTGCTAAGTATTTTTAATTCTTGTCTAGATTAAACGGAAGAATAAGGAACTTTTATTTTTCGACAAATATATCCATAGGAGTAGATCCATGGGCACTAAGTCAGGCGGCCTCGACGGCCAACGGCTGGGATCTTGGTTAGGTATTCAATTATTCTTGAAATTGGCTGCAAAAATTTGCTGATAACTTCAGCGTTCAGAGTCAGTGCGTCGTATTGCTGGAAAAATATGTTTTCGAGTTCCATTAAGGACATATCATACGGCATTTTATTGACCATAAAATTGCGCAACTTTACCTCCATTTAACCGATCCTGTATCTCTTACGGTTTCCGAAATCCCAATGATGAGCGTCGAATTCACCCTGTACTTTATTTTTTTTTAACTGGTTATCTGTGGAAATGTTTAATTCCACGCCACTGCCTAAAATACGCGTCATCTCTAATTAACTCACATTCTTTGTTCGAAGCTGGCAAACACCGGCAATCGTCATTACTAACGACGTACCTCTATAATATTTGAATATTCAAAATGGGACTCGTCGAGCGAACGCCACGCATCGCAACAAACTCGATATTAACAATTCAATTGCGAATCTAATAACGTAATTTGTTTATACCTACGTAAATTATTAATTTTAATTGGAAATTTAGTTATGACATACGCAAATATGTATTTTCCCACTGCGCCCGGGCGAAATTTATATTTTTTCCCTCCACGGCATTGTTTCGAAAATAAATTCGGGCTTATTAAATATGCTAATGAAACGGTGCATGAATTTAGTCGCAATAAATGGTAATCAGACTATACTAAGCAGGTTTGAAAATATTTGATATATAATTAAGAGGCTATTACGCTGTACTTTCGAGTCGCTCTCAGGGGTCGGGTAAAGCGCGTGTGTGGCCGAAGGAAATATACAGGGTGAGTTTCCTACGATGTTCTCTATGGGTATCTCGGAAACTACTGGAGATAGAGAGTCGGTTAAATGGGGAAAGAATTGCAGTTTTGTGGGGTTATAAATACGCGCCTTTCAGATTTTTGAAAAAGTTCATGGCTTGCTAGATATTTAAAAAAAAAACAAATTTTGGCTATTTTAAAAATTGTCCCAAATTCCATTATAAGCTATTTTAGACAAAAAGTTTTCAGATAAAAGTTGTAGATAATCACATCCTTAATGAGATTGTGTCCTCCGTTTTTTACTAAAGCCTGCCATTTTTGACATATGACACAAACATATGTTTTTTTAAATGGAAACCATAGTTGGCCGTGACTTCATAAAAAGCACCATTTTCTAAACTTTTTAGCGATATAAGCTATAATATGTCTTCTTCGAAAAATTACGAGTTATAGCCAATATTTATAATTTTTAAACAATTTTACTTAGTTAGCCATGGAAACAAATTTAATCCTCTTTGCTCTCAGAAATGTGAAACTGTCACAACCAAATTTTGTAAATTAAAATAAACAAAAATTGTAATTTAAAAAAAGCATTTTCGAGGATACGTTGCCCGGTGAATGTTTAGAGAACGATTTTTAAGACATGTTAGAAAAGTTAAATTTAGTTATAGCCAATTCTTATCTTTCTTGACTAATTTCACTTAGATTGTATGGTATTCTTATTCTGTTATGATTTATAACTTATAAAAAGTCAGAATATATTATTAAACAGTTATTTACAATTTACATTACATAAACTAAAACTTAAAAAAATAATATCACTACATACACTTTAACTTATTTTAGAAAATGTCCAAAAAATCCGCCATTGTTTTGAGTAGCATCTTTTTAAAACTAAATTACTACCTATTTTCACAGAAAGACCGGTCGACTTGATTAAACTTCTCTCGTACCGCCACTTCGAGTGCCTCTCTTAATTCATACTTTTTTTGTAAACCTTGTTGTTAACTATACCGCATAAAAAAATCTAAAATGGATAGATCAGGTCATCGAGGAGGCCCATGCAATTGGTCCACCTCTTCCTATCCCCGAGTTCGCATAATTATGATATAAATAATTTTTAACATTTCTTTCATTATGGGGGGGGGGGTAATGAAAGTCATGTTAGAACCACTGTATTGATGCGCAAGTACCTACACGGTTTTCTTCATTTCTTCATTTGAAAAATTCATATTTTTTACAATTTTTGTTTATTTTAATTTACAAAGTTTGGATGTGACAGTTTCACATTTCTGAGAGCAACGGCGATTGAACTTGTTTCCATGGCTTACTAAGTGAAATTGTTTGAAAATGGTAAGAATTGGCTATAACTAAGCTTAAAAAATGGCGCTTTTTATGAAGTCATGGCCAACTATGGTTTCCATTTAAAAAAACATATGTTTGTGTCAAAAATAAAACAAAAAATATGTCAAAAATGACAGGCTTTAAAAAAAAAGGAGGACACAATCTCATTAAGGATATAATTATCTACAACTTTTATCTGAAAACTTTTTGTCTAAAATAGCTTATAATGGGATTAGGGACAAAAAAAAACCCACAAAACTGCAATTCTTATCCCATTTAACCGACTCTTTATCTCTAGTAGTTTCCGAGATACCCATAGAGAACATCGTAGGAAACTGTATATTATATTTCAGAAATCTGCCTAAGGCTTAGCCCGATCCTGCCGTGTTAGCCACACACAAAATTCCAAACACACGTGCTTTGATTAAGGTTTGCAAAGCTTCAGCATTTGCCATAAAATAGCAAGCAATTTGTTACAAAAGCATATAAATGATAATATATGACTGTAATCACAAAACTATTTTGTTGATGTTTGACCATCAAAATCTTAAAAATAAGTTGTCTAAAAATGTGCTATAATAAGGATATAGTATACTCCTTTATCTTTAATTTCCTTCTTCATTTGTGTAAAAATACCTAGCCAATTTTACATAAATCGTTAATGCCGAACGCTTATTTTGCTACTTTTTCGGACGAGTAAAATGGACTCTTAACTTACTGAGAATTTTATAATAGAGTTACTTATTTTAATTACGCCCAGATATGTTGCTTTCGACTCTGTAAACAGAGATGCACTTTGGGCAATTATGCAAAAGTTCGGAGTACCCAACAAATTTCTTACAGTATGTAAATAAACATAACAAGTCACATAAGTCAAGAGTATCACATCATAGATCACTGAGCGATCCTGACAAATATAGAATAAGTTAGGCAGGGATGTGTCTTAGCTCCTCTCCTATTCAACATATTCATGGCAGCTCTCACTATTATAGTGGACAGCAAACAGCAGGAAAGAGCAATGGGCATTAGATACAGATACGACGGCGCGGCGCGGCGCGGCGCGGCGGTCTGTTCAACATAAAAAAACTCAAGACACGGGCAAAAACACGTACAGGGTAGCCCATCGAAAACGTTCCGCAAGACATAGCGGCCAGGGTATTTATTTTTTCAAAAAATCCAAAAACACGTCAATTTTGTTTGTGAGGGGGACAACTTTTGCCCGATTGCAAAAACGATTGCAAAATATTCAACCCTCTAAGCGGGGGTGTCATCCCCCAACTCTTTTCAAATGGAAAGGGGGGTCAAGTGGCGCCGCAATAAAAAGAGCTTTCTATTCTCTATATTTCCCCGCTTCGTTTTTGAAAATCGGTCGAGTCATTGAGGAAATATGAAGGATTGAAATTTGAAAAGTTTATTTAAGCATTTATCAGAGATATCTTTTTTCTTATTATTTCTAGATGTTTACACATTTTTTCACTTGCCACAACGTTGAACGATCAGGTGCGGTAACTACCGCAACTGCTAGATAGCTGTTATGTGACTTGTACGTTGAAGTTCTTCTCAATATCGTTAAACTGACCTACAATAGAATTTCCAAAATTACCAGCCCACACGTTCAATTTCTGAGGATTTTGTGTGTGCACCTCGTGAAAAACCCTAGGGTTATCCTCAGCCCAGTACCGACAGTTGTGCCGATTAGCTACACCGTTCAAAAAGAAAGTACACTCATCCGAAAAACACACATTAAATAGGAAATTATTATAATTCGCCACTCGTTCACTCATAGCTTCACAAAATTGCAAGCAACGATCAAAATCGTCTTCGTTGAGTTCTTGTACCAACTGAATTTTGTACGGGTGGAACTTGTGTTTTTTTAATATCCTTTGGAAACTTCTACGATTCCCGCCGGTCTCGTTGGCTAATTTTCTTGTACTCAGAATACTGTCCATGGCAACTTGGCCCAATACGAATACCTCCATAGCTTCATTTACTACAGGATTTTCCCTCTGCCTCTTTTTATTCATAACGGAACCAGTTTCGCGAAATTTTTCTACTAACTGGCGAACAATTTTGCCATAAAGGTGTTTGTCAAGATGGCGTTCATTGAATATCTGCGCAACCCGATTGCAAACATCTAGAAATAATAAGAAAAAACAGCAAATTGGTCGAAGGAATTTATCCTTATCATTTAATCTGATAAATGTTTAAAAAACTTTTCAAATTTCAATCCTTCATATTTTCCCAACGACTCGACCGATCTTCAAAAACGAAGCATTGCGGTACCCCTTGACACCCCTTTCCATTTGAAAAAAAATCGGGGGATGACACCCCCGCTTAGAGGGTTGAAGATTTTGCAATAATTTTTGGGGCAAAAGTTGACCCCTCACAAACAAAATTGACGTGTTTTTGAATTTTCTGGAAAAAAAATTACCCTGGCCGTTAAGCCTTGCGGAACGTTTTCGATGAGCCACCCTGTATAATATTCATCACAGAACTTCAACACGCTGATAACTGCGCTGTAGTTGCGAAAACGTTACAGCAATTAAAAGAAATGCTGAACACATATGCCTGGGCATAGGGGGCTTTGGACCTTAAGCTGAACATCGATAAAACTAAAATCATGTGAACACCCCTGGAAAATCACAACAATGCTATAAATATCGGAGAATAACTATTGGAATATGTAGCGGAATTAAATTACCTCGGCAGTTTGATTTCGAAAAAGGCCAATATTAAGTCTGATATTCAGCACAGAATTAGTAGCGCCTTAAGAACACTCTGGAAATTAAAAAATGGGGTTTTCTACAATCATGACTTGAGCACCAAAAAGAAACTTACAGTGTACCGAGTAATAATAATCGCCACCATGTTATATGGAACCGAAAGGGTGGTGCTGGGTGTCGATGCCGTACCGACCGGCACTTGAACGCATTAGCCCACGGCCACCCAGAAAGCGATTTTTGCGTTTTTTTGCGTGAAGCGTCTTTCGCAGCTAAAACAAAATAACAGGTTTATATAGTAGCCCGACCAAAAGCGTGTAGCGTTCGGCGTGTCTCACAAAAGACGTAAATGTAGCGTCTTTAGCGATTTCTAAGATGGGACCCCGTCATAAGCGGATGTAATATTTAATAATACAAAAAAAAAATAAATTTTATCCAGCCATCGTCAGTAATTTTATTATTTGCATTTCTGATATAATAAAATTAAAATAAACAAATAGTTTACAGGACGTATTGGAAATAAAAATGAGAAATTTACCGAATTTTTCAAATTTACCTTGATTTTTATTGAACTCACAAAAATACACACATTTTTTTTTAAATTCTAAACTGTGAATTAAAAAAAGATAAAACCATTTTTGCTTAATAAAGGGTATGGCTTCCTCTACTGTTTATTACAGCCCTACATCGTCTCTCCATGCTCCTGATCAGGTTGTCGATCTCTTCTTGAGGTACAGCCTGCCACGCTGCATTCACGGCCCGAACCAGATCCCTAAGAGTCTCACGAGGCATACCCATTCTCAAAATTCTTCTTTGGACCGCGTCCCATACGTGTTCGATGGGGTTGAGGTCAGGAGATTGTGCCGGCCTGGGTAAGATGTTTAATTGATGAGCATTGATAAACTCACTTACAACTCTGGCTGTATTGTCATGCATGAGAATGAAGTTTATCCAAAAATCATTGGCATATGGTAACACGACAGGCTCAAGAATTAAATCACGATATGTGAAACCTGCTAGAAACCTTTCAAGAAAAACGAGATCGGTTTTTCGGCGTAACTGGACTCCTCCCCAGACCATAACTGTTCCACCTTGATAAGGGTGTACTTCCTGAACATGATCCAACCGAATAAGATTTCCCGGTTCTCTCCATACCCTAAGCCTTCTCGAATCCGGATGAATTCCAAAGTGTGACTCATCCGTGAAGAGAACATTGGCCCATTGTTCATTCGATCACTGAACATGATCTTGAGCCTACAAATATCGTAACTCTCTACCTAACAATATTTCCTCTCGTTAAGGGTTGAGCTCTCCAGGGGCGTCTGCTTCTTAAGTTGACCTCTCTTAATCTATTGCGAACAGTGTCAGGACTAACGGTTACATTATGTGTTTCCTGGAGAATTAAACTAAGCTCTGGTGCTGTAAGACTCGGTCGGCGTCGAACATTTAATTGTAAAAAATGATCTTGCTGAGGGGTAGTAATGCGATGTCGCCCTGTGTGCCTTTCAGCAACATCATCACTTTCACGGTAGCGTGCACTTAATCGCGATATTACACTTTGCGTTGTATTTAATGCTCTAGCTACGTCGATTTGGCGCATTCCAGCTTCGAGCATACCCATGGCCCTTAGCATTTCGTCTCTGTTAAGATGTCTACGCTCCATAATGTCGTTTAATACTAAACAGAGTTATTTGAATGAAATCTGGGCAGTTATCATAGAAACATAGCCAGTACAGGTTAAATTCGAACAACTGATTCTAGGTGCTTTTTATACATTTGACAAAAAATGCACAAACACTTCTGCAAATATACCAAATTTAGAAATAACTAGTGTGACTACTTCGTTTCAATCGAAGTAGAAAGAATCGGCCTACAAATATGTGGTTGTTTATTCAAAACATTTATTTTTAACTTTAATAAAATGATATCCCTACATTCTTAGTATGATTTTTTTCATTTTACGGTATTATCTAATAGTTATTTTTTATACAAGACGATAAAATGGTATTGTATTGTCGACCGAAAAGATTAATTCACGAGCGAGGAAATCTCGAGTGAATTGATTTCGGGAGACGATACTGCAATTTTATCGTCGGGTATAAAACAATTTTTTTTCCCGTAGAATAAACTATCGTGGATCGTGGCATAACGTCCGTTTCCGATGTTTCATAGGTATTTCGTACATGTTCTTATATAAAATAAAGTTTCTTGTATGCAACACACTGTATTTTATTTATAAAATTAAACGAAAATAATAATATATTTGAATAAACAATATTTGGCGATATAATTCCGGAAGAAGCCGAACCGCTCCGAAATTTTCAAAAGCTTTGGGTCGCGACCGTTGCAAGAATAGCGCCGCAAATAATGTTTACATTGTCCTTATGGGCACTTTCCAATCTAAACTTGTTTCATTTATCTATGGGTTGAAGTTTAATTATTTTAAGGCAGTTTTCTTCTTTTTTTTTTGTGAATTTTATAACTCGTTAACAAAAAATCGTGACAGGCGCACCTCATGGTTTTGTAAGAAATTCTTGTAAGTTTGAATTTTTATCAGTACATGATAAACTGCCGTACCCTCGTGTCTACACTGTCCTCCAAAACACGCTCCAACCGATGCGATCTCGTGGCTTAAACTAATAAACGAACATCGAATTATCGCCAGAACTGCATCCAATTCCTTTTGTTTTATCTTTCCTCATTGGCCCGCAACTCTGTTCGCGTGCATTCGAGACGCTGAAGGGTCCAAAGTTAGGCTGGGTCCTTCCAATTATAATAATAAACCAAGCTTGCCACGGGTTGGGGGAGTTGGTGCAGTCATGCAGTCTACGGATCTAACCCGGGCTGCAGACGTGTTATTTTCGGTTATTAGGGGGGCCATCACGCGATATGATGAATATTTCTGATGTCTGTTGGCGTTGTTGTACGACATAAACATCGCCAATGGCGTGTCAAGGATCGTAATCCTGTTTGTTTTGGCAGTTTTGGATTTACCGATGAATTTGAGTCGAACTTCTTTGTTAGTTAGCAGATTATTGCCTTTAATTCGGCCATTACTTGAAATATTGTTCTATTGCTGACTATTTTAACTTGCACAATACAGGGTTTGGCAATAGTGCGTCGGGCATCTGTAGCTCCTACAACAAAAAATTTAAGAATTTTGGTTAAGTTCAAACCTGAAGTGTGTATTAGGATGTAACACTCAGATGCATTTTTTTAACAAACTGTATATAATTATATCCACTTCAATTCGTTAACTAAGTTTTTTATAAACTGTAGTATTTGACATATTATACAGAGTTAATCGAGGGGTTGTATTTTTATCGTAATTTTAAAACACCCTGTGCAATAATTTCGTGTGTAAATTTTCCTAAATTACAATTTTACGGCCAGAACCATGACTCTTGAGCATTTTGTTTTTTGATTCATTTCAATACATGCTTTGGTTAATTTTTAAGAGCGAAATGAACTGATCACGATTAATTTGCAATTTTATCAATTATCATTATTTTTTTATGTAATTTTTTAATATGACGAGATGGATTTGGTGACTATTGTCTTTACGTCATATTACGCTGCATTGGAAATTCTGTACTAAATTAAAAAAAAAAACTAACAATACAGTCCTGGTTTTAATAAACATTAATAACGATAACAGAACTAACGATATTAAAGAAAACATCTGTAATACTCAAATATACAAACAGGAAAAAAATTGTAAAAGATACCTTAATATTTTGTATTGCCACCCTTGGCTGCTGTGACTGCCTGTATACGTCTGTCCATACTGTCATTAAGGCTGTATACCGGGTGCGTCTCAAAAGTGACTCACTCATACTCAAACTATCATATGTCAACTTTTGACATTTTCAAATATGGTTTATTTGAAATTGCAACATGCGATTAATAACAAACATTTGACTCGAAATACCAAGTGTGTGGTACCAAATTATTCCTAAGAAATGCTTTTTCCAAATATGTTAATGAGCCACCCTCGTTCAATTTGGAAAAATTGAAATATGATTAAAAATACGATTTGGGTAACCGGCCAAGATAAAACACGAATAAAATTAGACGATCAAATCTATTTTTCGAAGATTCCTTGATTAAAAAATAGTGTTTTTAACACAGCCATGGCACTCTAGATTGAAATTTAAAATTCAATATTGTTTTAAGCGAAAACGTCAAGAGTTGAAATATGATATGTCATTCTATTCAGAATGTTTTTTCTATCCAATAAAGTAAAAAACCGAGTGTGCCATTTAAAAATCAAAAGTTGTAGTCATTTCCGGTGAAACAGGAAGTGACAGAAAACAATTGAATATGTCAATCAATTCTAATTTATGTCATATACTAACATACCAAATCTCCTTTTTTATCTAAAAAAATAAAAAAGTTGTAGGGATGAGCCACTTTTGACACTCGGTATATATCATATTGCACTATGTTTTCCCATTCTTCTTTAAGTACCAAGCAAAGATCATTTAATGAAGTTGGTACCGCTTCGCGACCTCTAACCCTTCTGCCAGGTATTTTCCAAATGTCGAATATGATGGGCAGTTCATAGTAGTATATAGTTTACAATAATCACCAAAGCCGCTTTGTCATATTAAAAAATACTTCAAAAGGAAATGATAATTGAAAAAATTGCAAATTGTTGGTGGCAAGTTCATTGCGCTAGAAAGTTAACCAAGGCGTCTATTGAAATCGAATATCGAAAAAACAAAATGCTCAGGAGATATGGTTCTGACCTTAAAATTATATTTTAGGAAAATTTACACATAAACTTATTGCACAGGGTGTTTTAAAGTTAAAGTAAAAAAAAAACAACCCCTCGATTAACCCTGTATAATATGTAATCGGAACTGAACGGTATTAACCCTGTACAAATACTGAAGTTTATAAAAAACTGAGTTTACGAATTTGAAGTTGATACAATTATATACAGCTTGCTAAAAAAAATCATGAAAATAGGTCTAAAAATAACACTTTAAATTTGACGAAAAATGTCTCCGTTGCGTTTTTTTTGCATCTGAGTGTATTTAAGAAAAATATTCTAACTTCTACAGGGTGTGTGATGTGGTGATTTCTCATAGTATCTTTAGTTCTTAGTGGGACATCCTGTATATATTTTGTTGAAATGCTTTGACTCATTAATTTTTATTTCTTTCACCATTAGTCCGTTGCTGTTAACACATTCAGTAAAAAGAATTTCAATATAAAAATTATTTTTTAAATTTCCAAACCATTTAAAACGCCAAAATATCACAGAAACTACACAATACCAAATAAGCGTTAGATTCCCTGTAGAACACGCTTTAAGCTAAATAAGTTTAAGAGTAACGGGTTTAATAGAGAAAGATGCCGGTGTAAAGTTTGGTTATGGGCGTGCGAGGAGGTCGTCTTCGTTCGAATTTTACGGCCCCGTCTTCTTACCCCATATGCAGTACGTGTTTAATCTAGTAACGCGAGACGCGAACGGCAGAGGGCGTTAAATATAATTACACTTGTATTTCATGGGCGCAGTTGAGTAGGGGTGGTGAAGAGGGGGGTTGCCGGAGGAAAACGTGTGGTGTGGTGGCAGAGGGGAAGGGGTTACGACCCAGGGGAACACAGGGAAGTAGATATAAATATTTTGATTAATACTTATTTTCTATATAAGACGATAAAATGGTATTTTATAATGCAATTTTATCGTCGTGTATAAAACAATATTTTTTCGATAGCGAGGTACGTTTTAAAAAATATTCAGAAATTAGTATTTCAAGGAATTTATTACGAGTAAAAAAATATTGGGCTTGGTTGGCGTTGGTTTCTATGTAATTTGACAAATAAATAAAGCTGTCTCTTTAGTTTTGAGTCAATATTTTTTAATTCTCTTTCGTGTCGATTGTTGATTGACTTGGAGCCAGAAATGGCTCAAAACGAAATAAGTAAATTACCAACAGATAATCAGGTTGTGGCGACAAACGCCATATCCAAACTACTTCCATTTAAATCCCGAATAACTTATGAAAAGGAATACAAAAATGTTCAAAAATGGAAGCAATTAAAAAACGTGCGAGAAGAAATACATTTTTTAATCTATCCTTGTTGATAGATAGAAGGCAATTTTAACAGTTGCTATGGAAAAAAATAATTATCTATATTACTTTCAAACTTTTCCTATCAAATAAGTTTTAATAATGAATAATAGATTAGTGAAAATAATATGGTTTTCAAATTTATTATAGCAGAAATTATTACAAACTTCTTTACGCCCTAAAGGCTCGAGCTAGTTAGCTAAAAGGTAGTTTTATGCGAAAGATTAAACGATCTTTATAAGACTACGCCTCTGACTCTATCCGAGAGAAAATTACATTACTTGGCAACAACACTCACCTCACAGCTTGATTGGTTGATATTGCTTAAGTTCAGTCGATAAAGGCGATCCCTGCAAAAGAAAATAAAGATAAATGTTATTAAACCGACAAAATTTACGCATATTCATGTTGGCGAAGTGGTATGGTTAACAGGAAATGTAGGGGTGGGGAGACGATATTACATATTACACGCCAAGGTAAAATCAGATATGGACGTGGATTCGATAAGTAACTGATTTGCAGTTTATTACATATAAAAACTAACACCTTTAAAGATTACAGTTTGGGGTTGGAATCTTAAGTGTTACAACAGCAAAATAAAACACTAATTCACTACAATACACCAACCAAAACACTTTACTTTTGCACTGGATGGGCGTTTCGTTAACCATGATAGTATCATCAGCATCAAGCAGATGCTTAAAACATAGTTTTACTAATCTTAGTGTTAATCATCTGCTAGCTGATGATCCTAACATAACATGATTAGCTATTATAGTATTTTGGTGTATTGTGGCAAATTAGTGTTTTATTTTTTAATATTTTTATGTCACTTTTAGTACTGAAACTGGATCTTAAATTGGAGGCCTACTACTCCGTTTACAAGACCCATTCTACCCAAGTAGCATTTTTGGACAAATTTTAAGTAATGTTTCTAATAATCGTGTCTCTGTTTCTTGACACAAAATGGAAACGGTAATCCACAAATTGGTATCATTTTCGAAACCTATATATTTTATATGGCTTTATTACATGTGTTCCTAATGTGGTTGCACTAGCTGTTTCCTAAAATGTTTCGATGCGGAATCAAAACTTTTAGAGAAACAGTTTCAAAACATTTTCTGCAATTTGGGTCCAAGATGTTCCCGTTTTTTCAGCCACCATTTCTTCACAGCTACCATTTCTAAATGTGAAGAAACAAAGTATCAAACTAAAATAGTCTCTCTGTGTGTGGATTTCAAAATGAAAACAACCATCAACAATGTCGACCTCCGCCATAATTTTTTTGTCTTAAAATCTTTGTTTTTAGGTTTTCTCGCACAAGAAATGTCTAGCAAAGCAAATTGATCGTTTAATTTAATGTACTTTCATATTTTTAACGCCCCTTCTATATATCATTATTTGTTGCTACAAAATATTTTTGTTTGAAATATAGTAAATTTATTTTTATTTCTATATCATGGTTCTGAAAATAAAAATATATAATTAACGTAAGTAGAACGCGTTCTTGTGAGTTTAAAAGCTCAACAGCCGATAAAAACATATATTTTTAGTTAAAAACGTTATCACTAGCCAACATAGCGGAATTTTAGTTCATTATTTTATAAAATTGACATGGTGTCGGACACAAATCATCTACATTATATCATATTTGCGTCTAAAAAGAGAGAAACTCCTGTTTCGAAAATGAATCGACAATAAATGGAAACCTTGTATCCAAAATGTTTCGATTTAACGCTATCTGTGTAGAAATTTCGAACTAGTCACCTGTCAACAACGCCAATCAAAAGTTCTGGTCAAAATAATTAAAACATTTCTATTTACTTATTATAACACAATTAAAACATAAAAACATGTATTCCATTGAGGAAAAAAGAGAAAAAAAAACGTTTGTTGGTAATATTTATCTTCGGTCTCCTATTGGGTATGGGATTAGTTCTAGATTTCTTCTAGTGTTGCTGTAAACAACTTTGGGGATATTGTGCCTCCGTTAAATGTCATACTCTTTTGCCAATTGGGAACTCTGGTGTTGCTTTATATATCACTAGCGTGTACCCGCGACTCCGTTCGCGTCGAATTAGTCATTTGTAATGGTGATGATAAAGTAATGCAAGAATTTCCATAAACATACAAACTGGATAAAATTTTCTCGCATTTATGTCAGCATGTAAAAAAACAATATGGCGATATTATTATGTAACTTTGTAATATTTGAGGGTAGTTTCATCTCGTTGAAATTTGAGTTTCAAAAAATCCGTTTGTTAAAAATAAGCTTTTTACGTCAAGTACTTCAGTTTAAACAGAATCGTGGTTAATCAATTACCCAACTTTTTGAAACACCCTGTGTGATTTTTTAAAAAAATTCAAAATATGTAAAGAAACAAAATAAATTAGTAACGTGTCCAAGCGTTTTCCCGAAAGACTAACCTTTTTTTTAAATAACAAATATAGGAATATTTGCGGGGCGCGGCGTTTTCACTCTCTTGGAATTTGAGATTCGAGAAACCCCTCCTTATCGAATCTTTATACCCCACAGTCAATTCGTTTGCCAAAAATCAACTTTAAACAACAAGCAGTTTAAGCAGAATCGTGATTACTCAATGGTCATATTTTATGAAACACCCTGTATAAATTTTTAAAAAATCTTAAAATATGTAAAACAACTAAATAAAATATACGTGTTTAAGAGTTTTTCCGAAAAACTCTCCGGCTTTTAAGTAAAAAATATTCTAATATTTGAGGGGTGGTTTCACCCCCTTAGAATTCGAGTTTCGAAAAATCCCTCCTTATTAAACCTCTACACCCTAAAATCAATCCGTTTTCCAAAAATCAGCTTTTTACGTCAAGCGCTTTAAACAGGATCGTGATTAATCAATGACCAGATTTTTCAAAACACCCTGTATACATTTTTAAAAAATCTTAAAATATGTAAAAAAACAAAATAAAATATATGTGTTTAAGCGTTTTTTCGGAAACTTAACTGTTTTTTAAATGATTTCACCCCCTTAGAATTTAGAATAAGTGGGAGGGGGGTTAATCTCTGCGACCTTAGAGATCTATTGTGTCCCCTTTTCTTGAGTTATAACTCATCACACAGTCCCAGGACCTCCTACGGAGACCCGTGTCCCTCACAGTCGAGGAGCTACGACCCAGGCCGGGTAGACGAAACGGTAGCTTGTGTCGCCTGTTGGGTTTAGAGGTAGGAGGTAGGCTCCCGACACTTGGAGGAGGTGGTAGCTTGTATGCCACTTGCGGAGGATGGTCTCACGCAAGTGTCAGCCACCTCTCCTGTAGTTCTCTTTGGGTTTGGCCACTTGGAACTTTCATTGTTACTGTTCCCAGTGTCGCTAGGAGGTTTCCCCACAGCTTCACCGGTGATGTTTTTATTACTATTATTATCAGATCTCATCGTGTTCCTATGAGTCGCTAGGGACAGTCGATCCACTTCTACAGAGCCCCGCATGTAGAAGTAAGGGGTAAAATACAATGGGGTGCCCCAAGGTTGAGGCTGTCCGTAGCCCCGCCTGGTATCGTTATATGTCTTGGTGCAATTCCCTGGCCACGACACTACAGTCAGGGACAAGACGATGAGTGAGATGCTTCTTAGACCAAGCCAAGTGCTAGAGGGGATTCCCCCCAGCACCTGACCAGGAGCTTCCCCACCAACGACAAGGTCTTGCATCTCCTAGGGGAAGTTTCACTCCCTTGGAACTGGAATTTCGAAAACCTGTATGCCAAAATTGAGCTTCTTACGTTAAGTGGTTTGAGCAGGAGCGTGATTAATCAGTGAGTCACTTAAGTATTTTATATATTAGTATTGATTATTCTTGCTTTGGCTTTCTTGTATATGTTACGGTTAAAGTCCGATGTCCGGTTAATGTTTGGGTTAGGTTATGTTTTTGGTTGTTTTGTTGTGTGTTATTTTCGAGATTAACCGGGTAATGTCGACATTAACCGGATATCGAACCTTAACCCTAACATATATATTAGCGAGAGTTCTATACAAGGTCTGCCGTTTCCCGAATCTTCTTGAATATCTTAAAGAAAAATTTGATGCTGTTTCCACAACTTTCTGACATAAGTATCTTCTAAACTAAGTTAATAATTATTTAACTCGATATTTACGATAACAATATAATCAGAAAACCGTGCATTATTACCAGCTAGGAAAACATATGTCATACAAACCGCTATTACGCTTTTATTATTTCATTACACGTCTTCTTCATGTCGCCGGTTACGTTCGAAGCCCTTTTCCACCAACGCAACGAACCGTCTGAGGATGATTCAATAATAATGAAGGAAACGTCAGTCCGTTAAATGCCAAAAAGCCCGCCACGTCAGCCAAGAAGACAACTCGTGTATTCGTTGAATAGCGGCCTTAGCACGAAATATATACGTAGTAGGGCATATATACGCTAAGGGAATAATATAAAATGCAGGAGGCGAGCCCAGATTTTGGACGTCGCGTCATGTCGGTTGAAGTTTCTGACGTTTGGCTTGTTGTTATGGTCGGTGTATAGTAGATGTCAAGTCTTATCTAAGGGAGAGGGCGAAGGAATATTGTGGGTTGAAAGGGTTGGATAGGTAAGGGATGGACGGGAGACATTATCTAAATTAAGATCGGTTGATAGTGGCACGAAACTCCGAGAAATAGAAAATTAAATAAAATTTCAATTAAAAACGGTGGAAGGATAAGATGAAGTGAGCAGATAATATGTAGTAGAAAAGAATGTAAGTGCTAGAATTCTTTCATTTTATGAGAAGGGGTTCTACCCCTCTAACTAAAAAAAGTATCTTCTTGGACTGATATTTTCTATAGTTTTGGAATTTTACACAACTATGTGTGAAATTTTCCTTTGACCCTTATCAATTGTGATATCCATATGTATGTATTCCGACGACGGAAAGAGATAAACTTTCCGAAACGTTAAGCATTTTTTTTGTTCGTTAGGCAAATTGATATATCTGTAAAACCTCCATAACAACAACAAGTCAAGAGTGTCATATCATGGATCACTGAGCGATCCCTTCCTAACAAACACAGGCGTTAGGCAGGGATGTGTCTTAGCGCCTCTCCTATTCAATATATTCATGGCAGCGCTCTCCATTATAGTGGACAGCAAACTGCAGGAGAGAGGTTTGGGCATTAGATACAGATACGACGGCGGTCTGTTCAACATAAAAGATTCAGGGCAAAACACGTACAAAATTCATCACAGAACTTCAATATGCTGATGACTGTGCTCTAGTTGCAAATACGTTACAGCAATTGCCGAAATAGTTAAATTTTAAATGGGTCAGCATGGTGGCCTGGCGGTGTTGCCGCTTTTCAACATGCACTCCCCCGGAAGATCACAACAATGCTATAAAAATCGGAGATGAGCTGTTGGAATATGTAGTGGAATTCAATTACCTCGGCAGTTTGATTTCGGAAAAGGCCAATATCGACTCTGAAATTCAGCACAGGATTAGCAGCATCTCAAGAGCATTCTGGAAATTGAAAGACAGGGTTTTCTACAATCATGACTTGAGCACAAAAACGAAACTTGTGCGATAATAATTCCCACCATGTTATATGGAAGCGAAACCTGGGTGCCGCGGCCGTACCATCGACACATGAACGCATTAAACAAGTTGCAACAGAGGCATCTTAGACAACTCTTAAGAATAAAATGGTTCCATCATGTCTCAAACGTATCGGTCCTTGAAAAAGCTAACTGCGAGAGTATTGAAGTGATGATTACAAAGTCCCGCTTAAGATGGGCTGATCACGTATGCATAATGCAAGAAAACCGCATACCAAAATCTCTGCTTTACCGTAGACAACTCAAAAGGTTCAAGGATATTTTCCACGAAAACTTAAAGGGAATTAACAAGCAGAATGAGTGGGAAGAGGCAGCTCACAATAGAACGGAATGGAGAAGAATTGTAAAGTCAATTAAGAGCGACAACCAAAAAGTAAAGAGGCAACAAAGCAATGAGATTTTTGAATATCTGGAGTGCGGTAGACAGATAACATCACGTATCGGTCTTTTCAGTCACAGGAAAGCTCATGTAAGAAAACGCCTTGCGTGACCATCTTCTGATGCGTGTCAAATACTCGTCAGCGAGTAATGGCGGTATGTATATCTGTAAACCTAACTTCTGACAAGTAGTTTCCGTTTGGATTAACGCAGAAGTGTTTACAAAAAATAACAATTTTATTTTGTAGATTTTCTTGCAGTGGGAAATACCCATATAGGATTTTTTGTAGAGATGCTATTATTGATTGATATAAAAACGGTTTTTTATATAAGTTTACGTCTTTTCCAATGAGGATCTTTTTGGATAACTTGAACTTCCGACCATTTTTTGTTGTGCTATTTGAACCATACGTGGTCAACATGCAATACTGTCTTTATTGTTTTACCTTATTTAGTATGTTTATCAAATCGAGCATTTTCTGTTGTATATGCCACCATCGAGGAATATCGTAAACAATCCGTATACGCATATAGACGGGTTTAAATAGCGTTATTATTCTAAAAGTGTTATGAAGTATAATTTGCGAAAATTCTAAAAACAAATAAAAAAGTAAATATTTTGATATCTCTAGAAGGTCTAACCTGTATTATAATTTATTATTGAGTCTAATTTTTTTTTTGATTAGTTCAACTACGGTAGCGAGCATAGTTTTACGCACCCGTTTTGTTAGTGAGAGCATAACTTGGGTTATTTCGGCTATAACAAAATTTTTTGAAGGTACATAATTATAATTTTGGAAGATATAATATTCGTTCAAACGAACGACTCATTCAATCGCTGCTACCTTTAATGACCACTAAATTAAAGGACTTAAAAATTAATATTTCGCCTTCACATCTTGAGTATATTTGAAGGCTCTGTATAAACATATACTCGTATTTATCAAGATTATTCCAATCTCTTTATCTCATACCATTTTGATTCTCATTATCTTCGTAATAAATTTGATGTTAAAATTTCATTTAAATTGTTAGTACTGATCCTATTTGATTAAAATGGACTCAAGCTTTAAACAAAGTGACATATTAATACATCATTAAGCATTGTACTTCACAAAATATAAAGAGAAAGGCTTGAAATAAAAGGAATGTATTCGAAAAACAAAAGGAAAACACTAATAAACAAATATATATTTCTTTAAATCAAATAGCCAGCATTTTTATTCTAAATCTGATATACCACTAGCAATGACAATGATCATGTATGTTTTATATGTACCAGTATATGCATAAAATCAATATAGATGTCTTATTAATTCAATTATGACCATTAATGAGGCCGAACTATGTTTGATTTTATTTGGTTCGTTAGCATTATTTTTGATTTTACAACGTTTTTTCTCCCAGTGTATGAGTACTACACTAAAAGAAATTCGAATGTACAACTAGAGTATATTTGAAGACATTATGTAAACATATTATTTATCAAGATTACTCCAATCTCTCTATCTTATACCATTTTGAGCGCGATCTGTTTCAGTGGCGCCTTCAAACTTTCCACCGACAAAACCAAACGCGATTAGATTTTTATGGCCTGGCTGCCGTCTGGTCTTCTCCTGTTTACAACTTACTTCTCCTTTCCCCTTCCCAGAGTGAGCAAGTGTGTGTATGAAAGCAAATATGCCGCTAGTCGATCGGATGATCTATCCCCCACCCCCCGCTTTTATGATTTTCAACCCCCACTTTTATTTCTTTGTTTTTCGTCGAGGAATTTTCTGCTCGGTTCACCCAGATTTATGCGTTTTAATAAAAATGGCCAATTTTCCGATTCAGTTCCATTATTTTAAGCTGGTCCCGCAGCAAAATCGAAATGTTTTATTGGTCGGCTCGATGTTTTTCGTTAATCCGACAACATGTCGTAAAACAGTCTGCTACCGTTCGTCTTGTGTTTAAATAAAACAGCTTTAAATCTTTTATTGTTCCATGGTTTCGGTAATATAAATGTCGAAGTCTCTAAGCTTCAAGTTAGTGCTTTCTTAAATCATCGATTTTTGCTTTTATTGGGAAGTTTATCAACCATGATTATAACATATTTTTTGATGAAATATATTTTATTCTAAAAACGTCAATGATAATATCACTTTTAAGATACGTCTTCAATGTATAAATGTGATTTTATGACACTAACACTAAAACTAGTGTTTATCTCTTATGTTGAGATATGTACTTTTAATACTAACAAGAAAATATAAGACCAGTTTTATTTTTAATATTCGTTCAATTGGAAGAGTCATTCAATCTCTGTCCCCCTTTAGTGACCACTGAATTCAAAATAGTACAAATTTACATTTTGAATTTACATCTTAACTACTTCTATTGGAATTGGAACAAATTTTTGATGAAATATACTTTTTCTCTATAAATGTCAATAAAAGTATCACTTTTGACACACGTCTTCACTGTATAAGGGTAATTTTATGACACTAGTGATGGTGTAGTGATGCTAAAAGTAATGTACTTCTAGCTCTTATGTTAAGCTATTAACTTTTATTACTGACAAGAAAATATCGGTACACTGATAAAAAAGATAGATTTGAACTAAAGTCGCCATCGTGGCAATATTAGTGGCAAGAGAATTTATTTTAGCTTAAAAGAAAATATTTTGCCTGAAGAAAACCTCTCTTAACTCAAGAAAACTCGTTCTCTTAAAAAATTCGAAAATTTCTCTTGAATCTATTTTCATGCAACCAAGTGCAAAGTTAATTTGTTTTAAGATAATAAGAAAAATACGCTAGGAAGTACTTCATTCAACAAACATGGCCATTTTTCCAATAGCTAAATACTCTTTTGATGAAAAATAATAACTAAAATTTGTTTGCTTTACTTTGATTAATCGTGATGTAACATTTTTTTTGTAATTTGTAGAGTGATGAACCACCCCAAAATATACCAAGGAGTGAAGAAGCAGAAATAACTACTATCGAGGAAAATAATATCACTTTACTTACTACAGACCAACAGGAAAACCTAAATTTATCAGAAAATAATATACCTCGTAATATGCCTGTATATGATGTATAGATTTCTCTCAGATCAAAATAAATTTTAGTTGAGTCAATAGTATTCGCTATTGGTTTAAGAAAAGTGCATCTTTAATCAAGAAATGGTCCCTTTTCAATCAAGAATTTTTGCATGAATCAAAGAGACTATTGTTCTTGTAGCAAGAACTACTTTGCATATTCATTTTGGGTCAAGAGTGAAATACTTTGGACAGATAGATTATTCTATTCTCTAAAGTAATTTTTTAAAGCTTATGAAAAGATAGTTAATGCTTTGGGTAAAGAAACGTCGTTCTTGGCCCTATTGAATTGGGCCTCATCGAAATGAATTTATTTAGAGGTCATTGATATTTTACTATAAACTAGCTAAATATTTTTGAATATTGTTTTTATTTTTTTGTTCTTTGACATTATAAACATTTATAAATGTTTATTTTAACAATAAGACTGACAATATTATTTGTATAATGTTTTGTATTATCTTTCGTTTGCTTGTTTGTGTACCTTGTTTTTTTACTTTGTTTGTTAGTTTACCTTTGTCTACAAATTGAAAAAATTTTTGAGAATAAAGGCATTTATTATTATTATTATTGAAAAGCGCCAATCTTTTGGGTCAAAGTCATATTTATTTCGACTGAGAGATCCTTTTTTTCAGTGTAGAGTTTGATAGTCTTCTACTATTATCTACTCACTTCATCTTATCCTTCCACCGTTTTTAATTGAAATTTTATTTAATTGTTATTATATACGAAAGCCGAGAGAGCATTCACCCGTGTAATAGTTGGCAGTCAAGCATGAGATTCTCCACTAAGTTTACCTGCATTGGATTGATTAGTGGTTGCCATTTTGTTGAAAATTCCATACTTGGATTGCTAAAGATTTTATTATTGTTAGAAATTAATACGGTCTCTTTAAATTTGCGCTTTTTCCAATGGGGTTCTTTATGGACAACCCGGGCTTCCGACAATTTTATGTTGTGGTGCTTGGACGACACATGATCCGCAATACCCGTTTCACCTCTTTGCGTTTGTTTTTCATGTTCTTTAAGTCGTACACGTAGAAGAGGTTTTGTCTCTCCAATATACGACTCACCGCACTCGCAAAGTACCTGGTAGGTGCTAGTAGTCTTAGCCCACGGCCGCACAGAAAGCGTTTTTAGCGTTTTGCGTTTTTTGCGTCTAAAGCGCTTTTTGCTATTTTACCGTTTTAAGCGCTTTTTTCGATTTGTGTCCATTAAAAACACGCAAAAGACGCGGCAGGTCAGCAGTTTCTATCAAGATGTCAGTTAGTAACGTTACAAGCTCGTAGATTCCCGACCCGTCCAACAATCAATCCTGTGAGAAAGAGGATAGGCGAGATCGGTGCCGTTAGCATTGAAGAGACGAAGATAAAAGATGCTGGGATTGAATTGTGGACGGGCCGGGGCATATATTCGGAGACACAATCTACTGCTAGTACCAGTGGTGTGTGTAAAAATAATTATTATTTACCATTTATTTTAGGAATTTTAGTTTATAAGTGTATAGTTTTTTTATGTTGTAGTGTTGTGGTTAGTACTTGTTATAATTATAATATAATATAATAAATAATTAAAATTATATAATAGAATAGTAAATATTTCTAGTTGCTAATGCAATTTTAGGACATGATTTATGAAACATTTTGGAGTAACTTCTTTACGCGCGCTGGGGTAAAAATTGGAAGCCGTGACATACGAGCTAGTGAGACGGCTCTGACACACGAGCTCGTTGTAACGAATCGTGTTAACGGCTTAAAAATACGTAGTGACGCGACGTGTATTTGTGAGCAGTCCACGTGTTTATAAAAAATATTGATATTTTAATACAAATTTTGTAAAAGTGAATCAAAATATTATGTGTAAAAAACATTTGTTACACGTAAAAAACTAGTTTTATTATTTTACGCGAATAAAATTGTTACACGTAAAAAACTATTTTTTACGCGTATAAAACTATTTGCTGCTGGTAGAAAACTATTTGTTACTGGATGAAAACTATTTTTTACGCGTATACAACTATTTGTTACGTATAAAAATCTATTTGTTACACGTAAAAAACTATTAGTTTCTGTTAAAAAAACCTTTTTTACGCAGAAAAAACACTTTTTACGCATAAAAAAACTATTTTTTACGCGTAAGAAAATATTCCTTTAATTTATTACTTTTTCAACAGTTCAAACTACACTTTTCCAAACATTTCCTTCAAATTTTTGAATTTAATTGCATTTTCCTAAACAGTAGATGTTCTTTATAAAAATATTTTTAGATAATACCCTAAAATGAAAAAAATGCATACTATTTAATTTATTTTTATTGTATTATTAAATTATAACGTCCGCCTATGACGGGGTCTCATCTTCGAAAACGCTAAAGACGCTACAGAAAACAAACTGATTTGTTTTCATTTGCGTTTTTTGCGAGACACGCCGAACGCTACACGCTTTTGGTGTGGCCGCTCCTATATAATCTTGTTATTTTGTTTTAGTCGCTAAAGACGCTTCACGTTAAAAACGCAAAAAACGCTTTGTGTGTGGCCGTGGGCTTAAACTTCCTTTCACTTATGGAATCGTCAAGAGAGAGAGCCTCCTCAGTTCTCATGGCTGAAGAGGATGCCTCCAAAAGCCATCCTCCTCAGCTTGGCACATCAACATAAAAAATACGTATTTCATCAAAAATCTTATAATGATGGTTAATAAACTTCCCAATAAAAGCAGAAATCGATGATTCAAGAAAGCACTAACTTAAATTTTAGAGAGTTCGACATTTATATTGCCGAAACTATGGAACAGTAAAAGATTTAAAGCTGTTTTATTTAGAAACACGACGAACGGTAGCAGACTGTTTTACGAGAAGTTGTCGGATTAACGAAAAACATCGAACCGACCAATAAAACATTTCGATTTTGCTGCGGGACCCGCTTAAAATAATGGAACTGAATCGGAAAATTGGTCATTTTTATTAAAACGCATAAATCTGGGTGAGCCGAGCGGAAAATTCGTCGATGAAAAACAAAGAAATAAAACTGGGGGTTGAGAATCATAAAAGCGGGGGTGGGGGGATAGATCTTCCGATCGACTAGCGACATATTTACTTTTATACACACATTCGCTCACTCTGGAAAGAGGAAAGGAGAAGCAAGTTGTAAACAGGAGAAGACCAGACGGCAGCCAGGCCATAAAAATCTAATCGCATTTGGTTTTGTCGGTGGAAAGTTTGAAGGCGCCACTGAAACAGATCGAGCTCAAAATGGCATGAGATAGAGAGATTGGAGTAATCTTGATAAATAACATGTTTATATAATGTCTTCAAATATACTCTAGATGTACATTCAAATTTCTTTTAGTGTAGTACTCGTACACTGGGAAAAAACACTTGTATCACTGGGAGAAAAAACGTTGAATTAATAAGACATATATTGATTTTATGCATATAGTCGTACATATAAAACATACATGATCATTGTCATTGTTATTGGTATATCAGATTTAGAATAAAAATGCTGCCTATTTGATTTAAAGAAATATATATTTGTTTATTAGTGTTTTCCTTTTGTTTTTCAAATACATTCCTTTTATTTCAAGCCTTTCTCTTTATATTTTGTGAAGTGCAATGCTAATGATTTATTGATATGTCACTTTGTTTAAAGCTTGTAATCAAATCTTTAATCGAATAGGATCAGTACTAACAATTCAAATGAAATAAATATCAAATTTATTAGGAAAATAATTTTATTTCGGAATTAATTTTTTGGTGATAAGTAGGTAAATACAATTGTATTGAATGCCTTCCAAAATAAAAAAATAATAGATACAAGGGTGTACAATGCATAGTAAAAATGTTTCACGGAAAATTAACCCAGAAAAAATATTTCTAAACTAAAATTGTTTTTAAGAAGATAAAATAAAGAATATCCTTAACATAACAAAAAAACATGTACAAAATGGAAATAAAGCCTACGTAAACATTATACTCCCCTCCCCGTATATCGTTTACTGTTGTCCCTATATATTCCTGAAAAGGCAATATTTACGCAGCCTATATTTCGGTGAAATATAGATTTGTTTTTTGTCAAAGGCTTTTTGTGTACTGGGAGGGATAGGACTAAGGAAAACACACGATTGGAGAAAAAATATCAGGTTTCTCATGAAAAAGAAGACATTCATGATGTTAAGGAGTTCTAATATTATATTAAAATTTAATTAGAGGGGATATGGTCATATTAATTTTATGAAAAAACGTCTGAATTTTTCGTCATTCGAAGAAAATCTAAAAAATATTTTTTTTGGAAACACCACTGCCTTGAATCCAAATGGAAACTAGCTTGTCAATTTATTTTTTTATTTACATAAGACTTTAAGCGACTATCAAAAATATACTTAGTAACATTTGGATTAACAAAATCAAGGTACAATTTTTGGCCGACCATACCAACAGGTATGGTAGGCTAAGATCGGCAAAAAAAAAGTTTTTTTATTTCACTCAAAATGAGTTATTTGGGTCATAAATGACCTAAATACAAAATATTTTCATGGTGTCTGTCTGTCTGTCTGTCCGTCTGTCTGTAACACGATAACTCAAAAACCGCTAAACCGATTTTAACCAAATTTGGCACAAAAATACTGTGGCACCCGAGAATCTGGCCATTGGTGGGGGTTGGTAAGGGGGTAATTGGTAAGGGGGTTGGTAAGGCAGGTTGGTTGACATGTTAAAATAAGAAAGCAACGAACACTAAACTTTTTTATTAAAATGTGTTCGTCAGAATGCCGGGACTTCGTAATAATGATCTGTCGGTCGGTGGGCCTTAAAGTTAGAATCTAACTAATTTTGATCTAAAATTTAAAAAAACAAATGTATATTTCAACAAACGTCGACTTCCAAACGTCGAAATTTCCGCCGGCGGTATAGACAATTGACAAAAGAAAAAATACCGCCGAAAAACGAGTGAATTTTTTCAAGTAACAGTTGTTTTTGCTAAATATCAAAAGAATACCGCTGTTTGGCGGTATACTTTTAAAAAAACAGAAATACCGCCCTTATTTTACCAAATTTTATGTGTTATTGTTTTAGGGAACGTATGTAAGTTTCGCGATTAGTACCTAATCAAATTGGGACAATCGGTTGTCAAAATAAACTACATATTTTTGCATACAAAAACAAATATTTTTGGCATGTTAGATGCAAAATTAGAAAGCAACGATAGCTAGGCTAGGTTATGTTATCAGTTCGGCGGTATTTGATGTTCATAATACAGTATACCGCCACAGGATGGTTTCTGTTTGCCAGGTCGAGTGCATACAGCCGTTAACAACAAATTCATTGAATTTTCCACGGCCATTTACAGATATAGAAATAGCATGCCGCCGGATGACGGTATTTTTTTCGTATACATTAACAATACCGCCGGCGGTTTATAGCCACTTCGTTAATTAAAATTATAATTTATATTGCTCAATACCTAAACAAACCTTTTCAATTAAACCGAATTATATCATCGCAATTTTCGTCAATTTTATTCGATGAACGAGATAATTTTTCCTCTCCATCGAAAAACAGAGCGATTAAAAATAATTTATGCGTCGCAAAAGTTCAATCGAACGAACATTAACCGGATAAACCGTTTAAGGGACGGACAATTTTCGACGCTCGACATTTTTTCGCTTTTGTAATTTAATTTAAAAGTCTCGCATTTCGGGAATGTAATTTTACGGATATGTAAATAATTGTTTGGGGGTGCCCCTAAATATTTACATGTACGTATATTTTGGGGAGAAACAATCCCTTTTAGTTTAATTTACGATTTTCGAGGTATATATCGGGTAATTAGTAGATCGTCACCTCAATTATTTACATTTAATGATGAAACGTTAGCGAGTAAATACTAGTATTTATTCGCTAAGCGTTATAGATATGGATACTTTTAAACCAGAGTTGGTCGTGATTTTTTATTCACCGTGAAAATAGCCTGTGAATGTAAATTTTGCAGATATTTTAAAGTTCTTTTCACATTTAACATGCCCGTGATATTATAATTGATTCTTAAGGTTAAGAACCAAATGGTACCACCATGTCTCAAACGTATCAGTCCTTGCAAAAGCTAGTTGCGAAAGCGCTGAAGTCATGATTACTAAATCCCGCTTAAGATGGGCTGGTTGCATATGCAGGAAGCAGGAAAACCGTCTACCGAAATCTCTTCTCTACGGTGAGCTTGTAGACGGTAAGAGGAAATCGGGTGGACAACTCAAAAGATACAAGGATATTTTGCAAGAAAACTTAAGGGGGATAAGCATGCACATGAATGTCCGGAGTGCGAAAGGGAGATGACATCACGTATCGGGATTTTCAGTCACAAAAGTTCATCTCTTTGCGTAATCATCTTTTGATGCCTGTCAAATACTCGTCAGCGAGTAATGACATTAAGTAATTAAGATATTATAATTATTGCTTTTTAAACTTGGGATTACAGCGACACTGGATCGTCACGTTGAGATAGTGTTTCTGTGTCACATCCTTTACAACTTCATCAGAAGAGGTAAAAATGTGAAATTGTGTTTTGTATATTCAGTATTCGTACGGTATATTTTTAGGATACATTGCTGAACCCATCTAAACCTAAAATATCTGGCACGCTTGCTGACGCATTTGATTTGATTTCACTCCAGAATGTTTGATGAAAGAAGAACTGGATTAATTAATTATGGAAACCCTCGAGATATGTCGAAGTGAGTTTGTGAAAGTTTTTTTTGAGCAAGTATACTAAGCTCCATGTTGTTTTTAGGGTCCCACTTCCAAGTTCCAGTATAGGCCTCCATATTTTTCCCGTCGAAATTTAAGGCTTCCCGCGGTTTGGGTTGGTTTATTTTATCGATAACATATTTTTTCTACAAGCGTCAGTAAAAATGTAATTTTTAACGCATGCTGTCAGTGCCTAAAATGTAACATTATGTCACTGATTGTAAAAGCCATTTGCTAAAAGTAAGTCACCAGTGCTAAAAGTAAGTCACGTGATTTACTTTTAACACTGAATTTTTCAATTACCCTAGCAACCATAAACTTCATAATTAATTTGATTTCAGAATGACATATTATGAATTATTCATTAACGTAAAAAGTAATAATACCTTGATATATACGAGCATAAACTTGTTTGTAGAAAAAATTGTGTATGATATGTGTGCTAAAAGTGATTTTATTTTGTTCGAAGGGATGGGGCTTGAGAATTTTGTGAAAAGGGAAGGAAAGCTTCCCTTCTCACAAAATAAAATACCAGTTTTAGTACTTTAGTTTTAGTTATATCATAAATAACTATTATAGTTATGTATTCAGTTTTAAATCAGCTTTCGTTGGTATTATTTATAGTATTTTTTATTCTCAGTCAGACGTTTAAAAATATGATTTATTTTTTTAAATTTCATTACAAACATTGCTTTACCGTAATGGTATTACTTTAGATACATACAGTGTGTTCTTTGAATACCACAGTGCGCCCTCGACATAAATTCTAGAATTTATAACTCGTTGCAACCGCTTCAGATTAACATCATATAGAAATGAATAATTAAATAAAGTAATCTTACATTTTTTAAGTTTCATTAGCTTTAACTATATTATATTTTTCTATAATTTTTTTTTCACACTTAACATAATTATATCATCTGTGACACATTTTTCATCATAATCTTTCATATTAGAATCTCACAATGTTAAATACCATAATTTAGGAATCATCCTGATTAAATATAGTCATTAATTTTAAACAACTAAAACTGTGTTTTTTCTTTGTATCTTGCCTGGGGCCCAATACTTTTAGTTTTAATACACTCACCGGTACGAAAAACGTGCACCTTAAAATTTTGATGTATTTTAAAGTTTAATATATTTTATTCTAGTGGGCTGATTTTGACGATTTTTGAAGTAATTTGTAGCTCAATTATCTTACTTTTTAGTATCTCTTTTTAAATTAAAAATTATACTTTCTATCTCTCTTATACAAGGGAAAACAAAACGGTGATATTTGGTGAAATTTTGAAATACCCTGTGGAGTACGTTAACAAAGCAAGGAATTTAAAAATCATTTTATCATCTAGTTGTATCGTTTATCGATAGTTTGTTTTTAGATTCATCTCAATAGCGTTATTTCCTTTGGAGATATTCGCTTTTAAAAAAGACACTAACATTTTTTCGTATGTTTTACATTAAAACCATGCCTTTGCTTTTGGTCCAAAATTTGGAACACCCTGTGGAATATGTTAACAAAGCAAGGAATTCAAAAATACTTTTAATTTCTAGGTACGGTCTTCTCTCGACAGTTTGTTTTTTGATTCATCTTAATAACTTTATTTCTATTGGAGGTATTCGCTTTTGAATAAGACAGTAACATTAATAATAAGACACATTTATAGCAATTTTATCATGGATGTTAAGTCCTCATCGACAAATTTATAAAATACGGTTTATTGTTAGGTTAGGTTAAGTTCTGCAGTATCGGCTATTACTGCTTTAATTGATCCTAGTTGAGATAAACTTTTGGACTTAAAACCATATCTGCTAGAGTGACTGCCCAACAGACAATATTAATATGATTTTTGAAAGGCAGTGACATTACATAAATCATAAACACTATTTTATAGGTCTGTTCGCTAGGACCAAAAGCAAAGGCATGGTTTTAATGTACAAAATAGGAAAAAATGTTAGTGTCTCCTTCAAAAGCGAATATCTCCAAAGAAAATAAAGCTATTGGAATGAATCAAAAATCAAACTATCAATAAAAGATACAACTAGATGATAAAATTATTTTTAAATTCCTTATTTTGTTAACGTACTCCACAGGGTGTTTCAAATTTTCACCAACGAATCTACAACCCAGATCTCTAAACAATACGGGTAGCACTATGCAGAGGTATAACAATTTAGTTTTTTCATAATTATTCTTTATTAACTAAATCTGCTACAAGGTCGATATACTCACTCTTTAATTTTTTGTTGTAATACCAAAGGCCCTCCCCTAAACCCTGTTAGACGAAATATATTCAATCCCGCAATAAAATGGGTGATTGGTCGTGAAGTTTCGCCAGTAATTTCATTAAACGCCAGTTCGTATCTAAACGATACAGAGCGCTTTTCCGATACGTCAAATAAATTAACGAAACACGGCAACAAGGTTGTCAATTCAAATTAACCAGAAAATTATTCGGCAAAGAGTTGTTTGTGGAGAGACGACGGGAACCAAACAAAGCCTGTAACAAATTCTGTCAAACTAAAATAGAATTGCTAACGGATTATTAAAAATATAAATATAATTGAATACAAAAATAACAGGATTCGTAAAAATAATATAAATGGACGGATGACTAGAGAAAACAAGGACGCATAACGCGAATATATGAGCTGGAAATCATCATCATCATCATACTCAGCTTATTCGACCATTTCCAATTATAGTGTAGCCTTCCTCACATATTTAGATACTCCCTTTGTAGTTGAGCACAAGTTATCCCTGCTAATTTCCTAATACCATGGTCCCATCTCCAGTTCGGTCTTCCTCTAGGTCTCTTAATTCCTCGTGGGTACCATGCAGTGATTTTTGTGGTCCATCTGTTTTCCGTCCTTCTTACCAGGTGTCCTGCCCATTGCCACTTGAGGGATTTGACTCTGCGGATGACATCTCGGAAAAAACATCTATTGTCTGGGTCTGTTGTCGTATCCACTCTAATCTTTTACGGTCTCTCTGGGTCTCTCTGGTCTTATTCCCGTCATATTTCGCTCCATAAAGTCCCTAGATATATAAAGTACCGCAATTACCGCCATTTTGGCGCCAAAACTAGCGGCAAATTTAAAAAGGAGGCCAACATTTCACTGTTTCGGCTTTTTAAGCAGCTGGTCGGTCCGGCGCCAATATGGCCGACCAACATTGACAGGCGAGCCGTAAAATAAAATATTTATTAATTGTAATAGAATTACGTTTATTATCTACAGTTTACCTTCATTTTGAACGTAATATCAGGTAGTATATTAATATTCAATTTCATAAATTTAATTTTTTAGGCCTATATATGTTAAGAGGTTATAAACGAATGGTTTCCGTACAAGTGTTTTTCATTTGTATTAGCATTTATTTTATGTTACCTTTTAGCGCAAAGTACGCCAACAGAAGTAAGTTAATAGGTAAGAAGAAATAAAGTTGGAATAACATTTAGCATTTTAGTACTTAATTTAGTCGAAACAATTGGAAAAACTTTGTTTGTTGATGAGAACGAGATACCTAAACCATAAGTAAACTTTCCCTATTATACCAGTTATGCTGTAGTTAGTTTTGACAAATAAGCATGATTTAACGAAAGTCTTTGATACTATGAATAAGCTACAAACTTAAATTTGAAGGCCGGCTTTTATACGAGAAAATTTTGAACCATGGTTGAAACAACTAAATGTAATAATTAAATTGATATGATACATACCTGCTATTTTTGAAATATATTAATATATTGATAGAAAGATTGTTTTAATTAGTATTAGTTCAGGTAGTTTCGGCATTTTAGGTATGTAATTGTGCACTTAATTTAAAAATAACTTAGAAAGAAGCTTGAAATGCATAGGAGCTCTTTATGTATGCTGTATAATTAAGGTTTGTATGTTATGGAGTGATTTTTATACAACAAATTTATTATTAGTTGAATAAAAGCAAGTTAATACCACATAATACAATTAAAATATATTTTACTCTGCAATTTAATGTTATATTTTTAAAACAACAAGTGTCATAATGTTTAAGTATCATTATAATAAAAAAGTTATACTGCTATAAATTTAACATTGAAATAACTGTAATTATTGTTATACATAAATTAAGTAGGAATAATTTTACCTCGACAATATGTAAAACTTCAAATGAATCTTAACAATTTTATGTCATGTATAAAAATCAAATTTAAATCACACACTTTTATTTATAACTGACAGTATAAGACCAAATTTTTAAATATAACTTTACATGCTTACATTATATTGTTTACTTTCTATTAGTAATTACAATATGAACCAAAAAATATTAATTACTATCAATAAATACATAAAAACTAATCTATTTAAGTCCATGAAAATAACTATATAGTTAGCATATGCATAAACAACATTCTTGTTATTAGGATCAAATTTATTTGAGCTTTTTTTCATTGTTTTGATTAATATCCCTGTTAGTCCTGACTGGTAAAACCACCTGAAGCGATGTCATCCAAATCTATATATGTATCATAACATAACTTATTCTTTTAAATAATTATCCTTCGTTTGGTCTGATGATAATATATTGTAGATTTATCTAAACTTCTTGCTGCAAAATGTTGAAAACTAAACTACACTAAACATTTTAGGGAATGATTACGTAGAGATTTCACTTACACTTAGCATCCTTTTTAAAAGATATGTATGGTAGTTTGCAAGTAAGGTCTTTGTCTTGTTCTAGATTAGATTTCTAGAGGTTGATTTCGGCCTGACCCACTGCGACCTTCTCAGATCTATTGTGGTCTTGTCTTGTTCTATAATGAAGTTTTATGTACCAGTAGGTTATACTACAAATAAGATTGTTAAAAATATTCACTGGAGCATAAATAAATTCAATCCACTACCTAACGTGTATTGAATATCGACGATGTTGAAAACACATCAAATGTCGGCCTTTTCTTGTAATATACATTTCTTCACTAAATATATCGACGCCTATACATTATTAACTAATAAATTTGTAGCATTTTAGTGGCTTTATAATTATTTTAAAATATGTGGATAAATATTTTTATTCTGAAATTGACAGTTTCTCAACATTTGACATGACAAATTTAGACAAATGTGACATTTAAACAGTCCTACCACTACAGTTTTTCCAGAAATACCCCATAAATCCGCCATTTTGGCGCCAATAACATTGAACAAACCAATTGCGGTACTTTATATATCTAGGGACTTTACGCTCCAGTGAGCGTTGTGCCACCTGCAATTTCCTTATAATGTCCGTTTTAAGGTTGATTCTCACTATACCTTCCATATCAGCGCCCTTCCTTTGCCCTTCCGTTTACATAAAATATTATATCATGTAAATGAATAGGAAAATGCACACTATCTGTTCCGTTTCCTTTCCGTTCCATATCCTTTCGTCCCATACATTTTTTTGGCGGACGGACTGAAGCGTATCGGAAACAGCGTTGTCAAGTTCTTACATTCGTACCAGCCCTGTTAAAATGTTGTTGATATTGTTGCGGACCCGTGTGGACTCGACCTAACCTAACTATATCTCCCGCCCTCAGATGACCTTAATATCGCATTAAAGAATAGACACCGTAATGATTCATTCGTTCGAGAAGAATCGAGTCACACTGGAATGGAGTAGTACATACGAGAACAATCGGAACCTTCTCTATGCACCTAACGATCTATGGACTATTCTAGAGATCTTTAGCTGTCGGCATAAAAGCCGGCGGCTGTGGCCTAGAGAGGGCAGTTATAAATAGACGAGTGCAGTTAACGCGCTAAAAATTCAAAATAAATTCTTATTTATAAATCGTTTGTAAATAGTTCTTTAAGTCTTTTATCGTTATTGTTTTTGTTAATTAGTGTTAAATAAATAGTGTTTAAATAAATTGTGACTTTCTATTCACACGGAACCGACGAAAAAACGTAACAATATTTATTTATTCTTTCACCTCTTAATTAAATCTATTACCTTTTTCAAAAGATACAAATTTTTAAAATAAAATTTCGTAATGATATAAATTGTACAATAAAAAGTATGGAACTGATACGGAACGTAAGCCTACGAATAGCGTCAATACAATAAAAAAATACGGAACGGATATGGATTGGATATGGAATGGAAACGGAAGGTATAGTGAAAATCAACCTTAAAGTATCCAGGGCCCGTATTTTGTAACTTTGACATAAAAACGTTACGCTTTCAAAGCGGTGAGCGAAAGTATGCGATTAACACCAATTAGTCGATTTTGGTATTCTCGTTGCCGTGCGAATCGTTTTCTGGGTACACGTTGAGCACATATTGACATCATCGCAATTTCTCAGGTATCTAATACTCGAGGGGTGTCTCACTTGGGTAAAAAATATACACGTACTGCTAAAATATCCTTCCTTCCACTGCTAAGCGGCTGCCAATGACTATGAAGAAGACTGCCTATGACTGTCATGTAATTATTATAGGCGACTGCCATAAGAATGCCAATGACTGCCAACGACTGCCAACGACTGCCAAGAAAATGTACATGTAATTCCAATAGTGAGACACCCCTCGCTAATACTCAAATGTGAATAAAACAATGAAAAATGTCAATGTTACCTGAGTTTCATAACCTATTGTTGAGTTATGTCAAGCTATTTTTCTATGGATATGTCATTATTCTTATTATACGAGGGAAGTGTTGAAGACGCTTCTCAGCATTTTCGATGTTTTGAACAATATTTATAGCTGCCAAGTCGTAAATCAGTAGCTGAGCGCTTTGAAAAAGATTCCCAGCAAAACGATCCTTTAATTGCTTGTCGAACTGTCAGTGAAAATCAAAAAATTGTGATTTTGTGCGTTATCTTGCTCTTTAGTGAAAATTACTACTTCTTCTATAAACTCCTAAATAAGTAATTGATAATTTACGACTTGGCAGCTATAAATATTGTTCAAAACATCGAAAATGCTGAGAAAAGTTTTCATCACTTCCCTCGTATAATATGAATAATGACATATCTGTAGAAAAATAGCTTGACATAACTCAACAATAGGTTATGAAATTCACGTAACATTGACATTTTTCATTGTTGCATCCGTCAGTTATCAACTTTTGTCTATTAGCTACATTAGAAATTGTGATGTTGCCAATATGTGCTCAATGCGTATCCAGAACACGATTCGCATGGCAACGAGAATACCAAAATCGACTGCCTTGCGTTTCGCTGATCGAATACTTGCGCTCACCGCTTTGAAAGCGTAACGTTTTTATGTCAAAGTTACAGAATACGGGCCCAGATTTCGCATGCATAGGTAACACATTGGTCGAATGTTTTCTTTTTTAGATAGAGTGACATTCTGGATTTAAATATGATTTGAATATGAGTTTCTTCCATAAGTACTCCATGCTAAGTTAATTCTTCTGTCGATTTCTGGTAGTAGAGATCCCGAGCTGTGTATTAGCTGAAGAAAATCTGTTGTCCAAAAATACGTAGTAATTCTATGTCCACGGAATATTGGGACAGCCTGTATATTGTTTTCTTTAATTCAAACGAAATCATTCTTATCAGAATCACATCAAATTTATTACAGTTCCATTCCTACAGACATATGCCAAAAACCGACAGAAAAGGAAAAAATAATAGAAATCGAATGATTATTAGATATCTCTGCAAAAATGATACGACGTTTCCCATTTATGGGCCGCACAGCAGTATTTTTACGCCTTTTTCCTGATGAAGAGAGAAAAACGCCGCAGGAAGAAAAGTTAGGCTCTCATCAATCATCGGTTTATCGGGATGACCGGTCAAAAAGACGACCATTAGTTTCATATCAGTAGGAAGTTGGTAGTTTGTAACTTGGGGGGTCAAAGCTAGTCAAAGAAATGACAGGAGGGACCGAACCATACGAGTATATCAACGTTTTATTTCGTAAAAAATCAGATTTTTAAGTTAAAAATGAACTGTGATAATTTAAAGCAATTTTTATATGTTAAAATATATTAACAAAAATTATACAGGGTGGCGCACCTCATTCGCCTCGCTAGCTCTACCACTAATTTTGACGTTTTGAATGTTTATAGTCTGTTCAACGAGAAGATCCTTGACAGTGATAGATGTGTCTGTCATTTTAATTTCAAAGTAGTTTATTTTATTTTACAAAGAAATAAGTTGGTACAACCGGAACGCATAGCAGGAAATATTTAAAATTTGATTGACAAGATGACAAGTGACTACTTCAAAATATTGTGAATAAAACTGTATAAAACTGTAAAAGGGGAGTAGTAGTTTTGTTTTCTCCTTAACTGCAAAATATTGTGAATAAAACTGTTAAAACTGAAAAAATGTAATCGAGTTATTTTATTTAATAAAAACGGTATGTGTTAATACAAAACAAACAAGAACAAGACACTACATACCAAAAGAATATAAAAAAGAACTATTATTTACTTTCAAGCTTTATGAAACTACCCGCATTTATGATTATATTTATCAATATAACTTATGTACAAATACAAATTTGTAATATTCCACAGGAATAGATAAAACAACATAGGTAAATGAAACAAACTATTTTATTAATAATAACTCCTACCAAATTTTATATCTTAAAGGTTGATTAATTAACTTTAATCTTAATTTTTTTAAACCAGTACCTTTTGACATTATTTTTCTGCAGTACTAAAATCCATTATGTGATGTCGATATTTTACAGCTACTCCAGTTTTTAGTATGTGTTTAGTTTGATCCTTCTACCATATACGAGATGCACTTATCTACGACGAAATGGTATACAAACTTTATCGATGGCAACTTCATTGGTGTATAAGACTTTCTGCCTGGGCAGCGAGTATTAACCATAAACTGTGCTCTGGGTCTACAGTTAATTTTCACTCGATTTTTCCTCCACTTGACTTCAAAAGACACAAAACACACGTAATAATACGAATCAAAATGCATCATCTTCCAAAACGCAGGGTATTTAACAAAAGTTGACACAAAATTATAACCTATAATTTGGCAAGACTTTGACAAGCGTCAAAAATGACAAAAATCTAAAGGCGAGTTCATACGCATCGGCGTCCGTTTGTCGTTCATCGTTCCGTCAAACTAATAAAATTAAAATACGAACTGTCATTTTTTAAATAAACCAATAAAACTGGTTAAAAACAACAAGACACGACGTATGACGGATTTATATTTAAACCCATCCATAGATAACTTAAAAATTATTAGAAACTTTTTTTAGTAAAATAAATAGATTGGTATGGGACGTCATCTGCTTTTCTTCTGTCATCGTCTGTCGAAATCTTACCTGAGAAAAAAAACAGAGTATACATTGAAATTAAAGGAACAAACTACGTTAATTGAAACCACTAATTTATTCTAATAATTGCGAAGTTCTGAATGAAGCTTAAGAGTATAAGATAAATAAAACATCACTTTTTAAATTTATTAAATTCGGACCAGAATATTTGGCAATGTTTGCATCTCCCGACATCAAAATAAAATGTACACGGGAACAAATCATCCGAAATAATGGATAATGGAACCATAACAATAATTCTGACCGACGCGACGGCGAATGGAATCGTCTCGAGAGTTTTACGATTCTGTCGAAAATATCCTCGGCCAAAGTCCGAGAACTTATTGAAAATTTTTCATTATCCTCCCAGGGGCACTAAACATTTCGGCGAATGTCCGCCAGAGGGCCAGGGCACCATTCCTTATTTTTACGAGTTGCAATTGGGATCCCCGATCGCTCCTAAATTACGAATATGGAGTAGATTTGGCATCGGCGCCGGTAGGAATGGGTGCCAGTATCGATATTTTTTTTTATCAATGTAATCCTCAGGAACATTTTTTGTTCCTATACTCGTCTAAAATATGCATTGGACATGTTATAACCAAAAAATTACTGTTTTTATTTTGTATCTTTAGTAAATATACTAAAACCACTATAATACTACAACTATAGTTCATACCAATTAAACTTTCCTGTCTTGCCTGTGTGTTCCTAAAAGTCCCTGATTAAGCTTCACCGGCACAGTGGCAGCGTTGTCCACTTTTACATATTTTCTTTTAATCAAAATATTTTAAAAAAAATAAAAAAAAAAATAAAAAACACTAAATCACCACAATACACCAAAACACTTTTACTTTTACACTGGACGCGCGTTTCGCTAACCATGTTAGCCTCATCAGCAGATGATTATAAACTGATTTTAGCAGATGATTATAAACAGTTTATAATCATCTGCTGATGATGCTAACATGGTTAGCGAAACGCGCGTCCAGTGTAAAAGTAAAAGTGTTTTGGTGTATTGTGGTGATTTAGTGTTTTTTATTTTGCTGTGTAACACCAAAGGTTCCAACCCTCAACTGTAATCAAAATATTTTAGAAAACAAAAATAAATTAATTGTAAATATTTAAACAGTTATTATTTACTCAACAAAACTCAACTCCTTAACAGCACTAAAGGGATATTCTACCGCTTTCCTATTCAAAATATTCTAATAAATTTGCGATGAGTTTTTTGCAGCATTTACTAAGCTATCTTGTACATTTTGCACTAAAAGAGGTTCTAAAAAGAACAATGTTCGACTGTTAGGTGTGCTAACAAAAAAATTTAAGCTTAAGGTATTACAACAAAGTTCATTTAAACCAAAAACTCGTAATACAAAACTAAAATGCCAAAACGAATGACAATGTGAGGAAATAAATAAATAAATTGTGGCAACTCGACATTTTTTATAGCAGACCCAAGTAGCATCTATCTGATTTCGAACTAAATCTGACCTGAAGCGACGTCAGACTTTGTGCAAATTTAGGTCGGGTGCTGGTGATACGATCTGTGACGTCGCTTTCCTATTAAAAGCGATGTCGTTGGATCTGAGTCGGTAAATCCAACGATCTGTTGACGTACAAAATAACAACGTACCATTTTTATTAATTTCCCAACGTCGTTCCCACGTTGGATTGCACGACGTACATATACTTGAACCAGCCCGACGTCTACCCGTTGTCCGAATAGGATACGTCTCACTGATAATCCCTAAAGTAACGTCTAATTATATTTTGTTGTATTTTATGTTCATATTTATAACCTAATTTACGTATCTCTATTTACGTCCGTAAATACAACCCATTAAGTAGCATTTGCGACCTAATGAACATCATGAACATAACCTAATAAAAAGTTTTTGTAAACAAACTTATGCCTAAAAAACACTAAAAAGGCATTTAGACATTCATCTACATTTTACAGAAAGAGGTCGAGGCTTTTGCAAAATAATAATAGTAGTAGTGATGTCTTGCCTCCACCCATAAATGATTTTTATCCGGAAGAGATGCTGCATTACACTCGTGCATCTTAATTTCATTTTTTAGCTTAGGAAACCAGCAGACCCCATCCTCCTCCCACATGTGAGGTTAGGCTTAAAAAAGTGGCTGCCCATTTTTTTAAGGAGAAAACAAAAACTAAAATATAGTTGCACAAATTCACAAATCACTGATACGCAAAGTGAGGTTACGTGGGAATTATATACGTCATAATACGATTGCCGGTCGTCCGGTTTGATGACTTCGGTCGTGTGAGACGACTAATGTTGGAGACCCGGTCGGAATTGGTATATTGGTAGTTCATATTAAGTCGGACACAGAAATCCGCCATTCTTAACACGTATCCGATTGTCAGCCATTTTAAAATCGTTTTTGTTTTTAAAATTTATATTCACATTTCGATTTCTAGTAGAATAATATTGATAAGGTTGAGTTTGGGGGGAACCACAGTACAGTTTTATGATTAAACCAGCTAGAAAATTAAAAAAATATTTTGCGAGTAACTTTTTTATAGGTATTTTTTTTCATAAATCTACCTAATTTTGAAGGCGCTCGTTGTTTTCCGGAGTATTTTAATCAGATATATAAAAAAAGTGACTTCCGTTGATAAAACTGATGTCTGGATTAATGATTCAGAATTATTATAATATGAAATTAGATAGGCACTTATAGTTATATTCGAGGAGTGATTATGAATCCATTTGTAATTAGGTAGTTTGGTTAGATTTTTATGTATTCTTGGTAGCGAATATGAAACCAAACGTAACGTAAGTGCTTAGCGACGAATTATAAGTGACTAAAATCCAACGTAATATGACGTTGGTAATTGGTAGAATTACATTCCCTATTAGGTCAGATACCGACGACGAGGCGACCCGAATCTGTATTCCCCATTTAGGTGCAAATAAGGGTCGTCAGGCGGTCTAACCGACGTTGGTACCCGACGTCGGGTTTATTGAACGCGACGTATACCCGACGTTAGATAACGTTCAAATGCTACTTGGGGAGCTACCACCTGAATCCCCAGCGGGAAATTTAAATTCCAGTTACTCAGCCCGGCGCCGAATATATCCATGGTTGGCAACAATGAATTTAAAAGTCGCGCCCTCGATTACGTAACTAAAAATTTAATTAGTATCAAATATAGTTGAATTTTTTCTAATTCCTAAAAATCAAAACGCGTTTCTATGATAATATAATTTCGTCTTCATTAGTTGATAGATTGTTTTTCATAGCATTTTAATTAATGTCATATTATGATTTGAATCATAGAGATTTAAACTTTGCCCCAAAAATTTGACCTAAAAAATACGAAATAACCCTAAATCACGATTACGAGGTAGATTTGGCATCAGAGCTAGAGCCAGGCCTCTATTAAAATTGGATAAAAATTGAAATTAACGGCCTAGACTCGGGCAGGAACTACATTTTCCAGTTAATTAGGTTTTAGCGGTGTAAAAAATTTGATATAAGCTGTTGTTTGGCGTAAAATAGGAGAGGTTTGTTGTGAAATAGTAGGGCTCGTGTGGAATTTACCAGGGGTTGATAATTAAACAGGCTAGGTTTAATAGAATCCATGGAAAGTTGAAACAAGGTTGTTTGGTTGTTTTAAAGATTGATTTATATAGTCTAAAGCGCTTTGGTTTTGCAACAAACTATCAAGAAAAGATGTATCTACAGGGTCCGGCAATAGTGCGTCGGGCATCTGTAGCTCCTAGAATAAAAAAGTTTGGAATTTTGTTTAAGTGCAAACCTAAAGTATGTACCAGGACGTATTTTCGGAAAATATTTTAACTTCTATAGGGTGGCTCAAAAAAGGGTGAGTGGATCTGGATGATTTTTTTTAAATGGAACACCCTGTATATTATTGCATTTTTGGCTTCCTTTCAGATCACTTTACATGATCCTAAGATATGAGTAAATCTATTTGGATAGTTCCAGAGATATTAAAAAATAAATTAAAAATACAAGAACTGTTCTGAAATCAAAACTATATTAGGTATTTCCTTTAGATGGTCTGTTCTTACTTCGCTATAAAATATGGTAATCGTAAATCATACAGGATGTTCAATATTCTACGCCAAACTTTCTGAAATATAAAATAATTTTTCTTCGTTTTTTTAAATGGAACACCCTGTATATTATTTTTTTATTAGATTGAGAATTAAAAAATGAACATTTTTTGTATTTAAAGTATTTCAAAATGTTTAATAGTTTTGCGGATACACGCAGTATTATTTCATATGGCGCTTTCAATGGTAAAATACGAGAGAAAAATCATTGGGTGGCTTTGATAAGAATTTACTGGGCAAAATGCCATAATATGAAATATAAAACCGGGAAAAATTTTTGAAATACTCTAAATACAAAAAGTGTTCATTTGTTAATTCTCCATCTACTGAAAAAATAATATACAGGGTGTTCCATTTAAAAAAACCAAGAAAAATTATTTTATAGTTTAGAAAGTTTGGCGTAGAATTTTGAACATACTGTATGATTTACGATTTCCATATTTATTGCAAAGTAAGTACAGACTATCCAAAGTAAATATCTAATATAGTTTTGATTTCAGGACAGTTCTTGTATTATTAATATTTTTTTTAAGAAAGACTTAAAAATATATAACTTTTTTTTATTTATTAATATCTCTGAAATTATCAAAATATATTTACTTATGTATTAGGATTATGTAAAGTGATCTGAAAGGAAGCAAAAAATGCAATAATATACAGGGTGTTTCATTTTAAAAAAAATCATCCCGATTCACTCACACTTTTTTGAGCCACCCTACAGAAGTTAAAATATTTTCCTGAAATTGATCCTAGTACTTACTTTACATTTGCACTTAATCAAAATTCCCAAGTTTTTTATTCTAGGAGCTACAGATGCCCGACGCACTATTGCCTGACCCTGTAGATAACAAAATAATTTTTATATTTCTTGCTTTGTTAGCATATTCCACAGGGTGTTTCAAATATTTACTAAAATATTAATATTTTGTTTTAACTCGACTAAAAAGTCAAATAAATTAGCAACAAATTGCTTAAAAAATCATCAAAAGCAGTCTACTAAAACACAATATCGGGTACGTCTCAAAAGTGGCTCACCTCTATAACTTTTTTAATTTTTTAGATAAGAAAATAAGATTCGGTATGTTAGATTAGGATTGATTGACGTATTCAATAATTGTTTTAGTCACTTCCTGTTTCACCGGAAATTACTACAACTTTTGGTTTTTAAATGGCATCCTCTGTATATCTCTACTTTATTCGACAGAAAATGACACTCTGAATAGAATGACATATAATATGTCAACTTTTAACATTTTCGCATATAGTTTATTTGAAATTGTAACATTGGTTTATAAGGACAGTTTGACCTAAAATACCAAGTGTGTAGTACCAAATTATTTGTAATTAAATGCTTTTTCCAAATATGCTAATGAGCCACCCTTGTTCTATTTGAAAAAATTGAGATATGATTAAAAATACGATTTGGGCATCTTTAAACCGACCAGGACAAGACACGAAAAACATTAGCAGGCTTCTTGATTAAAAATTTGCGTTTTTAACACAGCCATGGCACTCTAGATTGAAATTTGAAATAGTAATTTTTTTAAACAAAAATATCAAAAGTTGACATATGATATATATCATTCTATTCAGAGTGTCATTTTCTATCGAATAAAGTATAAATATACCGAGGGTGCCATTTAAAAATCAAAAGTTGTAGTAATTTCCGGTGAAACAGGAAGTGACCAAAAAGAATTGAATACGTCATTCAATCCTAATTTAGGCCGTGTACTTACATACCAAATCTGATTTTCTTATCCGAATAAATAAAAAAGTTAAAGGGGTGAGCCACTTGCTAGACGCCCCCGGTATATTACACTTTAAAATACATCAAACTTTAAGGTGCCCGCTTTTCCTGCCTGTGAGTCTATGTACGTCACTAAAACGACAAGACCGACTATAATAGGGGCTGCTTGTTTGAAAAAAAACCACCTCGTCCATGTTTGCCTTTGTATCTGGCAGTTTTTTAAACGCGTTCTTGACTCTAATCAAATCCCGTATTGTGGTTCAAAACAAAGGCGCTACTCTATACCTACCGTACGCCTGTTTTTTTTTCATTTATTTTACTTGCCATAGATATGGCGGACGTACGTATGGGCATGTAGATTTAGCGGCTAGTGCACATTTTGTTAATGCTTTCCCATTGTGTAATTTAACTCGCGTTCTTTTGTAGTATCTTTTTATAGTATGAAGTTGGGTAACGTCCACTATACCTGCTATAGAAACTTTTTATTTACAGGGACTGAATTGTGGTATTTATATCTCACTAAAACATTTCTTTCCATCTCTTTATCTGCTATTTTTATCTTCCTTTCGAAATAATTATATTGAGACGATCTCGACAAAAACGCTGTGACAGAATATTACTGAACTTACATCGATCTACAGGGTGTTCCAAAAACATGTGCCATCTCTCGTGGGGATATTCCCCACCTAAAAATAAGATTTATTTTTCATATCAACATCACGGAAAAAAAGCTAAACTGGCTTAAAGATTATTAATCTTGAACCAACGATATGCTAGTTTCCCCATTCCGCAAATCTAGTTATACTTCTTTTCAAGAAAATCTTATCCTTAGAAGCTAAGAAAATTTATCTTTTATTTAAGATTTACCTAGTATTGAAATTAAGATTATAACTAGCCCGTCATTTTTGAGATATGACACAAATATATGTTTTTTTAAATGGAAACCATAGTTGGCCATGACTTCATAAATAGCGCCATTTTTAAGCTTTTCAGCGATATAAGCTATAATATGTTTCTTTCACAAAATTACTGAGTTATAGCCAATTCTTATCTTTCTTGACTAATTTTACTTAGTTAGCCATGGAAACAAGTTCAATCGTCGTTGCTTTCAGAAATGTGAAATTGTCACATCCAATCTTTGTAAATTAAAATGAACAAAAATTGTAAATATGAGTTTTTCAAATGAATAAAAGGCTGTAGGATTATTGGCTCAACTTTTCTTGGCCCTACAGTTTCGAGAATACGTTGACCGGTGAACGTTACTTTAAGCTAACAGAAATTCTTTGTCATCGGCTTCTTTCATAAAGTTCTTTTGATATCTTTGCCTGATATCCTGGAAGCTATTCTTTTTAAAAATGCAATAAAGTTTGTGAATTTGCTAATATCTACGTTTATGTTCTTGTAAATCATAGTGCGGAGCATCGAATATTTACTCCACAGAGTTGACGGCTTTAAGGTAGTGGATAACTTCAGGAAATAGGCTAGCAATACCTTTTCTGTGAAATTCTCAACATGTTTTTCTTTGACCCAGGTTTCAAAGTTGTTGTAGGTGGTCTCGTATAAGTTTTTCGACTTCTCGGGCACTAACGTGAATAGCGCAGTTTCAGTAGCTTGTTGAATATCCAAAGACTCGTCATTATCACTCATTTTTTCACAAAACTTTGTAGGAAATACGGCGACGTTTGAACCTGACAGAACTTTGTCATTAAACAATGCCTTAGAAACCGTTTACCAGAACATTTTAAAAAATGTTTAAAAATGAATAATAATAATAGCATGAAAATCTCAAATTATCTGCTTTCACAAAAAATCTTGTATGAAATTCGTTGAGAAAAGAGTGTTTTAAGCACTCAACGCATTGTCCAATTTTGCGTTAACACATTTATTTCGCAACTTGTTACATAAATAGCTATTTCAAAAAAATTTTCTTATATTCTTTGTAATTTATAAAAAGAATATTAGCCGGATATTTCGTTTGCTAAGTTTTTCCAGTTTATTCAAAGGAAAACTTTAAATATTAGGTCACAAAACGTAACGAGCATCTCTGATCTTAGACTGGAGAGATGCATAAAGATGACAAAAAGTTGTAGATATTTCTTGGAAATCGTAACTATGAATATTGGATGACTTCGTTATCCTTCACGACGTATATTTATTTACATTCCATATAAAATCTAACGTTTCCAGGTTTTAAATTTGCTCCTTTAAATCATAGAGTTTCAGAGAATTGCGTTGCTCTGTTTCGTTTTCATAATCAGCAAAAGTTTGTTTAACGTAAAGAGGACAATCAAATTTATAAAATTTTTATGTCCACAAAATTATTAATTAGTTTATTAGTAAATATCTTTGAGATCATCTATTATACAGGGTGGTCCAAACTGTATCCGGAAACTTCGGCTGCATCTTTTACTGATAAAAATAAGTAAAAAAGTTCGTATAAATGTATGTCCTAAAATGCTTAGTTTCAGAGATACAGGGTGTAGAAGTTTCATTTTTATATCGATTTTTTCTAAATAATTTCAGAAGTAACGTCAATATTTGGATGGAAATTGGTGTCTGGGAGTTTTTTGACATCAGAAATTTGATTTTGATATCAAAATGACACTTTGTAGGAGGCGCCACCTACATGTGTTTTAACTGTTTTGAAGAGTAATAACTTTTTGTCCGTATCTGTATAAAACTACTGAGTGAAAGTGAACAAAAAATATACATTTCCGTGATTTTCTACGTAAAAAATGTCTCTTGGTAAAAATCGCTACGAGCAACCGTTCTCAAGATATTTAGAATGGAAATAGTTAAAACATGTTATTATTGACAAAAATAAACATGTTGTGTAGTTATTTGACTAAAATGATAAATTTGGGAACTTTTTTTAAGTTAATCATAAATTTTTTCTTCGAAAAAATGATGATAAAACAGTTTCTGCTGAACTTTTGGCACCAAAACATTTGAAATTTATGATTTCAGTCTAATAACTATTTAGTCAACATGTTTAATTTATGTCAATGACGACAGGTATTGATAATTTCGATTCCAAATATCTCGAGAACCATGACTCCTAGCGATTTATACAAAGAAATTAGTCTCGGTAGTTTTATACAGGTACGGACGAAAAGTTATTACTCTTCAAACAAGTTAAAATATACATATGTAGGCGGCGCCCTCTACAAGTAAGAGTCATATTGACATCAAAATCAAATTTCTCATGTCAAAAAACTCCCAGATACCAATTTTCATACAAATATTGACGTTACTTCAGAAATTATTTGAAAAAAATCAAAATAAAAATGAAACTTCTACACCCTGTACCTCCGAAACTAGGCATTTTAGGACATACATTTATACGAACTTTTTTACTTATTTTTATCTGCAGAATATGCTGCCAAAGTTTTCGGAATACAGTTAGGACCGCCCTAGAATACAATATGCTCGAAAAAAAAATCCCAAAATTCTTCGTTAACAAGCTTTTATTAATAAATAAGTGGCAATCTAGCATTATTCTATTCATATCTGGATTATCGTTATCCTATCTTGGGTACATTCGCTTTGTAAAGTAAGATTTGTCTTGTATCTATATTATTTGTCTTAGGTATAGATTATTAATCTGATTGGCTCCTTTCATCCCACCTCCTCTAGCGAATCAAAACTTGAACTAAGTTTCTTTCCGTTAATTAGGCAACATTGTACACGTGTATACGCGAAGCGTACGCCGCGCGACTGTCAACGGGGTTCGGTTAATTTCGTTTCATTAATTGTTGCAAACTAGTTCTAGTTGGGAGGTAATAACCGCTGTCGTGGTACACGCGCTAATATAGATCACGCTACGTGTTGTGCGAATGTTAATTATTTTCTATGCGAATTGTTTATTAATTTTCGCTTAGTTATCTAAAGAGGCGACGAGGCCGCAAATTAGCCAAGTTAAGGTTGATTTTCACTATACCTTCCATATCAGCTCCCTTTCGTTTCACTTCGTTTCCCTTCCGTTTACATAAAATATTATATCACGTAAATGAATGGGACAATTCAGACTATCCGTTCCGTTTCCCTTCCGTTCCATATCCTTTCCTTTCAAACATATTTTTGGCGGACGGACTGAAGCGTATCGGAAACAGCGTTGTCAAGTCCTTACATTTGTACCAGCTCTGTTAAAATTTTGCTGATGTTTATTTATTCTTTCACCTCTTTCTCAAGATATCTTCTTCTTACGACGCCGTCTCCTTTCGAAGGTTGGCGATCCAAATAGCTAACGTCATTCTAGATACAGCCATACGAAATATGTCGATTGATGAGCAACCAAACCATCTACGAATGTCCTTTAGCCAGGAATTCTGGCGTCTGCCGATTGATCTTTTGCCCTGGACTTTGCCTTCAATTATTAATCTGAGAAGTTCATACTTTTTACCCCTCATTATGTGGCCTATGTAGCGTGTTTTTCTTTCTTTGATGGTAAGCATGAGTTCTTTCTGTTTTCTCATTCGATTAAGAACCTCCACATTTGAAACTCTTTGGACCCATGATATTCTTAATATATGGCGGTAAATATACATTTCGAAGGCATCTAGTTTTTTTTTCTAACGATATGTCAAAAGTCCAACTCTCACACCCGTACATGAGAGCTGAAAAAATGTAGCATCTGACCATGCGTACCCGTAGCTCCAAACTCAAATCTGACCTTGTGAAAAATTGTCTCATATTTATAAATGTTTTTCTAGCCTGTTCTATGCGGCTTCTAATTTCTTTCTTCGGGTCGCATTGATCATTTACAATACACCCCAAATACTTGTATGAAGACACTTGCTCTACTGGGTCACCGTTGATATCCAGGTGAATCTGCACAGGTGTTTTGGTGAATGCAAGAACCTTCGTTTTTGTGGTATTTATGAGGGGACCGCAGTTTTCACTATGCCGAACTAATTCATTCATTAGCCTCTGCAAATCTTGTTCATTCTCGGCCAGCACAACTGTATCGTCGGCATACCTGATATTATTGATCACTTTCCCGTTAATCTTAATTCCACATTCGATTCCTTCTAGAGCTTCTTTGAAGATAGCCTCTGAATATATATTAAATAAGAGCGGTGACAGCACACAGCCCTGTCTTTCACCTCGTTTAATCGTGATTTCTTCTGACGATGTTCCTTCAATTTTAACCACTGCGTTTTGCTGCCAGTAGAGATTTGTAATCAATCGAAATCTCAAGATATACAAATTTTTAAATTAAAACTTTCGTAATGATATAAATTGTACAATAAAAAGTATGGAACTGATACGGAACTGAAGCTTACGTCTAGCGCTAATACAATAAAAATACTGAACGGATATGGAATGGATATGAAATGGAAACGGAAGGTATAGTGAGAATCAAGATTTACAGTTTCAGACACTTTTTTCAAAAAGCATCATTATATACGGGGTGGTCCGAATTGTATTCCGGAAATTTCGGCAGCATATTCTGCAGATAAAAATAAGTAAAATATTTCGTATAAATGTGTCTTAAAATGCTTAGTTTTGGAGATACAGGGTGTAGAAGTTTTATTTTTATTTCGATTTTTTACAAATAATTCCTGAAGAAACGTCAACATTTGGATGAAAATTGATGTTTGGGAGTTTTCTGTCATGAAAAATTTGATTTTGATATCAATATGAGTCATACTTGTAGAGGGCGGCACCTACATATTTTTTAACTGGTTTGAAGAGTTATATCTTTTCGTCCGTACCTGTATAAAACTACTGAGTAAAAAAATATATTTACGATGTTTTTTTGCGTAAAAAAGGTATCTTGGTAAAAATCGCTGGGAGTAATGGTTCTCGAGATATTTGGAATCTAAATTACCAATACCTGTCATCAATGACATAAATTAAACATGATGACTAAGTAGTTATTAGACTGAAATAATAAATTTGAAACGTTATTATGCCAAAAGATCAACAGAAACTGTTTTATCATCATTTTTCGAAGAAAAAATTATGATTCATTTAAAAAAATAAAATGTTCCCAAATCTTCTCAACATGTTTATTTTTTGTCAGTAATGACATGTATTGGCTATTTCCATTCTAAATATCTTGAGAACTGTGGCTCGTAGCGATTTTTACCAAGTGACATTTTTTACGTAAAACATCACGAAAATGTATATTTTTTCACTCAGTAGTTTTATACGGGTTTATAAAAGCAGTGAAATCATTATATAAACAAACAAAAACTAGAATAAAAGTCGGCAAAAAGTTAACAACAGGATTTAATGGAACCAAAGGTCTGAAACAAGGGTGCTGTATTTCACCAACACTGTTCAAGATATATCTCGAACAAGTTCTCAAAGGTTAGAAGCAAAAATGTAGAAATATGGGAGTACCCATAGGGGATAACATGCTTTACACACTTTGCTTCGCGGACGATCAGGTGATCATAGCACAAGATTACGATGACATAAATTATATGACACGTAAGCTTATAGAAGAATCAGAAATGGGGACTCGAGATCAATACTAACAAAACAGAATATATGTGTATCGGAGGAGAACAACAAGATCAAATATTAGAAGAAGGGAAGAAAATTAAGTGCTGCACAAAATACAAATATTTGGGTATGCAAATCACAAATGATGGACTGTTGGATACATCAATTAAAGAACGAAACCAACTTGGAAGGAATGCTATCACGGTATTGAATGGGATACTGTGGGACAGAAGCATAAACAACAAGAACAAAACTCTAATATACAATACCATCATAAAGAGTATAACCACGTACAGCTGTGAAGTCTGGCCAATTAAGGAAACAACAAAACGAATGCTGGAAGCTACAGAGATGGATTTTGGAGAAGATCAGCAGGCAAATCAAGACTCGAGCGAATAACTAATGAACGCATAAGAGATTATGGAAGTTAAACATACGATAGTGGACGACATAAAGAACAGTCAACTCATATGGTACGGGCATGTCCAAAGAATGGCAGAAATAAGAAAAGCAAATTATAAACTGGAAACCTGCAGGAAGAAGAAAACCGGGTAGACCGAGAAGAAGTTGGCAGGAAGGGATTGGCACGTTTATGAAGGAAATATCTCTCGGAGACGGTTCATGGAGAGACAGACAGGCATGGAAAGATGGTATAGAAGACGTAAAACGATTAATAATATATATATATATATATATATATATATATATATATATATATATATATATATATATATATATATATATATATATATATATACATATATATATATATATATATATATATATATATATATATATATATATATATATATTAATCGGTTTAAAACGTTCTACGTCTTCCGATACCATAAGTTTTATACGGGTTCGGACGAAAAGTTATTACTCTTGAAAACAGTTAAAACACATGTAGGTGGTGCTCCTTACAAATCATATCTACGAGTCATATTGACATCAAAATCAAATTTCTCATGTAAAAAAACTTCCAGACACCAAATTTCATTCAAATATTGACGTTACAGTTGAAAAAATATAGGAAGAGACTTGGGGATAGCACCGGTCGCGTGTTATTTTATATTTCTCACGTCCCTAGCTATGCTTGTTAAGTTGTACTTCGGGAATTATTTGGAAAAAATCGAAATAAAAATGAAACTTCTACCTGTATCTCCGAAACTAAGCATTTTAGGACATACATTTATACGAACTTTTTACTTATTTTTATCTGCAGAATATGCTGCCCCATGCCTATTTACCCAGAAACATTCAGCATATAAAAATATGCTTTGAACAATCAAATTTAATTCTACTGACTTGGAATTGCGAACTTGCCAAAATCCAACCGAACGCGAACAGATTCCAAAGATCCATCTATCACGGCGTTATCCCAACTCGAAGCACACTTGTATATCAATCAGGGCTTTATTGTTCCTCGGGGCTAAAGCAGCGTATTTCAAATATCGTCGAAATTATGTCGATTTCGAGGGAATAATTGGCAAAACGTAAATTTTAACTGCGTCGAAATCAGCGAAAATCGTAAATATTTAATAGGAAAGACGATGGGATTGGATAATTTCGAGATTTCATTAAATTCCCGATTATTTATTCTATTAAAACACGACACACATGTGCTCAATAATGTATATAGTACTTCTGAATTATCGGCTTTTCGACGGTAACTGCATACTTTAATATTAATAGCGTATCAATCGTAATTCTAAATGTCGTTGATATGTTAATGTTTAAACTCTCAAAACTATATAAATCTATGTAAATACAATCACCGGCACCGGCGCTAAAAATGGGCATCTTAAATTTTTTTAATGTACTTTATAGTTTTATATATTGTGTTTTAGACGACCGATTTTGATGATCTTTTACGCAATTTGTAGCTCAGTTATTTTACTTTTTAGTATCTCTTTTGAAATTAAAAAGGAAAGATCCCATCTGTCAATTATACGAGGGAACACAAAATGTTGTAATTTTGGTAAAAACTTGGAACGCCCTGTAGAATATTTTAAAAACGCAAGGAATTTGAAAATTATTTTTCGATAGTAAGTATACAAGTATACAGGATGGTCCGAACTGTATACCGGAAACTTCGCCAGCACATTCTGCACATAAAAATAAGTAAAACAGTTCGTTTAATTGTATGTCCTAAAATGCTTAGTTTCGGAGATACAGGGTGATACAGAAGATTCATTTTTATTTCGACTTTTTCCAAATAATTTCTGAAGTAACGTCAATATTTGGATGAAAATTAGTGTCTGGAAGTTTTTTGATATGAATTTGATGTCAATGTGATTCCTACATGTAGAGGGCGCCACCTACATATTTTTTAACTGCTTTGAAGAGTAATAACTTCTCATCCGTACTTGTGTAAAATTACTGAGTAAAAAAATATACATATACGACGTTTTCTAAAATCGCTACGAGTAATGGTTCTCGAGATATTTGGAATCTAAATTCTTGTCATAATTGACATAAATTAAACCTGTTGACTTACTTAATAGTTATTAGACTGAAATCGTAAATTTGAAATGCTTTTGTGTCAAAAATTCAATAGAAACTGTTTTATCACAATTTTTTCGAAGAAAAATTAATTAAGTATTAATTTAAAAAAATTAAAAGCTCACAAATTTACCATTTCAGTCAAATAACTAACACAACATGTTTATTTTTTGTGAATAACATCATGTATTGACTATTTCCTTTCAAAATGTCTTAAGAACGATTGCTCGTAGCGATTTTTACCAAGAGACTGAGAGAAAATCAAATTTCTCATGTCAAAAAACTTCCTGACACTAATTTTCATACGAAAATTGATGTTACTACAGAAATTATTTGGAAAAAATCGAAATAAAAATGAAATTTCTACACCCTGTATCTCTGAAACTAAACATTTTATGACATACATTTACAAGAACTTTTTTACTTATTTTTATTTGCAGAATATGTTGCCGAAGTTTCCGGAATACAGTTCGGACCACCCTGTATATTTTCTCTTGAAAAAATCCTGAATATTAAAACGGACATACGATAAATTTGTATTATTGTAACGCTGTTACCAGTTAAAAAAATAAATAAACAGTGTGTATTATAGAATCAGACTTTATCGAAAACAAATGTAGGTATAGTTTATCATAATAGTTCGTGATTAGAAATTGCACCGTAGTGACCGTACGGTGTTTATTAATATTAGAATAATAAAATGTGTTCTTTTCGTTGGGGCATAACTTCTTTTAATGCAAAGAAGGCGAATTTTAAGTTGCGTTAAGTGTTGTAGTAAAATGCAGAAATAATTCGAACAATAATTGTAGTTTTAGTGCTTTTCAGATTTCCAGCCGGATGTGCCCAAACCGTCGCTAGGTCTAACATAAATTTATAAGGTGTTATATATACAGGGTTGTTCACCACATACGATACGGAGTATTGTGGCTAAACGATTAGGTTTTTACAAATTGTAAGTTTTGGGTTCGTTGAAGGACTATAAGAGCTACAATTTAAATATATTTTTACACGATACAGATTGTTCCAAGGAAGTAAAAAATATTATTGTTGTATTTTTTTAAATGGAACACCCTGTATATTATTCTATTTTTAGATTCTACGATTGAAATAAAGGTAAATTTGATTAAGGTTTATCACACTTATGTAAACCTTACCGTTTTTGAAATATTTTTAATTTTATGAAATTGCAGTAAAAATTTTAAGGCTTCTTTTCTCCAAGGGTATCAAAGTTTTTAGTACTAAAAATTTACTGAAGATTATTTATTGATCAGATATTGGTGTTTCAATAATAAACATTTTACTACTTTATACAGAGTGTCAAAACATTTATATTAAATAATTATTAGCTTTAAACGGCAATAACTTGTTTAATTTAAATGGAACACCATGTATGTTTTACGTGAATCATACGCACAATTTAAATGTCTATCAAATTGTGTTAAATAATTTTTTACTTATATCTTCAAGTTTTCATAGAAAATGCATTTTCTTATAATTTAGACATCATTTATCACTATACCCGTGGAATATTGACATTTCAGATTTTTTTAAAGTACAAAATGTACAGGTGGTAAATTAATAATATTGCAAGCCCATTTGTAAACAAAAAAAACTATTTATATCTTTGTAAAAGAGTTTACCAATTAAATATACCGCCATTATTTCCGACGAAAAATTAGTTAGTTACATACTTAATTCTTTTAATTAATAAGTTATTCTAAATAAATGTGGAATTGGCTCAGGAATTAATATAATAATAAGTTATGAAAATGAACGTCTCTGTTGATATAAATAAGCATTCATCAAAAAATGAAATAAAATTTATAAGGTGTTACTTTTTACCACACTGTCTAATACACATACAAAATTCAGTTTTTTAGTATTTGCAGCAATTATTACTAATCAACGTAAACAGTCAATTAATGTAGTTTGAATGCAGGGATCATATTAATTGGTCATCTTTAACAAAAAATACTTAACCGGTTTTTTTTTAATAAAATAAGCGAACTATATCGACAATATTAGTATTGCACTCTTTGAAAATTTGTTAAATGTTTAAAAATAATCTAAAATGTCAATATTCCATGGGTATAGTGATAAATGAGGTCTAAATTATAAGAAAATGTATTTTCTACAAAAACTTGAAAACACAGGTAAGAAATGGTATAACACAATTTGATAGAGAATTAAATTGTGCATCTGATTCTGATGAAGTTATTGCCGTTAAGTAATTATTTAATATAAATTTTTGGACACTCTGTATAAGGTGGTTAAATTTTTATTATTGCAACACAATATCTGATCAACAAATAATCTTCAGTAAATACTTAGTATAAAAAAGTTTGGTAACCTTGGAGAAATGAAGCCTTAAAATTTTTACTACAATTTCATAAAATTGAAAATATTTCAAAAACGGTAAGGTTTAAGTGTGATAAATCTTAATCAAATTTACCTTTATTTCAACTGTAGAATCTAAAAATAATATACAGAATGTTCTATTTAAAAAAATACAACTATAATATTTTTTACTTATTTGGGACACTCTATATCTTGTAAAAATATCTTTAAATTGTAGCTCTAATAGCCCTTCAACGAACCCAAAACTTAAAATTTGTAAAAATATAATCGTTTAGCTACAATACTCCGTGTCGTATGTGGTGAACAGTCCTGTATAGCCTCATTAGCAAAATATATACCGGAGTTAATTTTGAGGTTTTTGTGGAGATGTTTTTAAAAACATTTATTAAACAAGCGGGAGTACAATACGCGTTGATGGATTCTGAAGGAACCCTGTGCCTGCGTCGTGCAGCGGCTTAAATATGAACATAAGTGCTGATGAATATAAAGTATAAGATTTCTACAGGGTGTGTTAATTATTTGAAATTAATAAATTAAAATTTTATGCATTTCTTTCAGAATTTATTAACAAGATAAAATATCCTAAATATAAATACCGTATGATCGAATAAAAACGGCGTCAGCAATGGCTATGAAATGAAGATCGCTGTCATTTTATAGGTAAATTTATATGGGAAATGTCATTGATCCTCATTCCATAGCCATCGCTGACGCCGTTTGTATTCGATCATACGGTACTACATAATATACTAAGAGTATTTGTAGTTTTTTTCCAAATCTGTCAAAATCTTCCCCGTCTCGTTGGACAGGCTTAAATTATGGCTTAATATCATTTATTTCAATAAAATAAAAAAAATACCAATATTTTCTAGCCAATTAGTAAATACGCTGTGACTTGATTCCAAATATGCAAAATTTAAAATACGGCTCTGATGTGTTTCTAGCAGAATTGGAAAAAATCATGATTTTTTTAAAATAAAGTTTTGTTTTAAAACCAAAACCACACCAAACCAGACCCCCCTTCCCATTTGAAAAAAATTGGGGGATGACACCCCCGCTTAGAGGTTTGAAGATTTTGCAATAATTTTTGGGGCAAAAGTTGTCCCCCTCACAAACAAAATTGACGTGTTTTTGAATTTTCTGAAAAAAAATTACCCTGGCCGTTATGCATTGCGGAACATTTTCGATGGGCCACTCTGTATGTAATGTTACACATGTACATTCTTTTTTATACACCTTTTGATCGAAATTCAAACAAACAAGTTGCGCATTGTTTCAATTTGGCAACAACAACACCATCGCCATCAACAGAATAAAGTAGAGACGTTTCGCTCGTTTTGCATATGGAACGCGCTGTGCCATAAGCGTGTCAAGAACGTATTTTATTGCAAATTAAATAAAAGTTGGCGCCGTACGCGACATTGTTTTCGAAATGGAGTGGTTGCTCTCGACGGTAACTTAATATTTGACTCTAACACACAGGCCGGAAGTATAAAACATTTCCTAACGTTAGGTTTAATTTTTATTTTTTTTTATTTTAGAAATATGAATATCACACTTAATGTGTACTTAGTCTCTAAAGACTACTCCTCTACTCTAGTCTCTTTTTATAATAGTTAAAACTACCAATACACCTAAAGGTGCTTCCAGACCTGACGACACGAGAACGAGACGAGCGCGAAACATTCCAAATTCGATAAGTGTGGACGGGTCTCGCAAGAGCCACGCGAGACAACCCACGGAGCCTCGTTGCTATCCGTCCTCTGTCGGGTTTTGGAGGACCGAGATCAAGAAAACTCGCGGCACAATCTGGACGTGTAGGCTCGCTCGACCTGCGAGATATTAGCTCTGATATTAGTACTTATTGAGACGGAGTCGCGATTTAAATAAATGTTAGATTTAAAAGATCGCGCACACTATACCTACACGGACCAGTACGGACCAGCCCAGCACAAACCTGCATCCTGCATGACGTCGTACACTTTACCGCCACAGACCAGCAACATAAGCGAGAGTTTCGAAAAAAGTAGTTGTCAAGGCTCAACTACTAGAGCGTGCAACATAGAAGTATTGAAAATGAGTAGTTCAGAGGAAGAAATTATTATTTTAGCCATGTGTGAAGAATAGGAGGAAGAGAAGGTAGCTAAGAAACAAAGAAGATGTTGGGTTCACCCTATAAATCAAAAGAGAAAGCAATATGGCGAATTTCATCATTTGTTTCCTGAATTAAAAAGATTCGAAGAAAAGTTTTTCCAATATTTTCGAATGTCACAAATCAAATTTGATTATTTTTTTTTTGCTATCGACTCCCATATTGCATCTTTTCTTTCTCGGTCTCTATATATAAAATGCTTGGCTCGTATCGCACAGCTCTGGATAATTTTGTACCAGTAAAATAAGCTTTTCTTCATTCATATTTAAAACGATTTAAAGGTTCGAACAAAAATAAACGAAATCTAACCTACATCATGCGACCTGAGCCAGCTAGCGTACTCGAAATACCGACGAACCCTTCAATATTTGCATGTTTGTGGAGGTGTGCTGGTTCGCCGGTGCGCACATTAGGTCGGACCAGCACGACCAGGCATAAATATTGCCGGTCATATTTGTCCCTGACCGACACGACCTGTTTTGACGGTCGTGGCTTGTGGCGGTACGTGCTGGTACTGGTCTAGTGTGCTCTACTCTATTAAATAACACGGTCACCTTCACCGGTAGATTTTACTGGGCTGGTCCGTGCCGGTCCGTGTAGGTATAGTGTGCGCGATCTTTAAGTGTCGTAAAAATTGTCAGTCATGCTATTGTTTTTGAAGTTGGAGTACTAAATTTTTTTAGGATAGTTTTATAGGGACGAAGAAAAAGATATATGTAAAGATATTTGAGTTAGATGCTAAAGGGTGCTCAAACTATATTTATGAATTTCGACTATTTAAAATTAAATAATCTCAATTTTTTTAAATGGTACACCGTATGTATTATCATTTTCTCTGATAGAATTTACACATTTTATGTCACTGATAATTTTTACCGTACCGAAATCTAGTATTTCTTTAAACAAATTGAATTATTACAACATCTATTAATTTTAGATATATAATATCATATGCAGAAAAGTTACCGAATTGTACGTACTAATCATTGTTCGAAAGAAAAAAATAGGGCATTCCCATTAAAAAATGCCTATATGTTATGTCCGCAACAATTTTGAAGTACCCTGTAAATTCTACAGTAATTTTAAAGTGCTGTTCTTAACCTTCTCTATATAACTTTTCTATTTTTCTATACAGTTTGTTCTAAAAAACGTATTTTGTAAAAGATGTCGGGCCTCGAAACAAATGAAGGGTAAGGGAAAAAAAAACGATGAATAAAGTACGACGAACGAAATACTATTTTAAAGATACAAAAATGTATTACTGATGTATGCGTTATCATTTGGCGAATGATTTTTATATTCAATAAAACAATTATATGCGTTTGGAACTTGGTATTCCCAAAAAATTAAGTTGATTAGGTAATTAAAAATTCCATAAAATCGACATGGTTTACACACCAAACCAAACCAAACCGGTCACCTTTCACTATGATCCAATTCGCTTGTCTCGTGGCAGGCTTGCGTCGAAAAATGGATAGAAGAAATCTCGCTCTTACCTCGCTCTCGTCTCGTCAGGTCTGGATGCACCTTAAAGTTGTTTCTAGAGCCAGAATTAATATAGTCAAATTAGAATTAATAAAGTAGTTAGTAGTTATTAATTATTACAAAACCACTAGAAGCAGTTATAGCTGTTTTAGATACATTATAATTGTGTTTACAAACCTAACCATTACACCAGATATTAAAACTATTATACTTGTTTTTAGTGCTGTTATAGCTGTTTTAGACCTGTTATAATGATTTTAGAGCTATTAAACTCGTTTTAGATGTTAGTTACATGCTGTTACATCTGTCTTTTAAAGCTGAGCTACTTATTTTTAGTTCGGTTTTAGCAGTCGTATGAGTGAGACTCTAGACTGGTTAATAACACATAATTTCCATGGGTATATTGATAAATATGAGGTCTAAATTATAAGAAAATGTATTTTTTACGAAAACTTGAAGAGATAGGTAAAAAATGGCATAATACAATTTGAAAGACCATTAAATTGGGCATCTGATTCTGGTAAAATATACAGTGTTCTATTTAAATTAAAAAAGTTATTGGAGTTTAAAGCTAGTAATTATTTAACATAAATTTTTAGACACTCTGTATAAGGTATTATTATTTTTATTATTGCAACACAAAATTTGGTAAGTAGAAAAACTTCAGTGCAATATTTGGTTTTAAAAACTTCAATACGCCTAGAGAAATGAAGCATTAAAATTGTTACTGCATTTTCGCAAAATCGTAAATATTTAAAAAACGGTCAGATTAAAGTGCAGTAAACCTTAATCAAATTTACCCTTATTTTTATTGTTGAATCTAAAAATTTAATAATATAAAAGGCGTTCCATTTAAAAAATACAACTTTGATATTTTATATTTATTTGGATCGCATTTTAAATTGTAGCTTTATTAATCCTCCAACGTCTCTATCACTCACAACAATTACTACAATACTCCGTGTCGAATGAGGTGAATAACCCTGTATTTTCTATTGTTATTGACTATATCTTAAAATAAATAAAAAACATAGTTTTATTTTATATAGAAAGAATTTACTAAACTATCCCGCTCATAAACTTGCGATTACGGAAAAAAGCCCTTTGTATATGTGTTTAAAGTTTTATAATGAACTGCCCTTAACACTTAGACTCTGTGGAAAGTTAAGCGAATTTAAATTTAAGTTAAAAAATTATTTATTAAATATAGAGCCTTATAGCACAGAATATCTAGCTACGCAACAGAAGCCTCGTTACATGTATAAAATCGTAGGTAGCAAAAGGAGACAGGCTTTAAAAGCCTGTCTCCAAATCAGATATTTTGATGTGGTAGTTTCACTACTACATAACAGAGGGCGATAAATTTAAAAGAAAACAGTTTTCTACAAACGAAATTTAAAAGAATTTTATGCAGTGTTGCCATTGTATAATTTATATTGTAATATTTCCTGATAAAGCCTAGCTTCACATTTTCTACATCATTTAAACATATTAAGAGCTCTTTTTTCAAACGTTTAAGTATTTAACTTGCCATGTTAGTTGGAGTTAAATCTTACGAGCTGAATTAAAATCACTTCCTGACGTTTGATTCTAACTGAATCCTGAATTTTGATTGTAATTCGGCGACAATATAATAAGTATTGTTTCTACTATTATGACACCACTTCCTGACGTTCGATTGTGTTCATACCGTATGATCGGGAAAAAACGGCGTTAGCGATAGCTATGAAATGAAAATCGCTGTCATTTTATGTGTAAATTTATATGGGAAATGTCATCGATCGTCTTTTCCCAGCCAACTAGACGCCGTTTTTTTCGGTATCATACGGTATTTGACATATACTTGCGTATTTTTCATGACATTGCAATATTATGGTACCATGAAGCATATCAAGTGATACCGTAATATAGTACCATATTACGATACATGGCGTTCGATTGGGCTTAAACTTGGTATATTACGTATCTTCAGTGACATTGTAATATTATGGTACCATGAAGCATATCAAGAGGTACCATAATAGTACATAGAGGTACCATATACGATAGAGGTACCATATACGATACCATTTCCTGGCGTGCGATTGGACTTATACTTGGTATAGTAAGTATCTTCGGTGACATTGTAATATGATAGTAGTATGATGCATATAAAGTGGTACCTTAATATAGTACCATATTACAATACCACTTCCTGACGTTCGATTGGGCTCATATTTGATTATACTTGCGTATTTTTGATGACATTACAATATTATGGTACCATGAAGCATATCAAGGGGTACCATAATGTAGTACCATATTACGATACCATTTCCTGACGTTCGATTGAGCTTAAACTTTGTATACTACGTATTTTCGGTAACATCGTAATATGATGGCACCATGGAGCATATAAATTGGTACCTTCTATAGTACCATATTATGATACCACTTCCTGACGTTCATTTGGGCTCATATTTGATATATACATACATATTTTGATGACATTGCAATATTATGGTACCATGAAGCATATCAAGAGGTACCATAATAGTACCATATACGATACCATTTCCTGGCGTTCGATTGGGCTTAACTTGGTATAGTAAGTATCTTCGGTGACATTGTAATATAATGGTACTATGATGCATCTACTATGATGCATATATAAAGTGGTACCTTAATATAGTACCACATTACGATACCACTTCCTGACGTTCGATTTGGTTCATATTTGATTATACTTGCGTATTTTTGATGACATTGCAATATTATGGAAGCATGAAGCATATCAAGGGGTACCATAATGTAGTACCATATTACGATACCATTTCCTGGCGTTCGATTGGGCCCAAATTTGATATACTTGCGTTTCTTTATAAAGATTTGTTTAATTAATAATTTTAATTTATTTTATGAATTTTAATTTATTGTACGATGTCGGTGACAGCAACTTTTATGCTTAAGTAATATATTATTAATTGTACCTGTGTCACTTTTTAAAATCTACCTAGGTCTATATAAATAACGTGGCAAACAGAAAAAAATTGTTATTATAGTATTTTTTAGTCAATTAACATTTTTTGTACTGCATTTTAATAAATCGTTTCCATTATTATTAAACGTATATTTCATTACTAACGTTTCAGCATTAATAAATATCACTATCAATCGCCCTGTATATTATTAATTTTAAAGGTAGTTAAAGTTATTTTCTTAGTTAACATAATAAAGTAGTGTAGATATATTAAAAATGTATTTTGAGAGCATATGTTTTCTAATAATATACTTAAAATTAAAACTATTTTAAAAGCCAAACGAATAATTAATATAAGTGTATCTGACAAGAAACGAAGAATAGAAAGGAATTATTATACACCAGAAAAAGAATGGGATGCCAGTTAAAGTCTGTTTGAATCTGGCAACTGTGCATTTTTAGCCGAGCTTCAAGGCCGTCGACGTGCCGTCGATCTACGTCGATCCAAAACCGAAAGTTGAAAATTTCCAATTATATTCTGATTATGATATTGTCGCGCCATCTAGTATTTTATTTGTGCAATTTTAGCTCTTTCATTTCGAGTATTTTTCTGTTGCGTAGCTAGATATTCTGTGCTTATAGCTTGCCAGAATTTTTTAATTTCAATGGTTAATTAGGATTAAGGAAATATTGTTGAATTATATCCAATATTGTAAATTTTAGGTTTATTTTTTTCTATATATTTTCCCGTTTATGTAAGTAGACTTATCTAATTTTTGTAAAATATGTGTAATATGCTTTGGAATATTTATTTTGATGTTTGACGATATTTCTCTTTATGTTTTTTTTTGTAACATAATTTGGAAATAAATAAATATTATTATTATTATTACTATTAGTAAAATAAATGATCGTTTTAACAAAACCAATTTACTAAAACGATTCCTCTTTCTGTCTTCATATAACCGAAAATATCCAGCAGCCTACATAAGCATACAAATATAATATTCCATCCAAGTTAATGCGCTACAAGCTATAATAAAGTGGGGTGATATTATCGCGACTCCCCCAAAAACAGGAAAAACAAGAAAAACTAATAATAGAGTAATAAATGTAGTAATTTATTTGACGATTCCCCCCTGCAAAGTTTCTTTGGCGTTACGCTAAAACTTTCTCCCGCTTTCTGATGAATAACATAAGTCGGAAAAATAGAAACGAGGAAAAAGAGTTTGATCGCGTATTGTTGAGGCCGATAATTTAATGGAGTAAGTGGAAGAAGAAGTTTGAAAATAAGAAAGAAAAATAAGATTTTATATCGTGGCGTTTGAATATGGCGAAGTCCTTCTTAATAAAACTACACTCAAGAATAGTGATGGGTTGTTATTTAACTATCTGTTATTTTATAACAATTATTTAGAAATAACATAACGCAACCGTTACTGCTTCTAAAAAATAACAGATATAAAATAACGACACGTAGAGATCGGCCGCTCGTGAAACGAAAAACGAAGTCGGCGCTCTGCACCGCCCCGAAATTCTATGCTGCTCGAAGCAATTCCAAAAAACAACTAGTATGGATGGAAAACCTGTTATTTCGTCAACCATCGATACAGGCGGCGAGACAACGGACAACGGAGTGGGGAATGCGCTACGGCGAACGTAGCTGCTTCGGTCGATCCCGTCGACGGTCGTATTGCGCTTATAACAGCTTAAAAATAATAGGATATAAAAGAAGCAGGTTTTTTGAAACAGTTGCGGGCATAACGCCTGGCGGTCGAGATAACAGGAGTGGGAAAGGAAGGCTGCTGCATCGGTCGATTGTCGATGGAAGTTCGAAACAGGTTGGAGAATAACGCATCAGTTGTTTTAGATATATTGTTTTTCAACCTGTTACGAGCATAACGGGCGGAGGTCGAGATATTATGGCGCTGTATGTTTCAGTACGTTATTAAGTTTCAATATTTAGGTATTTATTTATTCTGAAAAATTTTCAGAATAATATTTTAAGATTTTTTAAAAATGTATACAGGGTGTTTTGAAAAATCTGGTCATTGATTAATCACGATCCTGCTTAAAGCCCTTGACGTAAAAAGCTGATTTTTGGAAAACGGATTGACTTTAGGGTGTAGAGGTTCGATAAGAAGGGATTTTTCGAAACTCGAATTCAAAGGGGGTGAAACCACCCTCAAATATTAGAATATTTTTTATTTAAAAACCGGTGAGTTTTCCGGAAAAACTCTTAAACACGTATATTTTATTTCGTTGTTTTACATATTTTAAGATTTTTTAAAAATATATACAGGGTGTTTCATAAAATGTGACCATTGAGTAATCACGATTCTGCTTAAACTGCTTGACGTTTAAAGCTGATTTTTGGCAAACGGATTGACTGTGGGGTTGAGGTTCGATAAGGAGGGGTTTCTCGAATCTTAAATTCCAAGAGGGTGAAAACGCCCCTCAAATATTACAATATTTGTTATTTAAAAAACGGTTAGTCTTTCGGGAAAACGCTTGGACACGCATAATTTATTTTGTTTTTTTACATATTTTGAAATTTTTTAAAAAATAATACAGGGTGTTCCAAAAAGTTGAGTAATTGATTAACCACGATTCTGCTTAAACTGCTCGACGTTTAAAGCTTATTTTTGGCAAATGTGAGAAAATTTTATCCAGTTTGTATGTCAATAGAAATTCTTGCTTTGCTTTATCATCACCATTACAAATTATTAATTCGACGCGAACGAAGTCGCGGGTACACGCTAGTTTAAGTGTAAAATTAATTCGAACTCTAGTGTATAGTTGGTTTACTTATGAAGAATATACTACACATTTTCTTATATTGCTATTTTTTGACCACAAATGGTAAAATTATAACTAAGAGCTTCTTGCCCGTCGAGTGAGATGCACCCTGTACACTGCTACGCAATTCAGGATCTACGCCGATCGAGGGGCAAGGCGTAGGTAGATCGGAATGTATACGTATAGACGAGTGGCGGAATTTTGGCTTTTTTATATCGCAATTTGTAAACAGCGCTTATTTGTAAACAACGACCGTTTTTAGAGAGGTATTTTAGATAACAATCGATATTTAGAAATTTTTAGACACCCTGGAAATACTACCACCGAGCTGTCATTGTAGCAACTTGCAACTGCGTTAATACGCCTGGCGGCGACCGCTTCATACTCTTTCAGATATTTAGCAATAAAATAAAGAAACCTGTTATTTTTAAGCTGTTATTTTAAGCTGTTTTTTATAAATAACTATAACAGTTTCAACTGTTATCTAAAAATAACAGTTTTGCCCATCACTACTCAAGAATGATGCAAAAAAAAACACATTGGGTGGTGCATCGTCGCGTCGTTAGAAACATAGAAAATTCCATGCAAATTTTAATGTTTTGGGAAGACCAAACGGTGTTAGAAAGCGTTTAAATTTTGAAGAAGTCGTCAGAGCCACAACTTTATTGCAGGAGGGTCGGTCGCAACGATACGTGTCGCAGCTTTTTCATATTACCCAATCGGTCATTTCTAGACTATGGAATGGATACAGAGAATATGGTTTTATTGTCCGCAGACCATATTCTCAACGAGTAAGGCGGACAACGAGGCGGGAAGATCTTGTTCAAGCCGCTCTTCGTGAAAAAACACTTACCGCAAGAAACCTACAAAATCTTCTTACGATCGCCACAGGAACTGGAATTTCAACTCCAACTGTAAGAAATGGGCTGCATGAAGTTAATATTCGATCAAAGCGAGCAGTTGTTGTGTCGCATTTAACTGCTAATCATCGTAGGGCACGAATGATATTTGCTCAAGAACATCTTCACTGAGGCGTAGATCAGTGGAGATAGAGAGGCAGAAGACCGAATGATTTGGACACAATAGTCAGAGAAGCGATTCATTTTGGTGGAGGTTCCGTTATAATATGGGAAGGTATAACTTTAAATGGGCGTACGGACTTGTGTTTCGGCATGTGTTTCTAGACGGCATAATTAATCATGAACGATACAGAGATGAGATTCTTGAACCATATGTTATTCCATTTGCTGCTCAGCATGGTCCAGAATTCATCTTACCACAGGATAATACCAGGCCTCATACTGCAAGAGTGTAGCGTTTTTTTTTTAAACATTACCACTGCGAACGGCAGCTTTTCATCGGAGAGCAGTCGTGGGTAAGGTATTTCACTAGAGAGAAAACTAATCAATAACAATAAACAAAAAAATACAGATTTGGGCGCCAGGCATGTACAGAGAAAGAAAAGACAGTTGTATATTACTTAAAACTAATGACTATATTTATTCATGATGTTCTTTGCCGGTACATGACATTGTAGAGTTCTAGTAAATATATAGTGGTTATATGTCAAAGAAAGTGGTGGTAAGAGTTGTACTAAATATCTATGAAAGTAATACCATTCCAAGAGAAAACTAATCAATAACAATAAACAAAAAAATACAGATTTGGGCGCCAGGCATGTACAGAGAAAGAAAAGACAGTTGTATATTACTTAAAACTAATGACTATATTTATTCATGATGTTCTTTGCTGGTACATGGCATTGTAGAGTTCTAGTAAATATATAGTGGTTATATGTCAAAGAAAGTGGTGGTAAGAGTTGTACTAAATATCTATGAAAGTAATACCATTCCAAGACGTAATGTAATGAAACCTAAGATCTAAATCATATTTTAAATATTAAATCGACATGAATGTTCTTAACAATCTAACCACTAAACATAGTCTGTACGATATTACTTAAGATGTATATTATTGTTTAAGACTGAAAATGTTTTAGATGTTAAATGTAAAACTAAAACTTAAATCTACACTTAGCTGTTCTTTATGTAACGTTGCTTCAAACAGTAGCAGCGTGAGGTGGTCTCGCATCTCTGTACTCGGCCATCCAATACAACAAAAGGGGACCAGAATGAGGACACCATGAATTGATACAGCCGTAACTACTGACTAGACTGAGAAATGGGAACGAAGCAGCATGGGGCTTACGCTACATCCATACTGTGGCAATATGGGGACACTACCCATACCTTGGAACACTACTAGGACCTTGGATAATACCTGAACCTTGGAATCAATACATAGATATGGGACACCTGCCCATACCTTGGACACAGTCCGTCCATAAGATAACGGTACAGGGGAACACTACCCGTACCTTGGACACAGTCCGTCCATAAGACAATGTACGTCCATAAGATAACGGTACAGGGGAACACTACCCGTACCTTGGATTCTACTAGGACCTTGGATAATGCCCGTACCTTGTAAATAGTCGGTCCATAAGACCCTAAAAATACGAAACTCTTGTTTAAAATCAAACAAGGTCTAATAAACAAAATGAACCTACCTCGAATTACTTCCGAGGGCTCAATAATAAACAAAGAAACTGTCCTTTCTTCCATGTAACATTCTGGAGGACAAAAGAAAAGGGACGCCAACGTGCCAGCAAAATACAAATACAAGTTAAGTTGGGACATCCAACACTCTACCCTAAAAATATGCAGTAACAATATCGAATCTAAAAGGATAATATCTCATCTTTACCTGTTGCTTTGAAAAAGCAGCTGATTCAGATTATACATCAAGATTTAAATAATCACCATTTCTAAAAGCCGGGATGGTTAGGTTAGGCTACAGAGCGCTAAAAGCCAAAGTGAGTCCACAGCACAGAGAGTTGACAGAAGCGATGTTGACAGCGCCTCCACAGAGCGATAACAGGGTTGTGTCAAACGATAACAGGGTTGTGGACTAGAGAACGTAAAAATTACCCCAAGCGCGTCAAATAAATTATCCGGCCTGATCGATAGGGAATCCGGTGACGATACGCCAGACATCATATATATCATATATAAAAATACATGTAACGAACTAAAAACGTTACAAGAGTAAGTACACGATACCTCAAGAGATTATTCGAAGCCTCATTCAGTCTATGGCAAATCGGTGTGCAGAAGTGTGTAGAAACCGCGGAGGACACACACTTAGATGATTAGGAAAAAAATATTTCCGTTTTAGACATTCATAACGTAATAAAAATACAATTTTCAGCAGTTTGACAGCTTTTTTTTTATCGTGAACGCCAAGGTGTGCATACACTACATTTAAACTTAATTCCTAAGGAACATATTGCTAAGTTTATATAGGTTTAAATAACTATATTTTCTGTGTTTAAACAAAATTTATCGAAGTGATCCCGATAATTCGTTTTGACTAGTTTATTTTTAAATTAAAACTGAACAGGTAACAATTCAAAATCAGTCCAATGGGACATACGAGGCATGTTTTTTAAGTAAGTACCGTTTTGCGATTCCGCCGCCGCAGCGCTACGGTCGGCGTTCCGCGCATGCGCGCTGGTTACCTACATCTCTTGTCTATGCACAGACGCCAGTACAGTCTGATTCTTCATTGTATACGTTGTTTATTGAGTGTTTAAGATGCCTCCGACAATCGTGAGCCCCGCCGATTGTGAAGTACGGGCAGTCATACGATTTCTTAGTGCTAAAGGCGTAAAACCGATCGATATTTATCGTGAGATCTGTGAAGTTTACGGACAAAACATTATGAGTGATGGAATGGTCAGGAAATGGATGAGAGCATTTAAAGATGGCCGCACAAATGTGCATGATGAAGAACGGAGTGGGCGTCCTTCGGTCGTTAATGAAGATTTGGTGCAGAAAGTGGACGAAAAGATGAAAGAAAACAGACGCATTACAATTTCATCATTGTGCGACTACTTTGCTCAATGTTCTCGTAGTGTTTTGTATCGCATTGTGACCGAGAACTTGAATTACCGGAAATTGTGTTCACGTTGGGTTCCGAAAATGTTGACGGATTTGCACAAAACCCAACGTCTAGGCAGTGCATTGACTTTCCTTGAGCAGTACCACAACGAAGGTGAAGATTTTTTAGACAAAATTGTTACTGGTGACGAAACATGGGTGGCCTACGTCACACCAGAATCGAAACAACAGTCCATGGAATGGCGACATTCATCATCACCCAAAACAGTGAAGTTTAAGCAAACAATTTCTGACCGGAAAATCATGTGCACAGTTTTTATGGGACAGAAAAGGAGTATTGCTAGTGGAGTTTCTGCCTCGTAATGAGACAATCAATGCAGCATCTTATTGTGAGACATTGAACAATCTGCGCCGTGCAATCCAAAACAAAAGACGTGGCAAGTTGAGTAAGGGTATTGTTTTGCTGCATGACAATGCCCGTCGACATGTGGCTAATCGGACCAAAGATCTCATCAAATCTTTTAAATGGGAAACTCTAGATCATCCTCCATACAGCCCTGATCTGGCGCCCAGTGACTACCATTTATTCCTGCACCTGAAGAAACACCTGGGCGGTCAGCGTCTTCAAGACGATAACGAAGTCAAAACAGTTGTGATACAGTGGTTAACCAGTCAGGCGGCAGAATTTTATGAGGAGGGTATTGAAAAACTGGTGCCACGTTATGACAAGTGCCTCAATATTCACGGAAATTATGTAGAAAAGCAGATTAAGGTACAGGCTTTCATGTAAAAATAAAATTATTGCGATATCTTTGCACGTTTTTTTAATTCCAAAACGGTACTTACTTAAAAAACATGCCTCGTACTTGACAGGAGGCTTAGAGGTCGCGAAGTGGGGCACCAGCTACATTAAATGAGTTTCGCTTGCTCCTGAAGAAAAATGGGAAAACATGACGTGATATTATGATATTTGCAGCCTCATTGGCAGTATGAACAAAGGTCCACAATCAATTATTGCAGCCAGAGGAGGCAATAGAAAGTATTAGGTTATATTTTACAAGTCTTAACATATTTTGATAAAAATCATTGAATATAATTGATTGAACAGCTTAATAGCTTAGAACAATGCTTTAAAATTATTCATATATCTATTGTAAATCTAGTCCTGGCTCCTATTAATTTAAAAGCTAATGTACATCGGGCAAACGTTAAAAAGTCAAGTATCTCTTCTTGTTCTGCCAATTAGTAAAAACTCGTAGAAAAATGGCGCCATCTCATTAATTTCCCGACGAAACTGGACAGTTTTTCGCCGGCCGAAGCGACCGGCCGGAGAAAAACGCGAAACGCAATCCGGAAAACAATCGGACGGCGAGTTTTTAGCCGTGAACGGGCTAATGGCCGACTTCCTGCTCTCCGAAATGACCTTTTTTGTCATGTTTTGTCTTCCTTTTCATCTAGTAGGTCAGGAGAGAAAAGATTAATGTCCGGCTTGGTGAGAAATTAGTCATAGGAAACACAGAATTATGAAAGCATAAAAGTACGAAAATATATTACTAAACTGATATAAAGTGTCAAGTTCAACGAGCGTCACCATAGGTTCTCGATATACAGGGTAGTCCGAACTGTATTCCGGAAATTTCGGCAGCATATTCTGCAGATAAAAATAAGTAAAAAAGTTCGTATAAATGTATGTCCTAAAATGCTTAGTTTCAGAGATACAGGGTGTAGAAGTTTCATTTTTATTTCGATTTTTTCCAAATAATTTCTGAAGTAACGTCAATATTTCGATGAAAATTGGTGTCTAGAAGTTTTTTGACATGAGAAATTTGATTTTCATGTCAATATCACTCCTACTGGTAGAGGGCGCCACCTACATGTGTTTTAACTATTTTGAAGCGTAATAACTGTTTGTCCGTACCTGTATAAAACTACCAAGGAAAAAAAATATACTACTATGACATTTTACGTAAAAAATATCTCTTTGTAAAAATCGCTACGAGCTAACCATTCTCAAGATATTTAGAATGGAAATAGTCAATACATGTCATTATTAACGAAAAGTATATCCATTAAGTAAATAGTTATTTCATTGAAATAATAAATTGACAAAAACTTAATTTTTCAAAAACTAGAGAATCCACCCTGTATCTTGCGTAAGAGGCATTTCCGACCCATAGTGTGCTATATCAAAATTAATATTTTGACGTCCCCTATCATTTCTAGAAAGCATGACCGACTTACAGGAATCACCCTGTATGTGATTTTGCCCTTAAAAAATCAATAGGAAAGCCAATATTTGGACAACATTTCTTAATAAATTTCGTATGTTTTCAACACCGGTATATTAAACAAAGCTAATATAAACCGTTTAACTCCTCTAGGTTAACTTATTTCTCTGAGGTATTTCCAATTCATAAATTCGGGTTTTTCCGAGTGGCTTTAGCCGAACAACACCGGCGACAGCAACAACACGCCTGGTTTCCGTATCGACGCCTGGCGTCGGCGGCGCCTTCGAACAATATAGACACGAACTTTGTTTACAATATGGCGTGTTTGGGACGGAGTGTGGCGGGCATAAAATCGGCTGAAATATTCCAGGAAAACTCCACGTCGCCCAGATGTTTTCCAAACTTTTTCTTGTTCAAGGGGGATTTCGATATGCTCTGAGAGCTTATAAACGTATACAGAGTAGTGATGTGTCGGTATTTGAGTAACGCGATTTTCGAGCGGTATTTTTTAGTAACGTCGTGTCGCGCTCCACAACGAATCAGGAACCTGTTACTGAAGAACGACGATCATAATAACGACAAAACTATAAATTGTTTATAATTTGCAAATAAATTATTTATAATCACTCTTGGAGTTAGCTCGAACGTAACCGCATAGCGCCGTGTTTCGCTCCAGCCGTCGCGCTTCTATGGTTACGGAGACTAGTAACTGGAACTGGAACTGGAAAGTACGTCGCGTCGCACGATCTCTGGAGCTTCGTCTGTCGTGAGGAGATGTAACTGGTAACGACCTATACCGTGACGTACTTCGCTCCAGTGCCAGTGGTCTCGCGATATATCTTCAAAATACTATTAAGGTAGCCTACCCCTCAAAGATTTTCCTAGATAAATAAGAAATGTAAAGTTTCTAGATGAAATCAAATGCTCAAAATGCTTTCTTTCCTGTTAACTGCATAAAATGATTGTCTTTTCAAAAGGATATTTTCATTTTAAAAGGCATATGTGGAGCTCTACCTAGAAAAGCAGCTACACTCATTTTTCTCATGTTGTCGACAATAGTTGGTCGAGTTTTGTAAACACTGTCTTTAACATATCCACATAAAAAATCCCAAACTAGACAAAATCAAGAGAATTTAAGTATTTTATTAATTGGTGAATGCACACTGCATTCACCAACAAATAGAATCACATCAATGCTCTCTATGAAGGATAAGTTTGCATTTTCGGCATATTTCTGAGAAATTTTTTTGTTTTAACTGACACGAAATGAAAACTAGTTGTTAAAGTTCGACTAATTATACATATATGTTTAAGTAACGTCAGACATATCACATCCACCTAGATTTTATCAAATAATAAAGATCTACTCAGATCAAATCGTGTAAATAAAAATATCTAGGAAAAACTTTGTTTGAGGGGTAGGGAACCTTAATAGTATTTTGAAGAGACATGAATTCTCCATTGAATATAGGAATAATATACTGGGTGTTTCATTTAAAATAAAAGAGTAACATATGCTTTCAAAGGTGACAATGTTCAATATGAATTTTGTCTCACCCTGTATAACTTTTTGGATCAAGTTTTAATTTGATTTAATGGACAATAGTTAATTTAACTACATATTAGGCTATGCCGGGTAAATTCAAATTTAGGTAGCTTTTATTGTAATTTAAAAATTCTTTATTTCTAGAAAATGTTAAATATGTCAAAAACCTTACATTTTAGTCATATACTTCTCTTATAAACTCACCTTTATAGGGTGTTCCATTGCAAAAAACACAACTTTGATATGTAATTTTTTTGGGGACACCCTGTAGAACTCTCTATAGTTTTAAAAAGTGCTCTGAATTAACCTACATATACTCACAAAATTTCTTTTCAATACAAATTGTAGTTCTGCATGGAGCCTCCGCGGCGTATGATAGACGCCACCCTGTATGTAATGTGAGTTTTTAAGAGACACATATGAAACAAAAATTAGAGTGTTTAAAATAGTAAAAACTTTCTTATCGAAAGAATTTAAAGTTTCTCCTCGACACTAAACGAAGCGTTACCGAAATTTCCTCCACTCGAAGCACTAAACATCCGCCTCCCGAATCCCTTACATAACTCCCGGCATTCCTCCATTCCTGAATATTTGCCTCCCGTTTCTGGAGAGTGGCAATCTTAAGAGGCAAGGTCAGAGCCATTTCTCCGGCTCTACCGCAACACCGCTCGCACACAGTCGCAATTAATGTGGACCGGGAGGAATTTCCAACAACCGTAGAATGCCGAATGAAATAAAGGGGTTGGTATAAGAGGGCGGGGGTGCTTTGGAGAGATCTATTGTGATGCTGCGCCTGTTTTTGTAGGGCTGCTGGACAGTGGACGGTCCGGTCGTTAGGTTGGAGAGGTATAAGAGAAGGAAATTGATGATGCGGCTTTGAGACTAGGCGATGATTAGATTGGGCCAGAAATTTTAAGAATCTATAAGAAGTTTTAAGAGGGAAACAGGTGGACATAGTTTTCTTCATTTAATTTATTTACATTCAAAATAAATGGAGAACGCCTACAGGGCCTACTAGAGGTGGGAATTCTGGTTCCTTAGTTCTAGTTCTTCCAGAGGAATAGTTACATAGTGAAACATACCCATAAAATATTCAAAGAACAAACTAAAAATCAAAAACAGTATCAACGAAAATTTTCTGTGGTAATTACGCCGGCTGTGGCAATAGGCAAGGTAGAATCTTGACTTTTAATTAGTTCCTCTCAGTCTTTTCGGTCCGGATCCGATAACATACGGCTGGCTCTCCCTACTCCCGCCTAGCATCGGGCTACGATCGCGCTGGCCGATCCGTCGCCGTCGCATTATTATTTTTTATATTGGTCACAGTCTCGGTCCCGGAATAGGTCCTGAGTAACTAGTTCGTTGAGTTCGTTGAAACCGGGAACTAGTTCCTTTCGTTCCGGGGTCGGAATAGTTCATTGGAACTAGTTCGTTCTATCATCAAGATTGGCTATCATCAAGATTGCCCACCCTATATTTTGTGTAATCTTTTATGTCGGTTGTTGGAATTTTTAGTGCCAGTGGCTTTATCCTAATTATTTAAACATTATTTGTGTATATATATTGGTCGAATTCAAAGCCGCTGAAAACTGTAGTCTACTGAATCCTATTTAATGAAATGATAACATTTTTTAAACATTAACAGTATTATATAAAATAAAAGAAATTTTTTGGATTTTCATTGTTTTATTTTAGTAGCGCTATTCCCCTATTGAAAAATTTTCTGTTGTCGGAAAATATTTCGACATCGCACTTTCTATTTAATTCGCATCTTTCGCCTCTAAAACGAACCCTATCGGAAAACTGGGAAAACACCTCGCGAAAATTTACAATTACCCCGACATTTTCCATTCGTGGATTTTCCTCTTTTCCTCTCTCTTTCTCTCTGAACGTTTCGTTTTCCATTTTTCCCTCATTATTTCCGCTCCAAGGCGTTCGCTTCTCGCTTCTTATCTCTCCTCGCTCTCTCCAACCCACTGGCCCCCCATTTCCATTGTTACGTATGCGTCCCGATGGAAAAAGCTTAATTTAATACACACATTATCGGCGAGTTCGTGTATTTCTTTGCTCGCGTCGCGCAGTCGGTCGGGCAAAATGAATTTTAATCTCGTTTCTCGCGAGCGAGGTGTGTTTGAAACGTTCGGCTTTTTGATTTTTATTTTTTACCGATAAAAAAGAAGAACATCCGTTTTGTACATCAGTTCTTGTCTTTCTTTTTTCGTTTTTTGAAAGGAGAATTATTTTGTAAAACCGTTTGTAGTATGGAATGAGAGATCTAAAATGTAACAAGTCAAGGATATTTTTAATATTCAATCACAAAACCAGAGAAATCTTAAATTCTGTTGTATATACAAGATCGAATATACTTTCACAAGGTTTAAATTTTTATTTTATTTGAATTATATTTTTTTATACTTCAAATTCCATATATTCCAATATCTTTATAGATTTCAATATGACTTTTTCCCGATTTTTTTTCCGTTGAATTTCTATAAGATATATACAGTTCTACTGCATAAAGTCTAGTATACCACAGATTTGCAATTGACATCAATTATACAAATAAGCCCTAAGCTTGCGTGACGCGAGCTGTCAATTGTGACAGACGGCAAAGTTCCAAACCCAATTTACTTAAAAATTCATTTTCCCTATAATATTCTATTGGTGAATGTTTTCGATAATTTAATAGTCATTGTGTTAATTGGGCGGAGAGGAATACAACAAATCAGAGATTATTAAATTCAGTTCTTGAGGTATAAATCAGGTAACCACACACACACACACAATCCGATTGTTTTATTTATATAGATAAAAGATACATAATTTAAAACTTCTGAATTTTTAATGCCAGTGGCTTTATCGAGATTATTTAAACATTATTTGTGTTTAAATATTGGCTGAATTCAAAGCCGGTGAAAACTGAAGTCTCACTTCAATCTTATTTAATTAAATGGTAACATTTTTTAAACATTAACATTATTATTTAAAATAAAAGAGATCTTTTGAATTTTTACTGTTTTATTTTAGTGGCGCTATTCCACTGAAAATTTCACACCTCTACTTTTCAACCAATAACATGCTTTAATGTTGACTAGTTACCATGGCAACTGAAAAAATTTCCGGAAATTTTTTCGAGGCGCCACGAAACTTTAGTGGAAATTTTTTGACAGTTGAAAAGGTAAACATAAGATCTACAATCATAATGTGAATGAACTACAATGTCTATATATTGAAATATTACCCATTTGAGTTTTAGCATTTGATGTAACTAAGGTTGGTAATATTTTTTATTTAAGGAAATATGTTAGATATACCTACATATGAATTTCTTCGAAACTGCCATGTTCTAAAAAATATAGTTCTGCCGCCTTTATTTAACTAAAGCTGGTATTTTTCTATTTAACGAACTATGATGGATATACACTTGATTTTGATTTTCGGGTGTTATCTGGTTTTATATTTTCAATTTCTTCTTTAATGACTTGTTGGTTTACTTTTCCAAATCGCGACATTTCGCTATACACTTCTTACTCTACGTACAGACGTTTTAAAACTAGTAATAGCTTAATAACAGAATCGCAAACAAAAATGACAAAACACATAATATGTCAAAAACATCAATACCTTGGCCAACTTAACAAATTGAAATTATTTTAAAATGTCATGTTGGATTAATATTTTTTTTTCAAATTTAGGTGTGAAATTTTCTTACCGAATACCACGCAAGCTTAAATTATTCCTGGAAATTTTCTTTCGGGCACGAATATTTATGCAACGTGCCCTCGTGATATTATAAGTTGAAAATTTTCCGTTGTCGGAAAACTTTTCGACATCGCACTTTCTATTTAATTCGCATCTTTCGCCTCTAAAACGAACCCTATCGGAAAACTGGGAAAACACCTCGCGAAAATTTACAATTACCTCGACATTTTCCATTCGTGGATTTTCCTCTTTCTCACTCTCTCACTCTGTGCAACGTTTCGTTTTCCATTTTTCCCTCATTATTTCCGCTCCAAGGCGTTCGCTTCTCGCTTCTTATCTGTCCTCGCTCTCTCCATCCCACCGGCCCACCATTTCCATTGTTACGTATGCGTCCCGATGGAAAAAGCTTAATTTAATACACACATTATCGGCGAATTCGTGTATTTCTTTGCTCGCGTCGCGCAGTCGGTCGGGCAAAATGAATTTTAATCTCGTTTCTCGCGAGCGAAGTGTGTTTGTAACGTTCGGCTTTTTAATTTTTATTTTCTACCGATAAAAAAGAAGAACAGTCGTTTTGTACATTACTTTGTAAAAGCCGTTTATAGAATAGACAGTAACGGTTCCTGTAATGCCACGCCCTTTCTTATTTGAAGTTCAATAAAACACAAAATTTACTTAATTAGGATGAGTTGCATAGAGGCCACTAGCTTTTTAATTTTAACAGCCGGGTGGTCGGGGTTCAAAGATATTAATAAAAGGGCGCCACGAGATGATACTCTATGAACTCGGCAATAAAGATGTAACTATTAAGTAGACTTCAACACTAACCTCGAACTGTTGAGTGTAACTACCATGAACTTCAAATCTTACTATAACTATTTGTACTTAAGTGACTCTAACTTAACTATGAGACTAGACTGCAAATAATACTACTAAAAATGATCAAGTAACTTATTAAAATATTAAAAGTTTATAAAGAAATGAATGAAATGTGTTAAGAAATTTAAAATCGATAAGAATTACTAAAAATACGAAAATGATCTAAGCTATATTAAATCTAAGACGTCATCCCCCTTAGCTAACTTATACTAGATACAGTCAGGATGGTTTATAAATAGCAAATCTAAATCTAAACAGTCTTACTCTAATCGATGTACAATCTTGAAACAACTCGGAAGTTCCTCCTGCTGAGCTACGGTGTATAGCAACAGGGTGGCTACGGCGGTGCACAGCAGCTCGGTGTACTATCACTGGAGCCCACGCATGTCAGCAGACGTACGGATGCCGGCCAGGTGTAGGAATTCAAGAGGTGAACATAAAAAACCCTCAACGAGGGTTTATGATGTCCAACGGGTAACTCTACACACGGGCAACAGGAACGGATGGAATTCTGGACTGTTCTGTGCTACGGTCTGGATCGGTCTTCTTGCTCTACAATTACGAACAACCAAATAAGACTTAAGAAAGATAACACTCAACTAATCTTTCTACACCACGTGGGCGTGGAAAAGTCGAAAACCAGACAACAATATGAACAAAAATCAGTTGAGCATTGACTTCGAATAGGCAGAAGAATTATAGCATACCTTGGAGATATTCGGGGACTTCTTGGGCACGTGGAATCGGAATATCGGTCGGAAAAATTTGGCTATTTAATCCCTTACGGAGATTGGTCGGTGGTCCATGTAAACTCAACAAAATCCAACCACGTTTCTGACCAAATGTGTTTCGGAAGCCTTAATCCTTCTTTACGAAGACCTGCTATTCATCCACAGGGAATGCTTCACGAAACGGCAGCCAGTTCTTCAGGACGACACTCTTCAGCCGGGGAGTACACAAGAAGTGATGCAAGGATTCGATTTCCTTCACAAAATCAGATTTCAACCGGAAATCTCCCTCCAGGATATAGATAGAGAACTATATATCGTGACTAGTCCAACTCACAAAAAGGCATAAATAAAAAATGATGTTCTAGATTATTTTCCATTGTCATATTTCATATCCGGTCAATGAACGAACTTATTCACAAATTCCCACCATTAAATGAACGAATTGCACACTGCGATCCACATCAAAAATAACCAATTTAACTACGAAATTTTATCTGATAATTATAAAATTTCAAAAACCAAAACAAAGGATAAATAAATCCAAAAACATCTGATTTGATCTGACAGTGACAAGGGACAAGTGATGACCAAAGATTTAGAGAGATCGACAAAAATTCTAATGCTGGGCGGCATCCAGTGATAATATTCTGTGGCTCTATAGCGCGGTGTATATCGGGTTGCATAATTGTAAAATTTAAATAAAATAATATTTAACAATAAAATTATAGTAAACATGATGCAAAAATAATAGCTATTTGCGATATTTGACTGTTACAGTAATGTCATTTATTAAGAAAAATATTAGTTTAAACAAAAAAAAATATTCGTCAAAAAGATGAAATTAACAACCAAAAAGCAAGATTCATCATCATCATTTTCAGCTTATTCAACCATTTCCAATTATGGTGTAGCCTCCCTCACATATTTAGATACTCTCTTTTTAGTTGGGCCCATTGTTGTCTATTGTTGGCTATGCGGGCTCAAGTTTATCCCTGCTAATTTCCTAAGGTCATGGTCTCATCTCAGGTTTGGTCTTCTTTTAGATTTCTCAACAACTCCTCGTGGGTACCATGCCTTAATTTTTGTGGTCCATCTGTTGTCCGTCCTTCTTGCCAAGTGTTCCTGCCCATTCCCACTTGAGGGATTTGATTCAGTGGATGACATCTCTTATCTGAGTCTTTTGTCGTATCCACTCTATTCTTTTGCGGTCTTTCTTGGTTATTCCCAGCATATTTCGCTCCATCGAGCGTTGTGCGATCTGCAGTTTCCTTATAATGTCCGTAGTAAATGTCTGCAGGTTTCTCTCTCGCCGGTATAGGTCATGACTGGTAGTACAATCTGTTTTTTTTCTTACCTGCATGTAGTAAGTAAATCGCGATATATCCTTATATCAATCAGATTAGAGATAAAACTTTAGAAATTTGCAAAAGCATGGAAACATAGCCGAGCACAGACGAGCGCACCAATGTACTCTAAACACGAAATAGACGTTCACGCATAAAAATTGACTTTTAATCCTCGATAACGTTATGATTATTATAACGGTTTCGTGTGACACCTAGTTGTTGGTCTTGGTCCTTTGTTTGATGACTGTAGGGATGATGTTATGTGGCTATTTGATTCCCTGCGCGCTTGTGCAGTAGATGTTTTTGGAGCATCGGAAACTTCAAAAGTATTGGTCGACTTAGTTTCTGGTAAGGGATGGTACGTTTCTTGCTTGTGACGATCTATACCAACAGGTTGCACAGGTTGTTCATTGACGGGGGTACTCTGAACACTTAGAGATGGTTTTGATGGAGTATCGGTGAACACTTCGTTATCTGATAGGTTTTCTTTATTTCCTTCCTCCGCCAGTTGTAAATACTAGAAAACACCTCTGCGTTGAATCCAAATGAAACTAACTTAGTATATGACGTTAATTTGCGCTGAGCGCGCACTTAATTAACGATTTCGGTATTCTCGTCTGATGCGCTTAGCGTTTTAACTGATTGCGCTGAGCGCTTTGAAAACGGTTGCCTTAAAGGATCGTTTTGCTTGTCGAACTGTCTGTGAAAATCGAAAAAAATTTGATTTTGTGCGTTATCTTGCTATTTAGTGAAAATTACTACTTCTTCTATAAATTCCTCAATAAGTAATTGATAATTTACGACTTGGCAACTATGAATATTGTTTAAAACATCGAAAATGCTGAGAAGCGTCTTCAACACTTCCCTCGTATAATAAGAATAATGACATATCCATAGAAAAATAGCTTGACATAACTCAACAATAGGTTATGAAATTCACGTAACATTGACATTTTTTAGTGTTACATCCGTCAGTTATCAACTTTTAACTATTAGCTACATTAGAAATTGTGATGTTGCCAATATGTGCTCAACGCGTATCCAGAACACGATTCGCATGGCAACGAGAATACCAAAATAGACTGTCTTGCATTTCGCTGATCCAATACTTGCGCTCACCGGCAGTGGCTTTTTACTAGCAAAACAAATTTGCTTAATCGAAAAAAAATGCTTAACGTTTTAGGAGGTATATTGCCTCCCATCGTCAAAAGAAATATAGTACAAAGAAAAAAGAAAAAACTATTTAGAATAACTAAATACAACTATTCAAGAACACTTTAGTTTTTTGCAGTTCATCTTCACAACAAAAAAATACTCTAAATAAGACATTATACAAGTACCGATGTCAATTTTTCTATATTATACTTGCTCTAGCTGTCAGACTATTGGGCAACATCGAAAATTGATTTAATCATCTCCTAATGATTCTAAACGACCTCCAGTATTAAAAGTAAAGTATTTTGGTGTATTGTGGCGAATTAGTGTTTTATTTATATAACTGTTCTATCACCAAAGCTTTCAACTCTAACTGTATTCTAAAATCGAAAATCTAATTACAATTTCTCTCCGCTCTTGTCTCATCACCCAGTCCCTTTATAGAGCTAATTATTTCAAAATGGCTATTATATCGACAGCGAATCTCGATCATAATCGTCTGGGAGGTTTTAATTAGGAGTGACTATTCAGTCCCGGAACATGTTCTGTACGAATAGTAAAATGTCCATTGGAGAGATGAAGTTACTAACTGCAAATGTCATGAGCTGAATTGGAGTGGCCAATAATTAATCGAAGATTGACGTAACTGGGTTACAGATGAAACATTTATGGTCTTTTGAAAGAAACGTTTGAATAAATTAGTTTACACTTGAACTATAGTTAATATGTCGTGTTATGAAAGCTTTTCTATTTAGGTCATTAGGGTTCCTAAAATAAACGAATGCGATGAAAATAAAAATTATGAGAATTCAAAGAAAGATGATTCAGGACCACTAGACCAAACCATGCAGGAAAAGAAGATTAGTAAACACAGGATAATGCCCGGAAAGATGTTAATCTTTAAAAAGAAAGAGGCTACATCTACCATTAGTCATTACCTATGATAAGTGGATTGAATTAATGAAAGGAAAGGAGAAAAAAACAAAAACTGACAATGAGAACTTTACAAAAAAGAAAACAATTAAAATAAAATATAAAGAAAATAAAGATCTTTCTAGTAGAAATGAAAAAGAGAAACCAACACCAGCTTAAACTTCTGTGACATCGGGTGAATTAAATATAGGAAATTTTATTATTTTAAAGTACCGAAATTAGTTGAATCTAAGAAAAATATTACAAATTGAAAATAATGAATATTAAAGCTATAATGGTTCAAATCTGCGGCAATTGGAAGTAAAAATGACTTGCTTTAGTACAAACTGTGTGATATAACAATGAAAATTGATGAATCTAAAAAAGTCAATTCAAGAGGCATATTTAGTGTACTTTGCTTATTGTTCCTCACAGTAGTAGTAATATGTACCTAATTTTTATTTAACATTTGTATAACAGACAAAAAGCAAAATAAGGTATTAGGTATCACTTGATTTGTTTTAAGAATTATAGGAATAAACGTTCATGTTATTTTTTGTTAAAAATATAAACAATTAAGTGCCAAATGTCATTTTAGATCTTTTTTTTGAAAGAAATTAATAAATAAAATAATAATATTTGCTTTGTTATCTGCAAAATTCAATATAGAGAATGTTTTTGCAAGAATGTGGCCACAAATGGTAGTAAATGTGGCCACATTTGGCACAAGGTGGCCACAAATGGGAAAAATCGTATGTTTTCATAAAATACTTATTTTCTCTTTATTAAGAATACAAATCTTTACAATAAAAGCAGATTTTGAAAGAAATGTTTGGAGAAGCACCAAAAATTTTGCTTTATCTCCAAAATTAACTACAAATAGTTTTTCTGATAAGTCAAACTCCAAAAATCCCTTAACCTGGCCACAACCGGTGCTACTACCCTATAGAAACATGTATAGTCAAAAAGTAACGAATTGAAAAGCCTTTTCACTAGTGAAATAAAAAAATGGGTTTCCATTTGAAAGAAAATGTTTATGATAATTTTTTAATAGCTCAATTCTATGACAGCTGCACCCATTATTATATGACATTCGAACAGTTTAATTTTTGAAATAGATAGCCACACGTTTTCTCTTTATGGCACAGTGACTGTGGTAATCAGTAAATTTGACATTTAGGCTATACACATATTTTTGACAGGTAGTTTTTTTTCGTTCAAGAATTTTAAATATTTTTTCTCAAAAGCGGTTAATGCCAGTTATAGAGTGTTTAACATCAATATTCGTAGAATTTTACAGAGAATTTAAGTATGTAATAAAAAATAGGGGCACCCATTTAAAATAAGAAAGTTGCTGTCAACTTCCGGTATTTCCGGAAGTGCCGACATATTGAAAATATTTTTAATCGATAGATCTCGTTGTGAAACTATGATGTACAAAAAATCTCCGAGCTAGATATTGTAGTTCTCTAGAAAATTCTAATGCACGCTCAGCCTGGGATACCCTGTATATAATCTAACAGTCAATAGAGCTTATATCCTCTATTAATATAGCTGTTTTACAATTCAACATTATTTTGTCGAGGACTTCCATGAGTCTCGATGCTATCTGGCTTAATTTATTGAAGGAATTTAGCCGAATCACATCAAATAATGATATTTCTATTCCGATAAGCCGTAACGTAGTTGTCAAACCGGTCGACACGGCCGACCGCGTGCCCATCCCGGAAACCCGTGTATATCCCGTAAATTAGTCCATTAGCCGGAACATTATCCCGTGTCCGATGGTCCGGAGAGTCGTATGATTAGGGAGGGCGATACCATCTTGGGCCGCTGCTTCGTCCAATTAATTGTCGCGCAGAGATATTAATAATTAGCAGCGCAGCAGCGGAGCAGAGAGACAGATTACGCGACGGGAACGACGGTTGGCCGGACCGAGAGATCGAGATTTGCGGCCGCCTAATAGAATTATATCTTAATTGTGAATTTAGATGGCGTCAGGGAAGATACGGATTCGCGTATTATCGACACTTCGCAGCCAGTCGTCATAAACGGATGAATTCGATTAGTAATAGTGGAATTATTAAATCGTGTTGGGGAAGATTTGGTTAGGATGAAATACAGCATGATTTCGATGCAAGATGATTATATTGAAATGTTGATAGTACCTAGATTTATTTTAGACGACAACTATACTTATGGCTATCTACAGTCTGACAAACGCATCTGGAACAGCGGAACAATGGCACGTTTAACGCAGTTTTCTCAAAATGGCCGATTTCAATTTAAAATGCAATTAGATTTAAGTCAAGGCACATTTAAAGTTGATGAATTTTATAATTACAATTAGCTAAGCAGGATGAATCTATCCAAAAAAAATCATGGCCAGTGATCTACACACAGATGCAAAAAAAACGCAACGGAGAAAATTTCGGTCAAATTTAAAGTGTTATATTTTTGTTATTTTTAGTCCTATTTCCATGATTTTTAGGGTTCCGTATTCAAAGGGTAAAAACGGGAACCCTATTACTAAGACTTCGCTGTCCGTCCGTCCGTCTGTCACAAAGATCTATCTTATGAACCGTTATAGCTAGACAGTTGAAATTTTACAGATAATGTATCTATGTTGCCGCTATAAGAACAAATAATAAAAACAGAATTAAATAAATGTTTATAAATGAAAAAGTAACTAACTCACTAAACATTATCTTTTAAGTAAGAATTTTACATAAAATCTTTCAAGTCCTCAGTGGCCGCGTGGTTAAAGCGTTAGGACTTTACGCTGTTATATGACGTTGGAGCCGTAGTAAGACAGGTTCGAATCCTAGTCAAGGCGACTTTAATTTTTACATATTTTTACATTTATTTTTACTTTTTACATATTTATTATTGATTAATACAATTTTTAGTAATATGTTTCTTCATTTTTTTTAAAATTACTTATACGCGCATTCAAAATTTCAGCTAAATCGGAAAAAAGTTTATAATAATATAGTGTCTAATGTTGAATAGATAATGAATGGTACGGAACCCTTCGTGCGCGAGTCCGACTCGCACTTGACCCATTTTTTAGCAAGCTGTACGAGGGTGGTCTGAAAAGTTTCGGACCTAGATACAAGACATTTTTTCTGAATATTTTTTTTTTATTTTTGAACATAGTCCCCTTGTAACTCTACACACTTTTCCCAGCGATGCTCCCATCTCTGTAACCCGTCCAAATAGTATTCGGCGTTTTTCTCTGCAAAATAGTGGTTGACGAAGGTGATTACCTCTTCATTTGACGAAAATCTCTGTCCTCCGAGCGCAATTTTTAAATGAGGGAACAAAGAGAAATCGCTAAGGGCTAGATCTGGTGAGTAAGGCGGATGGTCAAGCAGTTCAAACCGTAATTCGTGGATTTTCGCCATGGCAACCGTTGAGGTGTGAGACGGTGCGTTATCTTGGTGAAACAGGATTTTCTTTTTCTGTAAATGTGGCCGTTTTCCGTAAGTTCTGCTTTTACCTTGTCAAGTAATGATGCGTAGTATGCTCCTGTGATGGTATTTCCTTTTTGAAGATAATCAATTAAAATAACTCCATGACTATCCCAAAAAACAGTCGCCATCACTTTCCCAGCCGAAATAACAGTTTTGCTTTTTTGGAGCCGGTTCTCCCTTTGCCGTCCACTGTTTGGACTGTATTTTTGTTTCTGGTGTATAGTGGTGTATCCAAGTTTCACCTACAGTAATTACTCGACGCCAAAACTCGGATTTATTGCGCGTAAACTGCGCCAACATAGGGTTGGAAATGTTCATACGAACACGCTTTTGGTCTAACGTGAGCAAACGCGGCACCCAACGCGCGGACAGCTTTCTCATGTCTAAATCTTGATTTAATATGTGGCAAACACGTTCTTTTGATATGTTCATAACCTCTGCTATCTCTCTCACTTTAATTCGGCGGTCGTCTAACACCATTTGGTGAACTTTGACGATGTTATCGTCGGTAGTTGCAGTTTTTGGATGTCCCGAACGTTCATCGTCTCCCAAGCTCTTACGGACGTTTAAATTCAACTGCCCAAAATTTCACTGTGGTAAATGATGGTGCAGAGTCCCCATACACAGAATCCAACTCATGTCTAATTTTGTGTAGGCGTATTGCCTTTCAAAACCAGATATTTAATGACAGCTCGATACTCGATTTTGTCCATTTTCACAAAAACACTGACATCAACTCACTCAAACCACTGTTACATAACAACTGCAAATCCAAAATGGCTGAAACTTTGGTGAATAACTGTCAACAGATGAACAATAAAAATTCACTAGCTTTTATCTACGAGTGCTGCCATCTTCACGTTGAGGTCGGAAACTTTTCAGACCATCCTCGTATATAATTATATCAACTTTAATTCGTAAACTCAGTTTTTTTATAAACTTTATTATTTGCCATATTATACAGGGTTAATCGAGAGGTTGTTTTGTACCCTAACTTAAAACCCTAACACACCCTGTGCAATAATTTCGTTTGTAAATTTTCCTAAAACATAATTTTACGGTCAGAACCATGTATCCTGAACATTTTACTTTTTGGATCATGCGTCAATACATGCCTTGGTTAATTTTTAAGAGCGAAATTAACTTGCCACCAACAATTTGCAATTTTTTCAATTATAATTTTTTATAAGATATTTTTCAAAATGACAAGGCGGCTTTGGTGATTATTGTGAACTATATAACTACTATGAGAAAGAATAGGAAAGCATAACACAATATGATGTAATGCCGCCTCATTGACGGTATGAACAGACATATACAGGCAGTTATAGTAGCCAGGGGAGAGGAAAAAATTGCAATTTGATCGTGATCAGTTCATTTCGTTCTTAAAAATTAATCAAAGCATGTATTGACATGAATCAAAAAACAAACTGCTCGGAAGTCATGGTTCTGGCCGTAGAATTGTATTTTAGGAAAATTTACAAACGGAATTATTGCACAGGGTGTTTTAAAGTTAGGATAAAAAATAACCCCTCGATTAACCCTGTATAATATGCTAACTAAAACTAACTAAACTAACTAAAATTTAAATTGGTATCAAATATATTTTGACAGTTCAAAATTTGCACGGGATTTCCTATGTTTCAAATGCCGATGCACCACTGGATTTCTTAAAACAACATCGTTAATTATATTCCAAACAACAAATTTCGGAACTGTTCATTTTACTTTTTCATTTTTGAATCAACCTGTAGATATATTCTGCATAAATTCATCATGATCCGTATCCATCAAATATTCTCCGACGTACTCTCACGATAATGCTCGGGCAATTTTGAAATGCTTTTCCATTAATAATGGAGAACATAGAAGACATGCAGAGAAAACGAATGAAGCGACTGCCACTGTCCATAAAAATCGTAAAAGTCTCTGGATATGGTCAGTGCCATAACAATAAAGGAGCGGAATAGGAAATATGTTCGTTTCGCCGGAGTTATCCGGAAGGGAGATAGAAAAATGGATACTGGATTACACAGAGTGGAAAGGGAAGTAGGTTTTGTGCCGGACGACGTAAACATAGTGCTAGATTAAATATCTGGAGCGTTTTTACAAGTAAGTTCCTTTCTTATCGCCTCTGTTTCTCTTTTGCCCTTCTCTGGAGTGTCGAGTTGAGTTTTCTTAGCTGGAATCACGCTTGACACTGAACAGACTTGCTTTTAGCAAGTGTTATTTGTTTTGGTACATGTTTGGTTTTGTTTAGTTCCGTTATTTATTTATTTATTATTATTCCAACGGTAAACCATTTTACATTCATAAATCCAAAAAGTAAAAAATACAAATATAAAGTAAAAAAATAAAATAATATAGACACTTCAACACTCTTAAAAACATTCAAAAATGTATACAACAAGATATAATACATATACTTTTAAGACAAGAAAAATATACTTTTACACATTGCACTCAGAGGATACTTCAGCACACTCTCTAAGCATCAAATTTGGCAACTTATCAGGGCCCGGTCCCTTTCAATGTTGAGAGATATAACTTTTATTGAAATTTAAAAATTGTTCTTTATTTCTACAAAATGTTAAATGTGTCAAAAACCTTACATTTTAGTCATATACTTCTCTTATAAAACTCACCTTTATTTTTCTCCCAGAATCCGAAAATCAATTAATATATAGGATGTTCCAATACAAAAAACACAACTTTGATATGTAACTTTTTTGAGGACACCCTGTAGAACTCTTTATATTTTTAAAAAGTGCTCTGAATTAACCTACATATGCTCACAAAATTTCATTTCAATACAAACTGCCGTTCTCCTTAGAGCCTCCGCGGCGTATGAGAAGCGCCACCCTGTATGTATGGATTGTAATTTCAATTTTTACGAAAGAACACTCGATGAACTTAACGAATAATAGGATATTATATGTTTTAGAGCCATTATTTCGTGACAAAAGAACCTAAGGAGTGAGATGAGGACCATAATAGATCTGAAGAGGTCGATAGCCACCTCGAAAAAATCGAGAAATCTCTTGAGAATAAGCTTTCTTTAACCGACACCAATATCTTATTTTCCCGGAAAATGGTAAGATTGATTTGATGAAGATACTCTATACAACGTGTATTTTGACTCCATGTCCTTTCCTAACCATATTAATCGGAAACATATTGAATTATCTCCTTCCATCCCATCCCTACGACACGTGGAGTGGCTCTAACTACACAATCTCCGCAACGCAAAAGCTTCAAAGTAAACGCTAATCGGGTTAGGGCCCTCGGCGTCGGCAAAATGCATGTTAATGGCGCCACTGTCGCGATCCGCAAATTCTATTAGAAGCGAGGCGGGCGAGAGTGTAGACACCCCCGTTGCAGGGTGTCTACACTGGCTACGTTTTAAGAGGTTTTGTGCAGGATGGGACTCAAAAAACAGAACATAAAAGTGCTTGTCCTGTGTCATTATATTTTTAACGTCGTTCGTGATATAAGTAGATTATTAAAAAACAATTCAATCAGTATGAAGCTTGATTTTCATGCATCTTGATATTAATTTTATTGGTTGCATTTAAAGATTTCGATTGGTTAGAAACGGTTAACCAACCGAAGCCTTTAAATTCAACCAATAAAATTAATATCGTATCAACGTATCTTCGGACAACGGATGCATGAAAATCAAGCTTTAGTCCGGTAGAGATATTGAATCCCGTGAGTTTTTAGCCGCATGCTCAGGATTTCATACACTTACCACGTCACAAACAACACCGAGATCCAGAGAATGCAAAAGGAACTAGAAATTGTACATATACTCTGTTTTTTTTTCTCAGGTAAGATTTCGACAGACGATGACAGAAGAAAAGCAGATGACGTCCCATACCAATCTATTTATTTTACTAAAAAAAGTTTCTAATAATTTTAAGTTAACTATGGATGGGTTTAAATATAAATTCGTCATGCGTCGTCACTTGTTGTTTTTAACCAGTTTTATTGGTTTATTTCAAAAATGACAGATCGTCTTTCAATTTTATTGGTTTGACGGAACGATGAACGACAAACGGACGCCGATGCGTATGAACTCGCCTTTAGATTTTTGACGTTTTTCAAAGTCTTGCCAAATTATAGGTTATAATTTTGTGACAACTTCTGTCAAATACCCTGCGTTTTGGAAGATGATGCATTTTGATTCGTGTTATTACGTGTGTTTTGTGTCTTTTGAAGTCAAGTGGAGGAAAAATCGAGTGAAAATTAACTGTAGAACCCAGAGCACAGTTTATGGTTAATACTCGCTGCCCAGGCAGAAAGTCTTATACAGATACACCAATAAAGTTACCATCAATAAAGTTTGTATACCATCTCGTCGTAGATAAGTGCATCTCGAATATGGTAGAAAGACCATACTAAACACATACTAAAAACTGGAGTAGCTGTAAAATATCGACATAACACGATAGGTAAATAATGGATTTTAGTACTGCAGAAAAATAATGTCAAAAGGTACTGGTTTAAAAAAATTAAGATTAAAGTTAATTAATCAACCTGTGAGGTATAAAATTTGGTAAGTGTTATTTTTAATAAAATAGTTTGTTTTATTTATGTTGTTTTATTTATTCCTGCGGAACATTACATATTTGTATTTGTACATAAGTTATATTGATAAATATAATCATAAATGCGGGAAGTTTCATAAAGCTTGAAAGTAAGAAATAGTTCTTTTTTATATTTTTTGGTATGTGGTGTCTTGTTTTTGTTTGTTTTGTATTAACACATACCGTTTTTTATTAAATATAATAACTCGATTACATTTTTTCAGTTGTATCCTTGTATATGAATTATATAAACAAGGGTTGTGGTTGTATACAGTTTTTTTCACAATATTTTGAAGTTACATAGTCAAATTTTAAATACATATATTAATTTCCTGCTATGTGTTCCAGTTGTACCAACTTATTTCTTTGTAAAATAAAATAAACTACTTTGAAATTAAAATGACATCTATCAATGTCAAGGATCTTCTCGTTGGACAGACTATAATGTGAAAGTGAGAAAAATGGCATACCTTGGGCATGTGATGCGTAATGATAAATACCAACTTATCAAACTATAATCAGCTCCAAAACGTACTGGGGAGGCTGTCGTATTTCAAAATGGGACCCAGTGGAACCCCCAAATAGCATATTTATCTTTCTGTCGCGCCATTTATTCACTCCGGTTCTTTTCTAAACGATTTCGCCTCGGTTTTCGCATTCGGCTGAGTTAAAAGAAATATCGACATAATATGGATATCAATTATACTGGCGTGTCGCATGTATATTTTTATCATCTGGGAAATGTATACGAGCTTTTCTTTGTATGTACGTCAAACAGAATGTGGAATTATTGGTTTTAGTCGGATATACAGGGTGGTCCGAACTGTATTCCGGAAACTTCGGCAGCATATTTTACTAATGAAAATAAATAAAAAAGTTCATATAAATGTATCTCCTAAAATGCTTACTTTCGGAGGTACAGGGCGTAGAAGTTTCATTTTTATTTCGATTTTTTTACAAATAATTTTTGAAGTAACGTAAATATGTGGATGAAAATTGGTGTCTGGGAGTTTTTTGGCATGATAAATTTGATTTTGATGTCAATATGGCTCCTATTTGTAGGGGGCGCCACCTACATGTGTTTTAACTGTTTTGAAGAGTAACAACTTTTTGTACGTACCTGTATAAAATTACTGAGTGAAAAAATATACATTTCCGTGATGTTCTACGTAAAAAATGTCTCTTGGTAAAAATCGCAACGAGTTCTCAAGATATTTACAATGGAAATAGTCAATACATTTCATTATTGACTAAAAATAAACATGTTGAGTAGATAGTTATTTGACTGAAATGAGAAATTTGGGAACTTTTTATTGTTTTAAACTAATCATAAATTTTTCTTCGAAAAAATGATGAAAAAACAGTTTCTGTTGAACTTTTGGCACAAAAACATATCAAATTTATAATTTTAGTCTAATAACTAATTCGTCAACATGTTTAATTTATGTCAATGATGACAGGTTTTGGTAATTTCGATTCCAAATATCTCGAGAACCATTACTCGTAGTATTTTTACCAAGAGACATTTTTTACGGAAAAAACGTCGTAAATGTATATTTTTAACTAGCTAGTTTTATACAGGTACGGACGAAAATTTATTACTCTTCAAACCAGTTAAAAAATGCGTAGGTGGCGCCCTCTACAAGTAGGAGCCATATTGACATCGAAATAAAATTTCTCATGTCAAAAACCTCCCAGACACCAATTTTCATCCAAATATTGACGTTACTTCAGAAATTATTTGGAAAAAATCGAAATAAAAATGAAACTTTTACACCGTGTATCTCCGAAACTAAGCATTTTAGGACATACATTTATAAGAACTTTTTTACTTATTTTTATCTGCAGAACATGTTGCCGAAGTTTCCGGAATACAGTTCAGACCACCCTGTATACAGTGAATATGCGATATAAATTTGATTTTTCTAAAAAAAGTGGTGTTTAAAAATAAAAAGTCTCTTCCTCCATAGAAAAGCATGTGCCATCTCTCGTGGGAAGATTCCTCACGTAAAAATAAGGTTGTTTTCTTCCATGTGCTTTAGCGATTCGACTGATCGAAAATATGTGCTACTTATTTTAATGATAAAAAATTGTCGGCTGTTTTAGTAGTGAACTCTACAAGGCTCGGTACAAGGTCTTTGATACGATGGAAGAGTACTAGGATATAAGATTTTGTGGTGTAGACATGAGTTAAATGACAAATGAGTTAAACACAATATAGGTTGAAAAACGCTTTACAGATCTTTAGTATTAAGAAAAAAAACATAAAATTTTTCACTGGATAACCTGACGATTGACTGCACCCAACACTGTTAGGAATGAAAGCGTTGCTCTAATATAGCTCAGTAGTGTTGGGGTTTAGATTAGTCGACACTTGATAAGAATTAGTGATACATCTGATATGTCAGAAACCAGAAACGTAACGTAAATTTCTAATAAAAGTGCTGATGTTTGCGAGTAGCAGAGTGGTAGGCTTTGGAAACAGTTGAATATCGGAGATTGTTGATTTCGGCCGAGGGAAGACACTGTTTGTCAAGCTAGTTAGAATTATATTTAAAAATATCAATTTCTGTTAAATATATATTAATCTCCCGATTACAAACCCTACACGCTTTTCTTCATTTGACAAATTCATATTTACAATTTTTGTTTATTTTAATTTACAAAGTTTGGATGTGACAGTTTCACATTTCTGAGAGCAATGACGCTTGAACTTGTTTTGATGGCTAACTAAGTGAAATTAGTCAAGAAAGATAAGAATTGGCTATAACTCAGTAATTTTGTAAAAAAAAAAAAACATATTATAGCTTATATCGCTGAAAAGCTTAAAAAATGGAGCTTTTTATGAAGTCATTACCAACTATGGTTTCCATTTATAAAAAAAAAACATATGTTCGTGTCATATATCAAAAATAACAAGCTTTAGAAAAAATCGGAGAACACAAACTCATTAGGGATGTGATTACCTACAAATTTTATCTGAAAACTTTTTGTCTAAAATAGATTTTAATGGAATTAGGGATAATTTTTAAAATAGCCAAAATTTGTTTTTTTTCGAAATATCTAGTAAGCCATGAACTTTTTCAAAAATCCGAAAGGCGCATATTTATAACCCCACAAAACTGTAATTCTTTCCCCATTTAACCGACTCTCTATCTCCAATAGTTTCCGAGATACCCATAGAGAACATCGTAGGAAACTCACCCTGTATTTCTTTCTGAGATATTTAATTATAGGGGCTTAATGGAGATAAGGTTATAAATATTAGTTTTTTATTTAAATTAATATTATTTTAATACCATAATATTTAGGACTTTAATAGAATATTTAATGAAATCTCCAAATAAACTTTCCGTTCGTCACGTCCAAAAAGTACATTTAATTTGACAAATACCCAAATTAAATAGGCAAATAATCCAAAATATAACCACATCGACTAATCAAATAATAAATAAACATCGCTGTTTTGGGGACCCAGCCCCAGATAAGGGGGGCCAGTATTACTGGTCCCCACCCCGCAAATAATACGCATTTACGTGGTCAATCTCGTGTAAATTTTAGATCAGTATTTAATTTAATAGGCAAACAGATGCAATTATATATTAATAGAAACTTGGGCATGATAAATAAAATGATTTGTCATTTGCGGGAGAAGAGTTATTGAACTCATTATGATAGCTCTGGGGGTTTAATTAACGCTAAAATGAACCCATTCAATGCGAAATTCGGCTTTTGCCAGTATCAATGGCCTAGCCGGGAAGTGTTTTTCTATAGATATGTCTACCTACACGAGTAGAGAGGGATAAATTATTAATATTATTCGAAAAACGATAAACAATGATACGTTTAATTATTTCGATAAATATATTAATTAGACTTTTTTGAGGGAGGATTTTAATTAATGTAATTTTAAATTGGCAAGTTGTAGAAGAAATTAACAGCCGTACTAATTAAATTATAATTTTAATTAATTTTATGTATAGTTCAGTAATGCTGAATATAAATGCATCAGTAAAAAAAGTTTTTTTTTATTTTGTTTAACATACGAAATAAATTTAATTTATACTTCTTAAATAAGTCTTCTTAATGAGTTATTTTTGATGCTTTATTATTGATTTTTTAATGTCTTATATTTTGCAAAAAAAATTGAAAATTTGGGATTTTATTTAATTGAGAAGACAATCTATACCAATATATAAAATTCTTAAGTGACTGACATACTGATTAATCACGATCCTGCTCAAAACACTCAATGTAAGAAGCTGAATTTTGGCATACAGGTTGATTCTAGGGTGTAGACGTTCGATAAGAAGGGATTTTTCAAAATTCCAGTTTCAAGAGGGTGAAACCACCCCTCAAATATTACAATATTTTTTATTTAAAAAATGGTCAAGTTTCCGAAAAAACGCTTAAACACGTATATTTTTTTTTGTTGTTTTACATATTTTAAGATTTTTTATAAATTTATACAGAGTGATTCATAAAATATGACCATTGAGAAATCACGATTCTGCTTAAACTGCATGACGTTTAAAGCTGATTTTTGGCAAACAGATTGACTGTGTGGCGTAGAGGTTCGATAAGGAGGGGTTTCTCGAATCTCAAACTCCAAGAGGGTGAAAACGCCCCTCAAATATTACAATATTTGTTATTTAAAAAACGGTTAGTCTTTCGGGAAAACGCTTGGACAAGCATAATTTATTTGGTTTTTTTACATATTTTGAATTTTTTTAAAAAATCATACAGGGTGTTCCAAAAAGTTGGGTAATTTCTTAACCACGATTCTGCTTAAACTGCTTGACGTAAAAAGCTAATTTTTGGCAAACGAATTTTTCGAAAGTCAAATTCCAACGAGATGAAACTACCCCTGAAATATTACCAAGTTATATAATAATATCGTCATATTGTTTTTTCTCATGCTCACATAAATGTGAGAAAATTTTATCCAGTTTGTATGTCAATGGAAATTCTTGCTTTGCTTTATCATCACCATTACAATGATTAATTCGACGCGAACGAAGTCGCGGGTACACCCTAGTATCTTCAAAATATGGTAACACAGGTACTAGATTAAATTTACTAGAAAAAAACCTCAAAGAGATCCAGTGGTTCTCAAAATTTAAGCAAAAAATCATTTTTTTTTAATTTTCAAAGTAAAATACTTCGCTTATTTTGACCTTTTTTTGAAAAACGGCAAAAAGAAAATATGTTTCTTCTATCGAGATCTACCAGCACTGAAAATAGTTGCTTTTATTTAAGACTCATCCTGTATATTATAGTAGCAAACCCTGTCATATCTTGCTGTGGCTAGGATCAGTGATGGGCAAGTACCCGGTATATTGAAATTTGGGTAAATACCCAAGTTTTCCACTCGGTATACCAGGTGCTTCCCAAAAGTGACTTACCCCTATTATTTTTTCAGATAAAAAAACGAAATTTGGTATGTTATAAATTAGTATTGATTGATGTATTCAATTGATTTTGGTCACTTTTACCGGAAATGACAACTTACTTAATTCGATTATTCAGAGTGCCATTTTCTGGCACTCCGAATAGAGTGACATATACATATATGTCAACTTTTGACATTTTCTCATATGGTTTATTTGAAATTATAACATAGGGTTCATAACGACAATTTGCCTCGAAATACCAAGTGTGTGGTACCAAATTATGCGTCAAAAAATCCTTTTTCCAAAAAATATGCTAACGAGTCACCCTCGTTCCATTTGAAAAAATGAGATATGATTAAAAATACGATTAGGGCATCTTCTAACCGGCCAGAACAAGATACGAAAAACATTAGACGATCAAATATATTTTTCCAAGGCTCCTTAATTAAAAATTAGTGTTTTAACACACGCCATGGCACTCTATATTGAAATTAAAAATGCGATTTCTTTTAAAGCGAAAATGTCAAAAGTTGACATATGATATGTCATTCTATTCAGAGTGATTTTTTCTATCGAATAAAATAAAAAAATACCGAGAGTACCATTAAAAAATAAAAAAAAAATAAAAAAGTTATAGGGGTGAGCCTTTCATTAGATCACATATGATCACACATATGTCCGAAACATGTAAAATTCCAAAACTAGAGACAATATCAGTCGAAGAAGATATTTCAATTCACGAATGCAATTGCTACATTCTCCCAAACCTCCCGTGTGACGATTAGACCTATAAATCCCAAATGTCGAACTACAATCACCGTTTATTGTGTTGAATAATCAATCGCTTCGGCGAGTCCCCGTATCCCCTTCGTTCCCCCTTGGCATACCGATCCGCAATCCACAGTCCTTGTAAACGTAGCGTTGTACACGTGTACGTACCTATACAACAGTCACTCCATACCCCTGCATCCCCTAGTGCGACCATTGATAGATTATGCTACAAAATAAAGCTGACCTTACACTTCGAACAGTTTGTACGGTTTTGTTTGTTTGCTTGAGGGTGGTAGATAATGTTTTGTCTCAGAGGGAAAACTTATATTAGAGATTCAAAATAATAAGGTTTTCAACATAAAAATAAATCGACAAATTATTGCTATACAAAACAAAAGTATCCAAGATATTCAAATTATATAAGCAGAAAAATACGAGCTTACCCATTATACAGGGTGTCAAAAAATAGCGTATCTAACTTCGGAGAGTGATTCTACAGATAAAAATAAAACAAAATGTTTCTATAAACATATACCCTAAAAAGCTTCCTGAAGAAATTACAGCTCTCGAAAGGTTAAATAAAAATAATATAGGCATTTTGTTTTATAAACAGCTTTGAAAGAGTACTTTCCATTAGGGTAGATACAGTAATTTCAATAAATGAAAATTAAAGCTCAGACTTTTGTATGTAAAAAAGGTGGTCTTCGTTCAGTTCGAAACAGTGGATGGTTTTCAAGATTAATTTATTTAAAATTTCTTTACATTTTATCATTTCACCATGCAACACTAAAATCGATGCATCGTAATTAAACGCAAATATTTTAAAAACGGTTCACCTTTTCGAACTAAACGAAGAGCACCTGTTTTACGTAAAAAATTCTAGTTTTTTATATCATTTGTTGAATTTACTGCATCTATAAAGATAAAAGAAGTACCACCAGTAGTACTATCTGCCCTAACGGAAAGTACCTTTTCAGTTTTTTTTTGTTTCAGAAAGTTAGTTGTCATTGGGGATCAAAAAAGGGGCCTGCTTGAAAAAAGTCCGGAAGTTTTGAAACTTTGCAGGTTTATAGATTTTGGGGTCCCTAACTAAAATCCATAAAATGCACATTTCCAGACTTGCCGCCGGCACCGCCATCTTGCCAAGATGGCGCCCAAAATCGATATTTTGTGAATATCTCGAAAACTATGCGTTTTTCGCAAAAATTTGAGGAGAGCAAAATTAAAGAAAATAAAATTTCCTATAAAAAAGGTTTTATCAAAATTTTCGCTAAAGTCAACCGTTTAGGCACAAAATCCCTGGAAATTTTACAATTTTGCGTAAAATATGATATATTATGTATAGTCGATTTTCCGAAATCAAATGTCGATTAGAGTTCACTAAAACTAGTTTTAGTTTAGTTTCTTCAATTTTGTCATGAAACAGTGGCGTATCATTAATTCGCTCATTAATTTATGAATAATTAATTGTCGTGCTGGACAGCATTCATTGCGAACTTACCACCAGGTTCAGCATTGGTCTGGTTGTACCAAAGATGCCGACGAATGGGGTTGGAAGAAAACAAAAACAGGCATTACTCTAGTCACAACGTTAAAAGATCCAGCTCCAAAATCCCTGTTGGCATTTTTATCCTGTGAATGCAAAACCAACAACTATGGTAAAGCCTGTGGATGCAGAAAAGCAGGATTAAAATGTTCAATGATTTGTGCAAGCTGCAATGGGAAATCCTGTGACAACGTCACTGAAGTTCCCTTGTAGTAGATATCCCTCTGGCGGCTGAAGATGAAGAGTTGGACGTATTGAGAGACCACCCTAATGAGCCCAGCACAGCAGACACGATCGACTTTGACATCGATGAGCCAGATCCGTCGGGCTTGTGCAGATAAGTTAAACTTTTTAATTTATCTAATGGAGTAGGCCTCCGGGAAGACCACGTTAAAATAAACGCGCCATATACTTTATCTCTTGGGTGGTGTGGAAACAAGTACAATTTTTCAATAATTAAAATTAATTATTCATAAATTAATGAGCGAATTAATGATACGGCACTGTTTTAATACAAATTGAAAAAATTAAACTAAAACTAGTTTTAGTAAACTCTAATCGACATTTGATTTCGGAAAATCGACTATACATAATATATCATATTTTACGCAAAATTGTAAAATTTCCTGGGATTTTGTGCCTAAACGGTTGACTTTAGCGAAAATTTTAATGAAACCTTTTTTATAGGAAATTTTATTCTCTTTAATTTTGCTCTCCTGAAATTTTCGCGAAAAACGCATAGTTTTCGAGATATTCACAAAATACCGATTTTGGGCGCCATCTTAGCAAGATGGCGGCGCCGGCGGCAAGTCTGGGAATGTGCATTTTATGGATTTTAGTTAGGGACCTCAAAACCTATAAACCTGCAAAGTTGCAAAACTTCCGGACTTTTTTCCAAGCAAAACTTCCCAATGACTGAACTAAGTACCCTGTTACAGATTTTTTCACAATAGCCATTCGCTTTGTCATTAAAATGTGTGTAAGAGTACCAAATTTCAAGAACGAAGAAAAACGATTTACCAATATTCTTAAAAATGAACAAAATACAGAGTGAGTCTTAAATAAGTGCAAATATTTTTAGCGTTAGTATATTTTGACCCCAGAACACGATAAGGTTTTTTTCGCGAAATTTTTTTTATGAAAATTTCAAATTTTTTGAAGAAAATTTTGATTTTTTCTAGATAATATGGCAACATAGGTAGTAGATTAAATTTACAAGAAAGAAAAATCTAGAAAAGATCCAGTGGTTCTCAAAATTTAGACAAAAAATAATTTTTTTGAAAATTTCAAAGTAAAATAACTCGGTTATTTTCGATTTATTTGTAAAACGGTAAAGAGGAAATGTTTCCTTTATCGAGATCTACCAGCCCTGAATATATTTGCACTTATTTTCCACTCACCGTGTATATTATTTTGATTTAACGTTTCAAGGACTGTAACTGCTGCAGTATTTTAGGGTATTATATTCACATAGGAACTTTTTGTTTTATTTTTATCTGTAGATTTATCAAGAAAGATACTCTATTTTTTGGATCAAAATTGTAATGTAAAAGTAAAAAAAACCTTGTATATTGGATCAAAACAAATTAATGTATAGGATAATCTATCTTTTATAATATATGATTATGGTTTTGTGGTTTGGATACAAACAACAGATACTAAAACTAAAGCACTCTAAGCTTTATACAGGGCGGTCCGAACTGTATTCCGGAAACTTCAGCAGCATATTCTGCAGATAAAAATAAGTAAAAAAGTTTGTATAAATGTATGTCCTAAAATGGCTTAGTTTCGGAGATACAGGGTGTAGAATGTCAATATCTGGATGAAAATTCGTGTCTGGAAGTTTTTTGACATGAGAAATTTGGATTTTGATGTCAATATGACTCTACTATTTGTAGAGGGCGTAAGAGTAATAACTTTTCATCCGTACCTGTATAAAACTACTGAGTAAAAATATACATTTACGACTTGCTAAAAATCGCTACGACTAATGGTTTTCGAGATATTTGGAATCGAATTTGTCAATACCTATCATTATTGACATAAATTAAACATGTTAACTAAATAGTTATTAGACTGAAATGATAAATTTGAAATGTTTTTGTAACAAAAGTTCAACAGAAACTGTTTTATCATCATATTTTCGCAGAAAAATTTATGATTAATTTAAAAAAATAAAAATTTCCCAATTTTAGTATTTCACTAACATAACTATCTACATAATGTGTTTATTTTTCTGTCAATAATGACATGTATTGACTATTTACATTCTAAATATCTTGAGAACGGCTGCTCGTATTAATTCGATTATAATTTACGTAAATTTTTTACGTAAAAAGTCACGGAAATGTATATTTTTTTATTCAGTAGTTTTATACAAGTACGGACAAAAAAAGTTATTACTCTTCAAAACAGTTAAAACAGTTAATGACATCAACAGTTATTGACATCAAAATCAAATTTATCATGTCAAAAAACATCCAGACACCAGTTTTCGATGTTACTTCAGAAATTATTTAGAAAAAATCGAAATAAAAATGAAAGGGTGTAGAAGACACCCTGTAGGTATCTCCAAAACTAAGCATTTTAGGACGTACATTTATATGAATTTTTTACTTATTTTTATCTGCACAATATACTCCCGAAGTTTCTGAAACACAGTTCGGACCACCCTGTATAAATAACATTGGGTTTTCATTTAAAAGTTCAGTACTACTAGTAAAATTCTAAATAATATAATAAAATAACCGACGTGTGTGATCTCCTTTAAGCTCGCACCGTTTACCACTACAATAGGGGAAGGCGGAGATCCCCCAAATACCCCGGTCTCTTCCACTACTATATAATTAGAATTATTACCTAAAACGGCCGCCATTCATCACGGCCCGTTTCACATCCGTGGTAGGGGTGAGGGGGGACATCGGTAATTACCAGTTTAGGAATTGGCACTCTGTTACGTCAAAACATTAATGGTTTGGCAATATTTCACCTGGCGAGGGGAAGACGGGGCACGAACGAGACGAGGACGTATTTGTATGTACGCGCATACATACAAATGAGGGAGTATTGTATGTGTTATTAAAATTATGCGCTGTTTGGTTGTAAATTCTCGGTCGGATGGCTTTAGATAATCCGCTGAACGATTTAGGTTTTTGTCGCGATGAGCGTTTAGATGAATATTCGGATATAACGTGCGGGTAATGCTTCGCAGTTGAATGAATAGATAGAGGTATTTTGCACTGTTGATTTAGATCTAGCTTTTATGTATAGTTCAGAGGTAAATAATGGGTTATATTAAAATATATTTGCTGTAAAATGGTTTTATGAAAAGTTCTTTGATATATGATTAGCCTTTAAGCGCTAACGTGCGTCTGGCATACCGATATGCTGTTTTAATAGACGGAGAGCTGGTCACATAAAAAACCTTATCATCGTTACATGGCTAATTTTTCTTGTGGAGTATCCTTTTGTGTAGCCATTATGAAATAGTCATGTCTGCCAGCGCGATCCTGGGGCTTAAAGCGGTGTCGGCCAATAGAAAGGGTGAAATTTTGACACTAAAAATATTATATAAGGTACACGAGTTCTAATTGCCAAATAACTTTTATTTATTATTAAGAAACGTGGAAAATTGTTTAAAAGATTATAGGTCTGTTCCCAGAATCCCTGACTAGTCAGCACGTTTCTCATTGGTTGAAATGCGTAGAAACCTGATTGTTGGTCAGTGATTCTTCTGGGAACAGACCTTATCTATACTAATACTATGGTGTACCCGCGACTTCGTTCGCGTCGAATTAATCATTGTAATGGTGATGATAAAGCAAAGCAAGAATTTCCATTAACATACAAACTGGATAAAATTTTCTCACATTTATGTCATCATGATAAAAAACAATATGGCGATATTATTATACAGGGTGAGTCTTAAATAAGTGCAAATATTTTCAGGGCTGGTAGATCTCGACAAAAGAAACATATTTTCTCTTTACCATTTTTTAAATAAGTCCAAAATAACCGAGTTATTTAAGTTTGAAAATTTAAAAAAAAATTGATTTTTTTTGAAAAATTTTGAGAGCCACCGGATTTTTTCTGTATTTGCATCCATTTTAGTGCCGTAACCATAGAGTAAAGGTGTAACTATGGTAATATCAGAGATTAAGAATTTATACCGCGGGAAAATTTGCGGTGAACAGGCAATTCTAAAAAGTTTTCGAAAAATATACAGAGAAATTTAAAAGAAAATGCACGATTTTCAACATCTTTTTTTTGCGAAAAAAAAACTCATAGACGTGTTCCTGGGGTCAAAATATACAACCCCTGAAAATATTTCCACTTAACTCCCTTCTTATCGAACCTCTACACCCTGTATAACTTGGTAATATTTGAGAGGTAGTTTCAACTCGTTGGAATTTGACTTTCGAAAAATCCGTTTGCCAAAAATAATCTTTTTACATCAAGCAGGTGGTTAATCAATTTACCCCACTTTTTACAACACCCTGTATGATTTTTTAAAAAAATTTCAAAATATGTAAAAAAACAAAATAAACTATGCGTTTCCAAGCGTTTTCCAGAAAGACTAACCGTTTTTTAAATAACAAATATTGTAATATTTGAGGGGCGTTTTCACCCTCTTGGAATTTGAGATTTGAGAAACCCCTCCTTATCGAACCTCTACACCCCACAGTCAATCCGTTTGCCAAAAAATCAGCTTTAAACGTCAAGCAGTTTAAGCAGAATCGTGATTACTCAATGGTCATATTTTATGAAACACCCTGTATAAATTTTTAAAAATCTTAAAATATGTAAAACAACAAAATAAAATATACGTGTTTAAGAGTTTTTCCGAAAAACTCACCGGTTTTAAATAAAAAATATTCTAATATTTGAGGGGTGGTTTCACCCCTTAGAATTCAGTTTCAAAAATCCTTCTTATCGAATCTCTACACCCCACAGTCAATCCGTTTGCCAAAATCAGCTTTAAACGTCAAGCAGTTTAAGCAGAATCGTGATTACTCAATGGTCATATTTTATGAAACACCCTGTATAAATTTTTAAAAATCTTAAAATATGTAAAAACAACAAAATAATATATACGTGTTTAAGAGTTTTCCGAAAAACTCACCGGTTTTTAAATAAAAATATTCTAATATTTGAGGGTGGTTTCGCCCCTTAGAATTCGAGTTTCGAAAATCTTTCTTATCGAACCTCTACACCCTAAAGTCAATCCATTTTCCAAAATCAGCTTTTTACGTAAAGCGCTTTAAGCAGGATCGTGATTAATCTATGACCAGATTTTTCGAAACACCCTGTATACATTTTTAAAAATCTTAAAATATGTAAAAAAAGAAAATAAAATATACGTGTTTAAGCGTTTTTCGGAAACTTGACCGTTTTTTAAATAAAAATATTGTAATATTCCACCCCCTTTACCCCCTTAGGGGATGAATTTTAAAAATCCTTTCTTATCTTACGTATACATCATAAAAGGAACCCCTGTGCAAAATTTCAGCTTTCTAGGGTCAAGGGTTTGGTCTGGGCGTTGATGAGTCAGTATCAGTCAGGACAGTCAGATTTATATATATAGATATAAAATCCTTAAGTGACTGATATACTGATTAATCACAATCCTGCTGAAGCCACTAAACGTAAGAAGCTCAATTTTGGCATACAGGTTGACTCTAGGGTGTAGAGGTTCGATAAGAAGGGATTTTTCGAAATTCCAGTTCCAAGAGGGTGAAACCACCCCTCAAATATTACAATATTTTTTATTTAAAAAACCGTCAAGTTTCCGAAAAAACGCTTAAACACGTATATTTTATTTTGTTTTTTTACATATCTTAAGATTTTTTAAAAATGTATACCGGGTGTTTCGAAAAATCTGGTCATTGATTAATCACGATCCTGCTTAAAGCGCTTGACGAAAAAGCTGATTTTTGGTTAGGTTAGGTTGTGAAACAGATTGACTTTAGGGTGTAGAGGTTCGACAAGAAGGAATTTTTTGAAACTCGAATTCTAAGGGGGTGAAACTATCCCTCAAATATTAAAATATTTTTTATTTAAAAACCGGTGAGTTTTTCGGACAAACTCTTAAACACGTATATTTTATTTTATTGTTTTACATATTTTAAGATTTTTTATAAATTTATACAGGGTGTTTCATAAAATATGACCATTAAGTAATCACGATTCTGCTTAAACTGCTTGACGTTTAAAGCTGATTTTTAGCAAACGGATTGACTGTGGGGTGTAGAGGTTCGATAAGGCGGGGTTTTTCGAATCTCAAACTCCAATAGGGTGAAAACACCCCTCAAATATTTCAATATTTGTCTTTTCTTCCATAAGTAACTTAATACTTCTGATCCCGAGCTGTGTATTAGTTATCCCAAATAATATATGTATATTCTTCTACTATTTCCAGTTTTGTGTTATTTTTTAGAATGTCTTTTCTGTCTACTAGTTCGTTGTACATTACTTTACTTTTTGCTAAATTCATTTTGAGACCTACTTTATTGCCGATTGTTCTTAGTTCGTTAATTTGTGCTCGTAGTTCTTCAGGACTATTGGCAATTATAACTATGTTATCACCGAATCTCAGATTGTTAAGATATTCTCCGTCTATTTTTAATCTTTCCTTGGTCCAGTCCAGTTGCTGTAAACAGCTTTTTGCTTCGCTAGGGCTTCTATTATTACCTTAGAATATATTGAGTCGAAAGCCTTCTCAAAATCTATAAAGGCTATGGCTAGTGGAAGTTTGTATTCTTTTGTTAGGCTGATGTTTCCCTTAGTGTATCTATGTGATCGTTCTGAAGCCGCTTCTAAAGATTGCTTGTTTTCGTGGTTGTGCAGCGTCTAGCGTGTTTTGTATTCTGACCAAGAATCAACACCTTAAATATTAGCATGTCATTAAGGAAAAAAAAGTCAGTCCAAGAAAATATATTATTTCTAATTTCTAGACAAAATTGAAGCTATCACCAAGAGTAATTGAGAGCAATAAGCATTTGTTGCATTTCGAATTCCATAAAGAAACCACAAGAATATTTCTCTGGTCACTCCATCTAATGTTATTATTTTTCTAGTAAATTCCTCATTGGTCTGTTTGTTTCGTGACTTGACTGGCTCCGTTGTAAAATTGATAAAAGCCTAGTTACGCCACTCGGACGATTTATGAACTAAACGCGAGAAGTTAGTGTTTAGCACGTGCCATAAACACAACTCCTGCACGTGCGCTTTCGCGAAAAGTCCATTATTTCGAAATTTTATTTATTTCCGTGGGTCAGTTTATTACCTTTCACCGGAAATCGGTAATATTTTTTCGCGATATTTATTTTTGAAAGATTGTTTCTCCCAATAAACTTGTAAAAGACGAAGTTATTATTTATAGAGAGTGTTTCAAAATACATGTGCCATCCCTCGTGGGGAAATTCGTCGCGTAAAAATGAGATTTATTATTTATATCAATATAGGTCCGATTCTGCTTTGTTATGTATGTACAGGGGGTTAAAGTCTTTATTTCATTTATTTATTATAAATTTCTACAAAGCGCTTTAAGTGAATGAAATTTTGAGCGTCAAAGTTACTATAAGTGCGACATACAGGGTGGCCCATCGAAAACGTTCCGCAAGGCATAACAGCCACGGTATTTTTTTTTCGAAAAATCCAAAAACACGTCAATTTTGTTTGTGAGGAGGACAACTTTTGCCCCAAAAATTATTGCAAAATCTTCTTTTTTCAAATGGAAAGGGGGGTCAAGTGGCGTCGCAATGAAAAGGGCTTTCTATTCTATATATTTCCCCGCTTCGTTTTTAAAAATCAATCGGTCGAGTCATTTTGAAAATATGAAAGACAATGCGTTTTTTTGCAAAAAACGCATAAATTAAATTAATTAAAAAAAAACTTATCTTATTAATGAAGAAAATGCTGTAAATGTTGCCCGTCAACCTCCATACAGTAATACAAATTATTTTCAACCCGTTCTAGAACATTCTGAAGAACTTGCGGGGTCACTTCGCAACAAATATCAATAATTCGTTTTCGCAGGTCTTCTAATGAGGCGGGTGGAGTGTTATACACTTTACTTTTTATGTGTCCCCATAGAAAAAAGTTTAAAGATGTCAAGTCGGGTAACCGGGGAGGCCACAAATTGGACCTTTTGGATCAATTAGATCAATTGCACCCCTTCGTCCTATCCACCGAACGGGAAAGTTATTGTTTAAATAATTACGCACATTTTGAGAGTAATGTGGAGGTGCACCGTCTTGTTGAAATATTAGTTCCGCTTCAACGTATCCAGGATTGTTCTCTATGATGTCAGTTAGGGCTGGGTCGATGGTATTTTCCAGTAAATCCAAATACATATCACCTGTTAGATTTCCAGGAAGAAAAAAAGGAATCACTAATATTTCTAAAAATACCAGTCCACACGTTCAATTTTTTAGGGTTTTGTGTGTGCACTTCGTGAAAAACCCTGGGGTTGTCCTCAGCCCAGTACCGACAGTTGTGCCGATTAACTAGACCTTTCAAAAAGAAAGTACACTCTACCTAACCCGATCGTTCATCCTTGTGGCAAGTGAAAAAATGCGTAAGCATCTAGAAATAATAAGAAAAAACAGCAAATTGGTGGAAGGAATTTATCCTTATCATTTACTCTGATAAATGTTTCAATAAACTTTTCAAATTTCAATCCATATTTTCTCAATGGCTCAATCGATTTTCAAAAACGAAGCGGGAAAGTATAGAGAATAGAAAGCTCTTTTCAATGCGGTACCACTTGACCCCCCTTCCCATTTGAAAAAAGTTGGGGGTTGATAAATTGAACCCCGCTTAGAGGGTTGATGATTTTTGCAATCATTTTTGGGGCAAAAATTGTCCCCCTCACAAACAAAATTGACGTGTTTTTGAATTTTCTGAAAAAAAAATTACCCTGGCCGTTATGCCTTGCGGAACGTTTTCGATGGGCCACCCTGTATCTTAATGCTTTTATCAGATAGATTTACCAGGGACTTGCATATGGGTTATCACTAGAATATTTTTCGTAAAATAATAAATGTGTGGCACTAACTTTTTCTCTTGTTAGCAAAATCGTGTAGGACGTTTAATGCCGATTGAAAATTGTATCTTGATATTTTGTCGATTTCGATTACCTTGATGAGATAAACGCAATTTTTTGATAATCATAATTAATAAAATTAAAATAAAAATAAAATTTATACAACATTTATTTAATCTAATTTATTATTAAATTTTATTAAAATTTATAACAATGATGTTCAGTGTTACCCACAGCGTGTTTAGGGTAATTACAAAACACAATTTTTAATCGTTTTAACCAGGGTTGAAATAAAAAAAATCAACTTTATTAAAACTTTATAATAAATCAAAAAATAACTGTAAAAGTTATAAAACTGTGTTGTAGAAAACTATGAAAAATATTTCTATAACCCCATATCTATTCATAAAATAAAATGTTACACTTGCTATTGTAACGTTTAAATTCTTTTAATAAATCGAAAAATAATTGTAAATGTCATAAAACTATATAAAAAATGTATTAAATGTAATTTGTACCTACACTATATCTATTCATCAACTAAATGTTGGACCGATTTTTGAAGTAATTTCGTGTGAATCCATTAGACATCTAAACCGCTGGGATTTATTTTGAAATTTATTAGAATTTAATAAGTGACAAAAATCCGTTGTTCGAATACATTTTATTCGCCAACTCTAGTGCAGAACTAGATTATTCTGATATAGAGATATAGATATTAAGATATAGTCTGCTATGTTTTCATTCCCGAGAATCCACAGGGTGGCGCCTCTCATACGCCGCGGAAGCTCCAAGGAGAATGGTAGTTTATATCGAAATAAAATTTTGACAGCATATGTGTCAACTAAAAGCATTTTATAAAAATATATAGAATTATACAGGGTGTCCCCAAAAAAGTTACACGTCAAAGTTGTTTTATTTTATAATGGAACACCTTATATATTCTAGGAATAAAATAAAGGTGAGTTTTATTAAAGAAGCAGATACCCAAAATCTAAGGATTTTCACCAAAATCTAAGGATTTTCACCAAAATCTAAGGATTTTGACATATTTCAGATTTTGTGAAAATGAAGAGTAAATTTTAAATTTTAATCCTAAATAAATTGTAATTTACCCTGTACAGTCTGATATTTAAAATTATAATAACCATTGTATGTTACACCAAATTGAAATTTGACCCGAAAAGTTATACAGGGTGAGAGTAAATTAATATGCAACATTAGTCACTTTTAAAAGCAAATTACTAACACCTAATATATTATTCCGGTGTTCAATGGGGAATTTATATATCTTCAAAATATTATTCAGGTTGCCTACCCCTCAGACCAAGATTTTACTAGTTATTTTAATTTTTATGATTTTGCGTCAGTAGATGTTTATGTTTTATTATTTGAAAAATCAATGGGGGGGGGGGGTGGCTGTGATATACATGTTGTCAATTTCACAAAAATTAAAGATTGTAGAGTAAAATACTCAACGGTTATAAAAAGATACATGTTTAAATCATATTTTAATTATTACAGAATTAAAGCTAGATAATATAAACCTATAATTATGTGACAAAAATTAGCTAAATGAAATCAAATGCTCAAAATGCTTGCTTTACTGTTAACTGCAAAAAATGATTGTCTTTTCAAAGGGATCTTTTCATTTTAAAAGGCATATGAGGAGTTCTACCTCGAAAAGCCTCTACAATAATTTCTCTCATTTTGTCGACAATAGTTGGTGGAGGTTTGTAAACACTGTCTTTAACATATCCCCATAAAAAAACCCAGACTAGATAAAATCAGTCGCATTTAAGTATTCTATTAATTGTAAAAAAAAAGTATTCAACTAATAGAATCATATCAATTATCTCTATGTAGGATAAGTTTGCATTTTCGGCAAATTTCAATAACTTTTTTGTTTTAACTGACATAAAATGATAACTAAAAATCTTCCACTATAAAAATCTATGAGATCTCATGTGAAACGAAGTCACTTTATTTTATTTAGTTTTTCTATAAGCACCTATTCAACAATCTATATATATAAATCTGACTGTCCTGACTGATACTGACTCATCAACGCCCAGACCAAACCCTTGACCCTAGAAAGCTGAAATTTTGCACAGGGTTCCTTTTATGATGTTTACGTAAGATAAGAAAGGATTTTTAAAAATTCATCCCATAAGGGGGTAAAAGGGGGTGGAATATTACAATATTTTTATTTAAAAAACGGTCAAGTTTCCGAAAAAACGCTGAAACACGTATATTTTATTTTCTTCTTTTACATATTTTCAGATTTTTTAAAATGTATACAGGGTGTTTCGAAAAATCTGGTCATTGATTAATCACGATCCTGCTTAAAGCGCTTGACGTAAAAAGCTGATTTTTGGAAAACGGATTGACTTTAGGGTGTAGAGGTTCGATAAGAAGGGATTTTTCGAAACTCGAATTCTAAGGGGGTGAAACCGCCCCTCAAATATTAGAATATTTTTTATTTAAAAAACGGTCAAGTTTCCGAAAAAACGCTTAAACACGTATATTTTATTTTCTTTTTTTACATATTTTAAGATTTTTTAAAAATGTATACAGGGTGTTTCGAAAAATCTGGTCATTGATTAATCACGATCCTGCTTAAAGCGCTTGACGTAAATAGCTGATTTTTGGAAAACGGATTGACTTTAGGGTGTAGAGGTTCGATAAGAAGGGATTTTTCGAAACTCGAATTATAAGGGGGTGAAACCACCCCTCAAATATTAGAATATTTTTTATTTAAAAACCGGTGAGTTTTTCGGAAAAACTCTTAAACATGTATATTTTATTTTGTTGTTTTACATATTTTAAGGTTTTTTAAAAACTTATACAGGGTGTTTCATAAAATATAACTATTGAGTAATCACGATTCTACTTAAACTGCTTGACGTTTAAAGCTGATTTTTGGCAAACGGATTGACTGTGGGGTGTAGAGGTTCGATAAAGAGGGGGTTTTCGAATTTCAAATTCCAAGCGGGTGAAAACGACCCACAAATATTACAATATTTGTTTTTTAAATACGGCGAGCCTTTCGGGAAAACACTTGGACACGCATAATTGATTTTGTTTTTTTACATATTTTGACATTTTTTAAAAAATCATACAGGGTGTTCCAAAAAGTTGGGTAATTGATTAATCACGATTCTGCTTAAACTGCTTGACGTAAAAAGCTTATTTTTGGCAAACGGATTTTTCGAAAGTCAAATTCCAACGAGATGAAACTACCCCTCAAATATTATACCAAGTTAGATAATAATATCGCCATATTGTTTTTTCTCATGCTGACATAAATGTAAGAAAATTTTATCTTAGTTTGTATGTTAATGGAAATTCTTGCTTTGCTTGATCATCACCATTACAAATGATTAATCCGACGCGAAGGAAGTCGCGGGTACACACTAGTTTTATTATAAATTGTTAGTATCAATATTAGACATCTTTTTTTTATTTCTCTAATAATTATAATGACTTGGTAATTACAGGGCACCATAATTATAAAACAATAATCTACATGACATGATGATATACAGACCTAACTCGTAAGAAACTTTTCATTGGCGTCATGATATGTTGTTAATTTCTCGATAGTAACAAAATACACTAATTTCGACTTTCTATGTCTTGTCAAAAACGTCAAAGAATGTAAAAATAACAACAGGCAAACATCACCATTTTTTATAATCTGATCTATCTCTAATGTAATAATATCCCATACACGTCTCGAAAAAAAATCGCTCCAAGAAACTAAAAGGAAAACAAAACGGGAAACTTTTAAATTTCATCTGTTCCCAGACTAGACCAGGACCATATTCAGGACACGCGTAGTCTCTCTAAGCAACCGTAGCCCGGAGACATCGTTGCTAATTGCATCTGGGGGGCCGAAACCGCCCCGTTTGCCGTCTTGGGGGCTTCTTTTTTGCTCCCCGAGACACGCCAGGTCTAATTCAACAAATCGAGATGGGTTTTTGTAGCGAGTCCTCGTATGATACGTGGGGATAGTGGATTGAAGTTGTGTTGTTAAAGGAGGATTACGGGACCGTAGTTTTAAAGAGGATTATTATTTTATTGATTTTCTTTAAAAGATATAAATTCGTCAATATAAGGTTTATAAAAGATAAAAAATTTCATCATCATACTAGTTGTATACCGGGTGTTTCTCGAAAGTAGCTCACCCCTATAACTTTTTAAATTTTACAGATAAGAAACGAGATTTTACCTCGGAATTTAATTACTGTCAATGTATTAATGTGAAACCTTCTGTATAGTGTTTTATAGATAAAATACTAAAATGTTTACCGATTTTTTTTCGTTGCTTTTAATTTTTTATTTTAGTAATTTTAGTAAATTCTTAATTATTTCCTTCTTAATGTTTTGATTTTTTTAATTCTTTTTCTAAGTAAATTTATTGAAACAATATACCCCCTATAACACAATCAACCTAATAATCTACAATCAACCTAATAAACCTAATATACAGGCTTTGTTGGAACAAAAGTATAGAGCACATCAAGCAGTTACTGCAAATCCACACAACCCAAGGCTGGTAGACAACTTTAAAGCAGCCAACAACACGCTTCGGAGAAAACTACGTCAACTAAAAGATAACTGGTGGTCACAGAATAATCAGATTCAAGAGTACGCCACGCATCACGATTACCGTAAATTCTTCGAGGCTGTACGGCCCAACCAAGAAGGCAAGCTGCCTGCAATCATGGCACAAAATGGCGAACTTTAAAAGAGGAAGAGCAAATCAGAAACCGCTGGAAAAAGTATTACAGCCATATCCTTAACCAAGAAAGTAACCCCAATATGGAAGCGCTAAACACAATACCTCAGTATAACAGCCTCGATGCATTAGATATCCCAATAACAGAACAGGAAATAAAGGCCTCCATAAAACAGCTTAAAAACAACAAATCAGCTGGCTGTGACGCGATTCCGGCGGAAATCTATAAGTGTGCAAGTAAAGAACTTATTGGTCATCTTAAGGCTCTCTTCGATGTTATATGGGAAAGCGGAGAGGTACCTCAGGACTTTTGCAACGCAAATATAGTGAATATATTTAAGAACAAAGGAAGTGCCTCAGACTACGGAAACTACCGGGGAATTTCACTCTTGGCTATCGGCGGAAAAATTCTTGCAAAAATTATGTCAAACCGCCTGCACCCACATATAGAAAAAATCCTTCCAGAATCGCAAACGGGTTTTCGCACTAACCGCGGCACCGTCGATTCCATATTTTCCATCCGCCAACTACAGGAAAAAGTAAAAGAACAGCAGTCTAAACTTTATGTTGCCTTCATCGACCTAACAAAAGCCTTCGACTCTGTGAACAGAGATGCACTTTGGGCAATTATGAAAAAGTTCAGAGTACCCAACAAATTTCTTACAGTGTGTAAAAGCCTCCATAACAACAACCAGTCAAGAGTGTCACATCATGGATCACTAAGCGATCCCTTTCTGACAAATACAGGAGTTAGGCAGGGATGTGTCTTAGCGCCTCTCCTATTCAACATATTCATGGCAGCGCTCTCCATTATAGTGGACAGCAAACTGCAGGAGAGAGGACTGGGCATTAGATACAGATATGATGGCGGTCTGTTCAACATAAAAAGACTCAGGGCAAAAACACGTACAAAATTCATCACAGAACTTCAATACGCTGATGACTGCGTTCTAGTTGCAAAAACTGTACAGCAATTACAAGAAATGTTGAACACCTGGGCATACGAGGCTGTGGGCCTTAAGCTAAACATCGACAAAACTAAAATCATGTGCACTCCCCCGGAAGATCATAACAATGCTATAAAAATCGGAGAAGAACTATTGGAATATGTAGCGGAATTCAATTACCTCGGCAGTTTGATTTCGGAAAAGGCCAATATCGACTCTGAAATTCAGCACAGGATTAGCAGCGCTTCAAGAGCATTCTGAAAATTAAAAGACAGGGTTTTTACAACCATGACCTGAGCACAAAAACGAAACTTGCAGTGTACCGAGCAATAATAATCAACACCATGTTATATGGGAGAGAAACCTGGGTGCCGCGTCGTACCGCCGACACATGAACGCATTAAACAAGTTGCAACAGAGACACCTTAGACAACTCTTAAGAATCAAATGGTTTCATCACGTCTCAAACGTATCGGTTCTTGAAAAAGCTAACTGCGAGAGTATTGAAGTCATGGTTACAAAATCCCGACTAAGATGGGCTGGTCACGTATGCAGAATGCAAGAAAACCGCATACCAAAATCACTGCTTTACGGTGAGGTTGTAGACGGTAAGAGGAGGCCAGGTGGACAACTCAAAAGGTACAAGGACATTATCCACGAAAACTTAAAGGGGATTAATGTGCAGAATGAGTGGGAAGTAGCAGCTCACAATAGAACTCAATGGAGAAGAATTGTAAACTCAGTTAACAGCGAGAACCAAAAAGTTAAGAGGCAACAAAGCAATGAGATTTTTGAATGTCCGGAGTGCGGTAGACAAATAACATCACATATTGGGCTTTTCAGTCAGAGAAAGGCTCATGAAAGAAAACGCCTTGCGTGACCATCTTCTGATGCGTGTCAAATACTCGTCAGCGAGTAATGGCAGTAGTAGTAGTAGTTATTGAAACAAATAAATCTAATGCATAAGGTATACCTATTCTGCTTATATTCTAATCATTGGAATTTTGATTGAAATCGAATTATACAGGGTGGCGCGTCATATACGACGCGGTTTTCACAAGGAGAACAAAAGTTTGTATTGAAGTGAAATTTTATGAGCTTATGTAAGTCAATTTACTGCATTTTCTAAAATGATGTAGAGTTCTACAGGGTGTCCCCAAATAAAGTTACACATCAAAGTTATATTTTTTGTAATGGAACACCCTATATATTAATTGATTTTTGGATTCTAGTAAAAAAATAAAGGTTTGTTTTATTAGAAAAGTATATGACTAAAATGTATAGTTTTTGAAATACATTCACAGGCACGAAAAATCGGCACATTAAAGGTTAATATATTTTGTTTTAATGGACCGATTTTGATGATTTTTTAAGCAGTGTAGCCAAATTATTTTACTTTTTAGTATCTTTTTCTAAATTAAAAATGAAACTCTCCATATGTTAATTATACGAGGGAAAACAAAATGTTGATATTTTGGTAAAAGTTTGAAACACCCTGTGGAATATGTTAAAACAGCAAGAAATTTAAAAATCATTATATCATCTAGATACATCCTTTCTGGATGGTTTGTTTTTTGGTTCATCTCATTAGCTTTATTTTTGTTGGAAATATTTGCATTTGAAGAAGACACTAATTCGAGTATATGTTTTAAAGAGTTGAAAAAATATAGTAATTGTTTTCGGTCACTTCCTGTTTCACCGGAAATGGCTACAACTTTTGATTTTTAAATTACACCCTCGGTATTGTTTTACTTTGTTCGATAGAATGACACTCTGAATAGAATGACATACTGACATATCAACTTTTGACATTCAACTTTTGACATTTTCGCATATGGTTTATTTACCGAGATACCAAGTGTGTGGTACCAAATTATTCGAAAAAAATGCCTTTTCGAAATATTCTAATGAGCCACTCTCGTTCCATTTGAAAAAATTGAGATATGATTAAAAATACGACTTGGGCATCTTTTAATCGAGACAAGACACGAAAAACATTAGACGATAAAATTTATTTCTCTAAGGCTCTTGGATTAAAAATTTCTGTTTTTAGCATAGCCATAGCACTCTAGATTGAAATTTAAAATACGATTTTTTAAGCGAAAATGTCAAAAGTTGACATTTAAACGAATCACTTTATTCAGAGTTTTACTTTCTATGAAATAAAGTAAAAAATGCCGAGGGCGCAATTTAAAAATCAAAAGTTATAGTAATTTCCGGTGAAACAGGAAGTGACTGAAAACAATTGAATACGTCAATCAATCCCAATTTATGTCATATATTAAAATACCAAATCTCATTTTTTTATCTGAAAAAATTCCAATATTATATGGATGAACCCCTTTCGAGAAAAATCCGGTAAGTTCATGCATCATGGTTTTATCACGTGAAAATCTAGTATGTATTGATAGAATATCAGTTTATCTAAAGACAGTAGACAATAAACTTAACATTAATAATGTAACTTATTATCAACTTACCACTTTATGGGATAAAGCTTAATAGACGTGCAGGTACTTACCTAAAAGCAAAAAAAGGCGACATAATAATATGATATAAACTTGCTATATTAAAATAATAAAAAAATACCAAAGGTTCGATTAAGTATATACGTTACTGTAAAAGCAAAAAATCAGTGAATTTTAACAATTTTTAATAGTGAAACTTAACATTCATTTTCATTTAGTGACATTTAATGACATTCATTTATCGAATTTTAACTACAGAGCAGCCTCCCTATTTGTTCTATATTTTTTTTATTTCACTACGTTGATCATGCTCATTCGACTAGGCAAGTGCATTATTTTAAAATTCCTCAACACCGAACAGCTAACTTCCAAAAATCTTTCAGTTTCATAGCGCCACATTTGAGGAATAATATTTCTAATAACTTTAAATTTCAATCCTTTATAGATTATAAAACACAAATTAAAAATCATTTACTAAATTCGTAAAAATTATAATTTCTTTGACTGATTTGTGAGGTTCTTGTTCTTCTGATATGCCCGTCATTGGTGACTGTCCCGGATTTTGTTTTGTTATGCCTCTCTGCTTATCTCCGCTCATCCCTGATAAAATTATATTTTATCTTTTCTTAATCGAATTTCTATTTATTTTTATAATTTAATTTATCTCTATTTTGTTTTTGGGGTCGCACCACTCTGTCTTTGTATCGGTTGTTTAATCGCTGTGCGATCCCTTTAGGGGTCTAATAAAAAATTTTGAATTTGAATTTGAATTTTTTTATTTTCCGTCCAACAAATTCCACCGACACTCCCTTACGTATACCACCACCTTTACCCGCTCTTTTTTCCTAGCGCTTATCGTGCTATGGCCAGATATAGAGAGACCCGCCGTTTTAAAACAGTTAACGGCGGCGGACAAATTAAGCGAACGAGCAACTTCAAAGAGCCGCGCCGCTCGTGCCGCAACGTATCCAGTCCGGCGGGCGTGACTCGTCACCGTCAAAGACTTTGAGGGGGGTCCAGAGGGGGCCAAAGGGGTAACAAACGAGCGGCTTTGAGCCGGTGGTGGAAAACCTGTCAACGGCACATCGGCTCCTCTAATTGAGGCGGCCAGTTTTTAATTAAGAACAAAGAACTCGATCGGTCGCGTCGGTTTCTTGGCGCGGGTTGCGCCCTTTTAGCGCGCCCTTCCCCTGTTCTCTTAATAAAGGATTCTTTCAAAGAGCTGCGGTGGTGTTGGTAGGCTTTTAGAAGCTGCGGACGTGATACTTTTGAGAAAAGAACGTTTTTTTTGTAGATAAACGTTGCCGCTTTTTGTGTTAAGGGAAAGAAATATCCCATCAAAAACATACATTGACAAAAAATACTCGCATGATACAGTAATTTCAACAAAAAAATTGCGTATCTACGCAATTTTTTTGTTGAAATTACTTTCATTCGTGCCATCTGTCATGGGGAATTTCCCCATAACAGATGGCACATGTTTTGAAATACCTTGTGTATTATTATATTTTACTCTGTCAAGGGCTATAACTTCTTCGCGAAGCGTTTTATGGCATATGTTCATGGGAACTTTTTGTTTTATTTTTATCTGTAGAATCACCCACAGAAGTTAGATACACTATTTTTTGACACCCTATATACAGGGTTGTTTACCACATACGACACGGAGTATTGTAGCTAAACGATTAGATTTTTACAAATTGTAAGTTTTGGGTTCGTTGAAGAACTATTAGGGCTACAATTTAAAAATATTTTTACAAGATACAAGTGTCCCAAATAAATAGAAAATATCAAAGTTTTATTTTTTAAATGGAACACCCTGTGTATTATTACATTTTTAGTTTCTACGATTAAAATAAAGGTAAATTTGATAAAGGTTTATTACACTTAAACCGTACCGTTTTTGAAATATTTTCAATTTTGTGAAATTGCAGTCAAAATTTTAAGGCTTCATTTCTCCAAGGGTATCAAAGTTTTTAATACTAAATATTTACTGAAGTTTATTTATTGATTAGTTATTGTGTTGCAATAATAAAAATTATACTACCTTATACAGAGTGTCTAAAATTTTATTTTAAATAATTACTAGCTTTAAACGGCAATAACTTGTTTAATTTAAATGGAACACCCTGTATATTTTATGAGAATCAGATGCACAATTTAATTGTCTAACAAATTGTATTATACCATTTTTACCTATAGGTTCAAGTTTCCGTAGAAAATGCATTTTCTTGTAATTTTAATTCATTTATCAATATACCCATGAAATACTGATACCCATGATTATTTTTAAAGATGTACCAAATTTTTAAAGAGTAAGATACTAATATTGTCGATATAGTTTGTTTATTTCATTAAAAAATAAAAAAAACTGTATAAATATTTGTTAAAGAGGTCCAATTAATATGATTCCAGTATTCAAACTACATTAATTGACTGTTTGCGTTGATTAATAATAATTGCTCCAAATACTAAAAAACTAAATTATTTATGTGTATTAGACAGTGTGGTAAAAAAACACCTTAAAAATGATATTTATTTTTTTGACAAATGCTTATTTATAACAACAGAGACGTTCATTTTTATAACTTATTATTATATTGATTTCTGATTCAAATCCATATTTATTTATAATAATGTATTCCCAAACATAATTAAGTATGTAATTAATTAGTATTTGGGCGGAAATAATGGTGGTATATTTAATTAATGGTATACTCTTTTATGAAGATTTTGAATAGTTTTCTTTTTGCATACAAATGGGCTAGTAATATTACCATTTTGTTAAAAACAATAATATTACTAGTCTGTACATTTTGTACATTTGTTGCTTTAAAAACAATCTAAAATGTCAATATTCCATGGGTATATTGATAAATGAGGTCTAAATTATAAGAAAATGCATTTTCTACGAAAACTTGAAGGGATAGGTAAAAAGTGGTATAATACAATTTGATACACAATTAAATTGTGCATCTGATTCTCCTAAAATATACAGGGCATTCCATTTAAATTAAACAAGTTACTGCCGTTTAAAACTAGTAATTATTTAAAATAAAATGTTAGACACTCTGTATAAGGTAGTATAATTTTTATTATTGCAACACAATAACTGATCAATAAATAAACTTCAGTAAATATTTAGTATTAAAAACTTTGATACCCTTGGAGAAATGAAGCCTTAAAATTTTGAATGCAATTTCACAAAATTGAAAATATTTCAAAAACGGTAAGGTTTAAGTATGATAACCCTTAATAAAATTTACCTTTATTTCAATCGGAGAATCTAAAAATAGAATAATATACAGGGTGTTCCATATAAAAAAATACAACTATAGCATTTTTTACTTATTTGGGACACTCTGTATCTTGTAAAATTATTTCTAAATTGTAGCTCTAATAGTCCTTTAACGAACCCAAAACTTAAAATTTGTAAAAATCTAATCGTTTAGCTACAATACTCCGTGTCGTATGTGGTGAACAACCCTGTATTTTGGAGAATTTTATTTCCAGGTTTTTCAAATGACGATTCAAATTATCCATCTCCTAAATCAAGTCACCTAACTGATACGTGTTATCACAAACGAATTATATTTCAGTTGCACACTGAGTACGTGACATGTTTCGATATATCCATCCATTCTACTCGATTCCCAAAGCGGAGCGGGAACCGTCTCAAAGGCATTTCTGTTTTATTTTCGCCAGCATTCCCAGATCGACCGGCCCGAATCCATCTTGGACACATGCAACAACCGTTCTCTCCATTACAGCATGTGTGTGTGTGCAGATCCATCAATTTCCAGACGGCGGGAGGACGTAGACGGGCGCGTTATGGCACGTACGCAGAAAGATTCCCGAAGGACCGGGAGCTACGGATGTATAAAATTATCGATAGTTCAAAGTATCGATATAGATACTTTCAAATCCCTATTGTGATCTCTACTCTCTACAGGGTGGCGCCTCTCATACGCCGCGGAGGCTCCAAGGAGAACGACAGTTTGTATTGAAATGAAAATTTGTGAGCATATGTAGGTTATTTTAGAGCACTTTTTAAAAATATAGAGAGTTCTACAGGGTGCCCCCAAAAAAAGTTACATATCAAAGTTGTGTTTTTTGCAATGGAACACCCTATATATTAATTGATTTTCGGATTCTGGGAGAAAAATATTACGCAAGTTTTATAAGAGAAGTATATAACTAAAATGTAAGGTTTTTGACATATTTAACATTTTCTATAAATAAAGAACAATTTTAAAATTACAATAAAAGCTACCTCAAATGGAATTTACCCGGTATAGCCTAATATGTAGTTAAATTAACCATTGTACTTTAAATCAAATTAAAACTTAATCCAAAAAGTTATGTGGGACAAAATTAATATTGAACATTGGCCACCTTTAAAAGCATGTTATTCTTTTATTTTAAATGGAACACTCAGTATATTATTCCGATATTCAATGGAGAATTCATGTCTCTTCAAAATACTGTTAAGGTTGCCTACCCCTCAAACAAATATTTTCCTAGATATTTTCATTTACATGATTTGATCTGAGTAAATCCTTATTATTTGATAAAATCTAGGTGGCTGTGATATGTCTGACGTTGCTTCAACATAGCTGTCTAATTAGTCCAACTTTAACAACTAGTTATCATTTTGTGTCAGTTAAAACAAAAAAAATTCTCAGAAATTTGCCGAAAATGCAAACTTATCCTACATCAGAAAGAAATGATATGATTCCATTAGTTGGTGAATGCAGTGTGCATTCACCAATTACTAGAGTACTTAAATGCTCATTATTTTATTTAGTGTGTTTTTTATGGGGATATGTTAAAGACAGTGTTTACAAAACTCGACCAACTATTGTCGACAGCATGAGAGAAATTATTGTAGCTGCTTTTTGAGGTAGAACTCCACATACGCTTTTTAAAATGAAAAGATCCTCTTGAAAAGACAATTATTTTATGCAGTTAAGGAAGGAAGCATTTTGAGTATTTGATTTCATTTTAGCTAATTTTTGTCACAGAATTATAGTTTTATATCTAGTTTGATTAAAACTAAATATGTTTTGTAACTTTAGAGCAGTAGTTCCCAAACTTATTTTTCTCGTGGACCACTTTCAAAATTTTACTGGTTTCGGTGGACCCCCTGCTGCTACATTTCTACCACATTCTTAAAGTCGCCAAAAAATAAAAATTGTGTCACTTCTGAGTTCTGTCCCTATATTCCGATATGTAAAATAAAAACGAAAAATGGTACATTTTATATCACTTTATTTATTAAAAGAATAGAATTACAAGAAAAAATATTAAGGTAATATAGGTTCAGGTCATAATTTTAATTAATGGGAAGGATGTATCTGATGGAGTGTCAGCAAACGATCAATGTTTGGCTTTATTTTTGTGAGCAATAACCGCAAATCCCCCGCTCTGTGATGTTTAATTTGCTCTTTTTTTTGTTAAGAGGTTTGTAACGGCACTAAAACTCCTTTCGACAAGGTATGACGAGGGAAAAGCTATTAAAAATTTCCTTGCGATTTCCCACAGTCCAGGATATTTTTCGGGTATTTCTGCTTGCAGCCAAAATGTTGGGTAGCCTTTTCTAAATTTCACCTTCAGCTCCTCATTAGTGCTTAGCTCGAGCAGCTCCTCTTGTAATACAACATTGGCCACTTCCGTTTCATCAAATGGATTTATGATCCATGGTGGTATATCCATCGTCAGTATATCTTCAAACCTGGTTTTGAAGTCATCATGCAGAGCACTTAAATGTTGACTGTAGGTATGGATATCCTCATCAATACATTCTACCTGCGACAAGTTTGGAAATTGAGAGAATTCGCGCCGACTAATGTTTTGCTTCATAAATTTCAATTTCCCAAGAAAAGCCGAAATTATCCCCTTTGTTTTTATTAAATTCAGGCTGTCCCCTTGTAACTGCAAGTTAATATCATTAAATTTTTTAAACAAATCTGTCAAATACGCAATGTCTGCTTTGAATTTGATCAAGTTTTCTTTTAAATCTGGATCTCTACTTTCTAAGAACTCTAATATGGAATCGAAAACAGAGTAAAATCTCGTTAAGCATGCACCTTTCGACAACCAGCGTACTTCAGTATGTAAGAGCAGTCGTTGGAAGTCTTCATCATTTTCGTCGCACAATTGAGCAAATAAACGCGTATTCAATGCATTGCTTCTGATTTTGTTGACAGCTTTTATTACAAAATGAAGAGATTGGTTCAACCTGTCACTTAAATGTTTTGCCACAAGATGTTGTCGGTGGATTACGCAATGAATAGCTGTAAGTCCTGGTATAATTCTTTTGAGATGACTTATAAACCCACGATATCGCCCGACCATTGCAGGAGCTCCGTCTGTTGCCACTGAAATAATGTTTGTAAATGGGATCGATTTTTCCGTAAAAAAATTACTCAGGACATTAAATATTGATTCGCCTTTAGTGTCAGTCTCCAAAGTTCTGGCAAATAGCAATTCTTCGTGAATTTCTTCCTCAACAATAAATCGGACATATGCCAATAGTAATGCTTCATTACTGGGTAACGTTGACTCGTCCAGTTGTATAGAAAAATGAGTTTTTTGCAGATGATTGCACAAAAAGCTTTCGATATCAGAGCTCATTTCATCAATGCGTCTTTGTACAGTATTGTTACTTAATGGAATTCTTTTTAGTACGTCAAATGGAGATTTGTGCAAAACAGTTTTTAAAACCTCTTCAACAGCGGGTAAAATTAATTGTTCTCCGATAGTGTGCGGTTTTCCAGATTTTGCTATAAGTAATGAGATATTGTAAGATGCCCGCAAGCCATCATCGTTACTTTGAGATGTTGAAGCGAACATACTGTGCATGGTGGGTCTCTTTCCATATTTTTCTTTCAATGTTTGAAAATATTTTAAATCTTTACCTATTTTATCAGTATGACACCTTTTTAGATGATCTTCGAGCTTTGATGGTTTCATAGAGTCATTGCTCAAAACTTTGTTGCATAATAGGCACATGGGCAATTGTTTGTCTGCCTCTGATGGAACAAAACCATATTTCAAATAATCGATACTATATTGTCGACATTTTTTCTTTGCTGTAGCCATGTTTCGTGTCAGTTACCTTACCTGTAAAAAAAATGTTTTAGTAACCAAGTTTTTTCTGAATATAGGTATCACACCGCAGCCTTTGTCAGCACGCGGAAATAGAATTACGGCTTGTAAAGGGACCAACTAATAAACCGCTGAGACAAATAAAGACGTTTTCACAAAACGGTATCAATTTTAAAGTACATAATTTACCACTAATTTTTAATAGTATAAATAAAAATTGGTGTACTCAGTATCGAATACTGATCATATTTGTGTAGGAAAAAATAAAAGTCGAAATCCCAAAATTGTCCATAAAACGATAACTAACATTTTATTAAATCAATGAGTTCACGCGCTCCGTGTATTTGCGTATTTTTTTGTCTGCGGCTTCATTGTTAAAACGTGACAAACTGGCATCGAAGTCAAGCCCCGCCCTTTTCTCCGTCGCCCGCGCACCGCTCGCTCTTTCCGAAAAGGAATAGTTTTGATAAAATAGTTACTTCAAAACCAATTTAAAATGATTATGAAATTACTGTTTTATAAAATTAGTAGTTATTTGCAAGAAAAATTACAAAATTAATTGCTCTGCAATATTGCTTATTCGGCCTTTTAGAGAGGCAGTGTTTCTCTCGTGAAAAACAATTGAATAAAACGTGCTGTGTTTGTCTTCAAATCGAAAGAGGACAATTAAAATATCTGTAAGTTACTAAGTTACCTATCTATACAGGCCGTTGTGATCAACCGACTAGTACACGTAAACAAAATACTTAAGTACTATAACAAAAAAAAGGTAGGTTACTTACTTTTCTCCGGCACTAGCAAACACAGATATAAATTTTCTCACAACTTTTTTTCCAAATTCCGCCTTTTTTTCGAAATTCCGGAAACAAATGAATGCGATTGCCTTTGGCATCAAGTATTTATAGTGGTGATCAAGTTCATGTCTGAACAAGTATTAAGCATTGTCGGGCGGATAGCGCTTTGCAAGTCTGTACACGAAATTGTACGTAATATCGAATACGCAAGTTTGGACAAGTAACAGTCGCTTGCCTTATTAAAATATTATCTGCTTAGATAGGTACTTAAAACAATGTAGGTAGGCCCTTATAAAAACTATGCTTACATTTTTGCTCTTTACTATCAAAAGCAGATACATTTTCGTGGACCCCCATTAACATCTTATGGACCCCCATTTTTTGTTCACGCCTACGTAGACCCCCAGCAAGCCTCCCGTGGACCCCTGGGGGTCCACCTGGACCACTTTGGGAATCACTGCTTTAGAGGAATAGCCAATTTAATCTACCATCAGTAACTGTTTTTCATGAAGTGTAAATAAAAGTGTGGTATTACATTACACTCCATTACAAACTAATTATATTTATTCATACTCCATGTTTATTATTAATGAAGCCACCACAATGTTTGACCTTGATTGCTTCGTGCTATTTCACAAAATAGTATGATAAATATATGCCAGTGTTATAGAATTAGTTCCCACGTTTCCTGAAATAGATCAAGATAAGTCGTGATTGGTTGTTTGTTTTTTTTATTGTTAACCCAGACTAACAATAAAAAACAAACAATCACGGCACGTCTTGACCTATTTCATGGATCGGAGAAACTAATTTTTATAACACAGACTTATATTTGAATTTACTTCTGAAAGTATTTCCAGAAATGTTTTGCGAAATTTTTTACGAAATATTTCGTAAAATATTTCGAGGATAGTGTAGAGGCTGTTCAGTATTGTCTATTTGTAGTCTAAACATTCCATATAGCGTTTAGCTAGTGGTTTATGATCACCGAGTATAAAAAATGTTCGTTTGACAGACTACAACAGAGGTATACGATGTCTTCTGTTATCTCATCTTCTAACGTACAGAATATAAATATAAAATAATATTTAAATTCTGTTTTCTGATATACAGTCTACTTAAAATAATATTAATATACAACGATGCCTGTACAATGCTAGCAATAACGGAACAGAAAATACAGGCCTCCATAAAACAATCTAAAAACAACAAATCCGCTGGCTGTGACGCGATTCCAACGGAAATCTATAAGTGTGCAAGTAAAGAACTCATTGGCCACCTTAAGGCTCTCTTCGATGTCATATGGGAAAACGGAGAGGTACCTCAGGACTTTCGCAACGCGAATATAGTGAATATATTTAAGAACAAAGGAAGTGCATCAAATTGCGGAAACTACCGGGAAATTTCACTACTGACTATCGGAGGAAAAGTTCTTGAAAAAATTATGTCAAACCGCCTGTACCCACATATAGAAAAATTCCTCCCAGAATCGCAAACAGGCTTTCGCACCAACAGCGGTACCGTTGATTCCATATTCTCCGTCCGCCAACTATCTTCTTCTTCTTCAAATGCCTTCTTCGTTGCGAAGGTTGGCAATCATCAGTGCTATACGTATTCGTGACACAGCCGACCGAAATAGTTGGTTTGTGGTGCACCCGAAGTAAGTAAGTTTCTCATCCATGAGTGGCGCCTTCTTCCTACACTTCTCTTTCCTTGAATTTTTCCTTGTAATATCAGTTGGAGTAGGTGGTACTTTTCTCCTTTCATGGCGTGTCCAAGGTACTGAAGTTTACGCTTTTTTACCGTTATGATAATTTCTTTTTCCTTTTTTATTCTTTTCAGGATTTCCATGTTGGTCACTTTATCGGCCCATTTTACCCTAAGTATTCTACGGTACAACCATATTTCGAATGCCTCTAGTTTCCTTATGTCAAGTTTCTTCAGAGTCCAAGCCTCTACACCATAACAGCACCGACAAAACATAGCATCGCACCATTCCGATTTTTAAATCCAAGCTGAGATGGCTGCCACAAAGCACTCTTTTCATTTTCACAAATGTTGTTCTCGCCTGTCCTATTCTAGTTTTAATTTCTTCAGAACAGTCGTTATTTTTATTTACAATTGTACCTAAGTATTTATAACTGTCAACTTTTTCTATGGTGTGGTTATTTATATGAATTTGTGAATTGTTTTGTGTTGTTTTGGATATTGTCATAAATTTTGTCTTTTTTACATTTAGTGACAGTCCGAGCTTTTCACTCGATGTATTAACTTTATCTACTTAATATCTGTAAATCGTTTCGGGCAGCCATCAGGATCGTATCATCCGCATATCTTATATTGTTGATAGGCACTCCGTTAATTTTTAGTCCTTTCGTTTCATCGTCCAATGCTCGTTTCATTATTTCCTCTGAATAGAGGTTAAATAACATCGGTGATAGCACGCACCCTGCCTAATGCCTCGACGGATTTCTATTTCTTCGGTATTATTCCCTTCTATTTTTACCACTGCTTTTTGATTAAAATAAAGATTCGTAATAATTTTTATATCTCTGGTGTCTAAGTTCTTTTCTTTCAGAAGCTGGATAAGCTGTTCGTGTCGGACCCTATCGAAGGCTTTGTTGTAACCAATGAAACATATATAGAGATCCTGATTCATATCCATACATCGTTGGGCGAGAACGTTCAAAGCAAATAGTGCTTCTCTTGTGCCTAAGCCATCTCGGAAACCGAATTGAGTCTCCCTGATATCCTGTTCTAATGTTTTGTAAATCCTGTGATGTATCACCTTCAGAAGTATTTTTAGCATATGACTCATTAGACTGATTGTTCGAAAGTCTGTGCATTGCCTTGCATTATGTTTTTTCGGGTAAGTGACGAACGCTGATAGCAACCATTCCCTGGGTATAATACCTGTTCTGTATATGGTGTTGAATAGATCTGTTAGACTGTGTATGTTTTCCTCTTCTATCAACTTGAGAATTTCAGAGGGTAACTCATCAGGCCCTGCGGCCCTGCGGACCGCCAACTATAGGAAAATGTAAAGGAGCAGCAGAGTAAAATTTATGTTGCATTCATCGACCTAACAAAAGCCTTCGACTCTGTAAACAGAGTTACACTTTGAACAATTATCCACCCACAATCTCGAGAGCTGTATTTGGATTCTGGACATCATTTTACATAAGAATTAGCAGGAATAGTTCCAGTGCTCAAGACTTTGCAAACCGTATTAACAAAACCGATTCTTACCATAGTTCCAGCTTATCCAAGCTGATTAACCATCAGGTGTTACAACAGAAAAAAGACTAATTCAAATGGTTTCCTTAAAAAATCAAAATATTTAGTTATTTCGATACCATCAGTTGCTTTTTCATCAATAAATTCATCAATTCAAAATATCAGAAGCTGGCTTCATATCGATAGTTTTTTTAAATTTCGACATCTCTAACAAACTCCCTAGGCATCGTCTCGCTGTCTTGCGCTTGAAAATTTGTTGCTGAACTGGCACGAGATTACTTTTCTTGGCGCTGTTCTGATCTTTATATTCCGCTCGTTCTACCCTTATTTTCCGGGTTTTGTTCAATTTTAAACTGTTAAAATAATAGCGGAATTAAACGAAAAAAATTTCTCTTGATTTTTTTCTTGAAAAAAAAAAAAATAACACCTCTTGAGTATTTTAGATGAAACTTAAAAATTATTGAAAATTAATTATACAGGGTGAGTTTCCTAGGATGTTCTCTATGGGTATCTCGGAAACTACTGGAGATAGAAAGTCGGTTAAATGGGGAAAGAATTGCAGTTTTGTGGTGTCATAAATATGCGCCTTTCAGATTTTTGAAAAAGTTCCTGGCTTACCAGATATTTCGAGAAAAACAAATTTCGGCTTTTTTAAAAATTGTCCTTAATTCCATTTTAAGCTATTTTAGACAAAAAGTTGTAGATAATCACATCCTTAATGAGACTGTGCTCTCCGTTTTTTTTCTAAAGCCTGTCATTTCTGACATATGACACAAACATAGGTTTTTTTTAAATGGAAACCATAGTTGGCCATGACTTCATAAAAAGCGCCATTTTTTAAGCTTTTTAGTGATATAAGCTATAATATCTTTTCATCGAAAAATTACTGAGTTATAGCCAATTCTTATAATTTTAGACAATTTCACTTAGGGCAGCCATGGAAACAAGTTCAATCGCCATTGCTCTCAGAAATGTGAAGCTGTAAATCAAAATGAACAAAAATTGTAAATATGAATTTTTAAAATGAAGAAAAGCGTGTAGATACTCGCGCATCAATACAGTGGTTCCAACATGACTTTCATTATGACACACCACCCCCCATAATAAAATAAATGTTAAAAATTATTTATGTATATCATAATTATACAAACGCAGGGATAGAGAGAGGTGGACTAATTGCATGGACCTCCTCGATCACCTGACCTATCAATTTTAGAATATTTTTATGCGATATATTTAACAATAAGGTTTACAAAGGAACTTATGAATTAAGAGAGGCACTCGAAGTGGCGGTACGAGAGAAGTTTGATTAAGTCGACCGGTCCTTCTGTGAGGATGGGTAATAATTCAGTTTTAAAAACCTGCAACTCCAAACAATGGCGGATTTTTTGAACACTTTTTAAAATAACTTAAAGTGTATGTGGTGATATTATTTTTTTAAGTTTTAGGTTGAGTAATGTAAATTGTAAAGAACCGTTTAGTAATATATTCTGACTTTTTATAAGTTATAAATCATAACAGAATAAGAATACCATGCAACCTAAATGAAATTAGCCAAGAAAGATAAGAATTGGCTATAACTAAATTTAACTTTTCTAACATGTCTTGAAAGCCGTTCTCTAAAAAACGTAACATTCACCGGTCAACGTATCCTCAAAAATGTATGGTCAAGAAAAGTTGAACCAATAATCCTACACGCTTTTCTTCATTTGAAAAATTCATATTTACAATTTGTATTTATTTTAATTAGCAAAGTTTGGATGTGACAGCTTCACATTTATGAGAGCAAAGACGATTAAACTTGTTTCCATGGCTAACTAAGTGAAATTGTTTAAAAATGAGAAGAATTGGCTATAACTCAGTAATTTTTCGAAGAAAACATATTATAGCTTATATCGCTGAAAAGCTTAAAAAATGGCGCTTTTTATCAAGCCATGGCCAACTATGGTTTCCATTTAAAAAAACCTATGTTTGTGTCATATGTCAAAAATGACAGGATTTAGAAAAAAGCGGAGGATACAGTCTCATTAAGAATGTGATTATCTACAACTTTTATCTGAAAACTTTTAGTCTAAAATAGCTTATAATGGAATTAGGGACAATTTTTAAAATGGCCGAAATTTGTTTTTTTCAAAATATCTAGTAAGCCATGAACTTTTTCAAAAATCTGAAAGGCGCATATTTATGACCCCACAAAACTGCAATTCTTTCCCCATTTAACCGACTCTCTATCTCCAGTAGTTTCCGAGATACCCATAGAGAACATCGTAGGAAACTCACCCTGTATATTAAGATATCTACGTATATAGGTAATATACACGTATATCACTATTAAGGTGTTAAAGAGTAAAATAAACATTAGAACATATATTATAAGATCAGATTCTCTGTTTTGTGTATACTTCTCATTATCATTATCATTATTAGAGAATAATCATCGCTAGAAGAAATCTTCCGTCAACTGGACTGGACCAACAAAGGATTAAAAATAGATGGAGAATATCTTAATCATCTAAGATTCGCTGATGACATAGTCCTAATTGCTAATACTCCTGAAGAACTACAAGCATAAATTAACGAAGTAAATACGGCCAGCAATAAAGTAGATCTCAAATTAAATTTAGAAAACAACTTTATTACATTAATAATAATTACAGAAAAATTAAAAAATAAATGAAATATTTCTTCGCAAAAAACTACATGTAAGAGAATTAGCATAAACAAAATACAAACATTGTTAACTTTTTTTTTTAAATTGGCACGTGTAAAACTTTCAATTTAATTTTCTCACCCCAAAATTTGAGTTCTATAACCATTTACTTAAGCACATTACTTAAATATGATTATTAAGTTCAACTAATTCATATTATTAAAACATCTAAAATATAAATATGTATTTTTAAAATTAATTTTAAGTTCATCTGATCTCTCTTAAAAATTGCTACTTCTCAAAATTTCCCATTAAAAAAATGTAATCTAACCTAACCATAATATACCATATAAAATTAAATAATTGAAAGATCGGGCTACGGAAAATCACACAAATTTTCGGAAAAATTTTGACCACTTTGCACACAATCATCAATTAAAAAAAACTACTATTTTAGTATTTTAAATATTTTAATAAACGCAAAAATAGCATAGTATTTACAAGGCGAAGTTATAACAATTTGGAAGAACTAATAATGCACTGACGCACATAAAAATCAAACGAATACTAAATTTCATTTATCAAAGGCATTCGATAGTCGTGGCGCAACGATAACCAATTAGTCGCACGGCGAGGTTGTCATATATGCTTTAGTATACAAATGAATGAATGATTTTATTCGAATAAAACCATTCGATAATTGAAATCATTCATTCAGTAACCATTCGATAGTATAATTCATTCGGTAGTTCCCATCGCTAAAAATTAGTACCGAAAAAAAAACGGTTCTTAAGAGGCGCGGTACAGAAATTCCCGATCCGAAAAAACAGCTCCGGTTTCGAAAACCCTAAAATGTATAATGTTTAGGAGGGGAGTTAATCACAGCGACCTTACAGATCTATTGTGTGTTCCCCTTTCTTGAGTTATAACGAGTTATAACTCATCATACAGTCTCAGGGCCGGCTCCACAGAGGCATCAGTCGTACCAAAGTTCATGGCACGAATAGTCGTCTCGGCGCACTCAGTGATAAGGTGTTCTGGTGTTTCCCCATCTTCCCCACAGAATCTGCATTCGCCGTTGTTTCTCAGCTTCAGCCTACTGAGGTGTTCGTTGAGGAGACAATGTCCTGTTAGAAACTCCGTAACAATCTGAAGATTGTTTTTACTTAAATCAAGGAAAACCTTTGATTTTTCTCGGTAGTAAGTTCTGAGGAACTTTTTCTTGTTCTCCGGAAACCCTATAATAGATTAAATAAATTTAAGCTTGTAGCTATTTTTTTTTCTAGAATACTGATTTATATTGCCTACTGACTCCATGTTTACACGAGCTTACGGCTTTTCGGAAGAAAAAATGTGATCCAAACGCATCGAAAATCTCACGCTACCATCCGACACATACCGCATGCAAATCCCGTCGTCTACGTCACCCCTTTAATCCTGTCTAACCCGATCACACTCGTTACGCCACGTGTTACTTTGTGTTAAAGCCTCTTTGATGACGGGACTCGCGTTCGTTTTAGCTCGCTCTTTGTCGCACCGGCGTGCAAAAAGAAGGACAAAAATCGATGCAAAAGGGGGTGGGGGCGTGTTCCCTCGTCAAATTAACTCGGTTATTATTAGAGGATTTGCGCTAGAAATTCCATAATTGTTTCGTGAGCTGTTGGGGTGGGGGGAGCGGCGGTTCTTTGAGAACGAGTTTTACGGTTGCTTGTCACTAATTGAATTAATCGCGCTGAGAGAGAAAGGTTAGAGCGAGGTGTAACGAAGGTTGCCGTAGGGTTATTTTTTATTGTTTCGAATATTACAGGGTGATAATTTAGAAATAATTTTAAATCGGGAACAGGGGCATGTATAAAAGATACAGTAAACATACCGGCTGGTGCATCAGCGTTGGTAACATATCAATTCTTTTTGAACTGTCCATATTTTAGAGTTATTATTATAGCTCCCCCGTTGATTTTACAGCGAAGTCTTTAGCGAACGAATGGAATTCGGTATCGTTCGTTCGTTTGCTCGGCCATCCGTTTCGAGTCGGTACATCAAAGGAGTTTGAAAACGGATGGGTAGATTTGTTCGTTTGGTTCTAAAATTCGGTCCCGTCCATACTACTACCGAACGAACCAACGAATGTTCGTTCGTTCGGATAGTGAACAGGCACCTTAACAGAGCGGCGGTCGAGATAATCGGAGTGGGAAAGTAACGCTGCTGCATCGGTCGATTGTCAATGGAGGTTCGAAACAGGTTGGAGAATAACATCAGTTGTTTTAAATACATTTTTTTTCAACCTGTTACGAGCATAACGGGCGGAGGTCGAGATATTATGGCCCTGTATGTTTCAGTACTTACTTATTAAGTTTTAATATTTTGGTATTTATTTATTCTGGAAAATTTTCAGAATAATATTTTAAGATTTTTTCAAAATGTATACAGGGTGTTTCAGGGTGTAGAGGTTCGATAAGAAGGGATTTTTCGAAACTCGAATTCTAAGCGGGTGAAACCACCCTGAAATATTAGAATATTTTTTATTTAAAAACCGGTGAGTTTTTCGGAAAAACTCTTACACACGTATATTTTATTTTGTTGTTTTACATATTTTAAGATTTTTTAAAAATATATACAGGGTGTTTCATAAAATATGACCATTGAGTAATCACGATTTTGCTTAAACTGCTTGACGTTTAAAGCTGATTTTTGGCAAACGGATTGACTGTGGGGTTGAGGTTCGATAAGGAGGGGTTTCTCGAATCTCAAATTCCAACAGGGTAAAAACGCCCCTCAAATATTACAATATTTGTTATTTAAAAAACGGTTAGTCTTTCGGGAAAACACTTGGACACGCATAATTTATTTTGTTTTTTACATATCTTGAAATTTTCTTAAAATCATACAGGGTGTTCCAAAAACTTGAGTAATTGATTAACCACCATTCTGCTTAAACTGCTCGACGTTTAAAGCTTATTTTTGGCAAATGTGAGAAAGTTTTATCCAGTTTGTATGTTAATGGAAATTCTTGCTTTGCTTTATCATCACCATTACAAATTGTTAATTCGACGCGAACAAAGTTGCGGCTACACGCTAGTTTAAGTGTAAAATTAATTCGAACTCTAGTGTGTAGTTGGTTTACTTATGAAGTATATTCTACACATTTTCTTATATTGCTATTTTTTGACCGCAAATGGTAAAATCATAACTAAGAGCTTCTCGCCTGCGGAGTGAGATTCACCCTGTACTACGCAATTCAGGCGGATCGAGGGGCAGGGCGTAGGTAGATCGGAATATATAGGTATAGACGAGTGGCGGAATTTTGACTTTTTTTATATCGCAATTTGTAAACAGCGCTTATTTGTAAACAACCACCGATTTTAGAGAAGTATTTTAGATAACAATCTTCTTTTTTACATATTTTGAAATTTTGAACCCTGGAAATATTACCACCGAGCACATCATTGTTGCAACTTGCAACTGCGTTAATACGCCTGGCGGTGACCGCCTCATACTCTTTCAGATATTTAGCAATAAAATAAAGAAACCTGTTATTTTTAAGCTGTTATTTTAAGCTGTTTTTTTTATAAATAACTATAACAGTTTCAACTGTTATCTAAAAATAACAGTTTTGCCCATCACTAATCAAAGAGAATATTCGTATAATTTAATAAAATTACTGTAAATCACTATAAATAATGAATTGTTTTTAATTGAACTATAATTTCTATATCATTAATCCGGTAAATGATGGAGATAAACAATTGTAATTGATTAAAATTTTATTTTAAGATAAAACTTTTATTAACAGCATACTGCTATTTTTTGTACTTGCACACTGAACACAGCGAAAGTTTTCTTAAGTTATAGAGGCCACTCCGTTGAAAACTTTAAGTTTTTTTTCTTTAAAGTAACTTTCCCTGTGTTTTTCGGGATAAAAACCGAAGACCAAGTTGTGTATGTCGACGATGGACTATCGTGTTACCAATTAGTGCACCGGTCTAGCAAAATTAGCCTCGTTATGTTGTGCACGTCAGCGTTGTTCGCCTCTTCCCTATTCGGTTCGTGCTCTTGCAAAAACTTTAGTTGCTGGCCAGCGTGTGCAAGCGAAACTGATATTTTTTTCTGCCGAACATAGTCAGTACATAATTCTGAAAGTAACAAAGTAACATTTGAAAATGTCTCTAAAACGAAACCTGGCTGAATGAAAGACATTCTGTTAAGAAAATCTGGCAAGACAATATCATTGGGAGTTCTCGTGAAGCGTTTTTAGAAGGATTAGCGACTGATTTGAAAATCCCTTCCGGGAAAAGACACAGGCTAATTATAACGCATATTGTGGGAGATAATGGCTTCGTACAGAATGGACTACTGCAATTTGAATCTAAATCGACCAAGCATTATCATGAAGAAATGACGGCTGATTATTTTTTCGAAATTTTTACTTTTTCTTTATTTTTTAATGAAATTGTGTAAGTAATCCCCCAGGAACCATAAATTTTTCGACTAGGAATTTACGGAATTCTCGCCCATTTCCCCAATATAAACGTCCAAGAAACCGTTTTTAATCTGTTTCCGATAGTAACGTGGCCGCCGAACCACCATCCAGAGATATATGTCCCGTTTTATCTACGACATCTACCGGCATCCCGGAGGAATACGACCGCAGAACCCAATTTAGCGAAAAGACGGACGATCGGTATACCTATAACTTCGGGATTTAAAACTTGGGGTTTAACGTTCAATTCTCACATTAATTTAAAGTCTTATTAATATAAGAAATCATTAAATATTCTACAGAGTGGTCCGGACTGTATTCCGGAAATTTCGGCAACATATTCTGCAGATAAAAATAAGTAAAAAAGTTCGTATATAAATGTATGTTCTAAAATGCTTAATTTCTTAACCCGTGTATCTTAAAAAGATACAGGGTGATACAGAAGTTTCATTTTCAATTCGATTTTTTCCAAATAATTTCTGAAGTAACGTCAATATTTGGATGAAATTTGGTGTCTGGGAGTTTTTTGACATGAGAAATTTGATTTTGATGTCAATATGACTTCCATTTGTAGCGGACGCCACCTACATGTGTTTTAACTGTTTTGAAGAGTAATAATTTTTCGTCACCGAGAATGAAAAAATATACATTTCCGTGAGCTTTTACGTAAAAAATGTCTCTTGGTAAAAATCGCTACGAGAAACCGTTCTCGAGATATTTAGTATGGAAATAGTCAATACATGTTATTATTACAAAAAATTAGCACGATGATTATATAGTTAATTGACTGAAATAATAAATTTCGGTAAATTTTTATTTTTTTAAATTAATTATAAATTTTTCTGCGAAGAAATGATAAAACAGTTTCTGTTGAATTTTTGGCACAAAAACATTTCAAATTTATGATTTCAGTCTAATAACTATTTAGTGAACATTTTAATCAATCTAGAGTTCCAAAGCTGTGTTAAAACCTGTGTTTAGTCAAGGAGTCTAATAGTTTTGATCGTCAAATGTTTTTCGGCTCTTTTCCTGGCCTGTTAATAGAAGCTCAAAATGTATTTTAATCATAACTCACTTTTTTCAAATGGAACGAAGGTGGCTCATTACCATATTTAAAAAAACATTTTCTTACAAATAATTTGGTACCAAATATAGTCGTATAGTACCAATAGTCGTAGCACTCTTGATTTAAATTTAAAATACAATTTTTAAAGGATATTGTCAAAACTTGACATATTTTATGTCATTCTATTCAGAATGTCATTTTCTATCAAACAAAGTAAAAAAATACATAGGTAATATTTAAATATCAAAAATGTTAGTCCGGTGTAGGGAATGCAATCCCGCACCAAAATCTCAATCCCGCCAACCCGCGGGATTAAAGCAATCAATCCCGCGGATCCGCAAAATTGCGAGATTGTAAACAATAAATGCTCTTTTTTTGGGCTGAGGTGTGGACCAGGTTTTAGACGCATCGATTGTGATTCAGATGCTACGTGGTTTTCGAAAATATATTTAGGGAATTCTCGTATACAGAGTGTTTTATAATAGTGTACAAATTTGGTCAAGAATTTTTTTACCGAAAATTTACAATTTTTGAAAAATCGAAATTTTAACTATGTACGACTAATCTGTATTGAAATTAGAAAAAAAATTTGGTGTTTTTTTTTAATTTTTTGTTTTAAGGAAAATACGAGTTTTTTTTTCGAAAAATATGCATTTATAGTCATACATTTGGTCCTAAATGGGATAAAAGGCATTGCACATTTTGCATAGGCCCACAATATACTGAGTTTTTTTAACTTGTGTTAGTTATCTGCTTTTAGATACACTCTATATCAATAATTTTTTGGCATAAGCAGAATGTACAAAGCTTTTTGTACCATTTAGGACCATCGTATGACTAAAAATGCATATTTTTCGAAAAAACGTCATATTTTCCTTAAAACAAAAAAAATTAAAAACCGATCAAATTGTTTTTTCTAATTTCAATACAGATTAGTCGTACTTGGTAAAAATTTCGATTTTTTAAAAACTGTAAATTTGCGGTAAAAAAGATTCTTGACCAAATTTTCACACTCTTATAAAACACCCTGTATACGAGAATTCGCTAAATATATTTTCGAAAATCACATAGTAATTACACTAAAACCTGGTCCAAATCGCATCCCAAAATATTTTTTAGTTCCAGAGATATTCAACTTTAAATCTACCCTAAAATTTTGCTTGTCCCGATAATTATGTCCGGCAGTTTATTTGACGAAATTGTCCACAAGTACTAGTTAAAAGCTTTTCTTCGCTTACGCACACCAGAAAGAAATCTAATAACTAACCGGTTTGTTTCACTTATTTTTAATGGCCAAGCCGTAAGAGGAATCCCCTGGTGTCGATCTCGCAGATCCCGCACGGTAAATCGCGCAAATTTGATCCCGTGGAATCACAGAGGGATCCCGAATTTCCTGTGAATCAGGAAGTGACGGAAATTAATTTTAAGGAAAAAATATATAAGTCTCTCCTTTGTGCATTCCCTGCCATTTGTATTTAATCATTTATAAGTTAACTTTAATAAAGAATTTAATACATATTATCAAGCAAAGGGTATTTTATGGAATTCGAATAAAATAATAACTGACGAAGTGGGTATGTTGTTTGCAAAAACCACGCCAGAATTGAATTTAATTTAAAAAAGATTTATAACCTTTTTTCCGAATAATATTTTACTGGCGATAACAATCTACAAGTTCCTATAAAGCAGCTTAACGTCGTTTTTTTGGTAATCAGGCTATACGAACATTAGCTAGAAATTAATTTAGACCTAAAATTACCAAACAAACATTGACCAAAAGCTACAAAAAAAAACGAAACAGAAATAACAGATTTCTGTTTTAGATATCCTGTTTCTTGAGTTATGAAAGGGCATTGGCTTATTTTGTATTAAATTTATTTGTTTTGCAGATAAACAGGGTTGTTCACCACATACGACACGGAGTATTGTAGCTAAACGATTAGGTTTTTACAAATTATAAGTTTGGGGTTCGTTGAAGGACTATTAGAGCTACAATTTAAAAATATTTTTACAAGATACAGAGTGTCCCAAATAAATTAAAAATATCAAAGTTGTATTTTTTAAATGGAACACCCTGTATATTATTACATTTTTAGTTTCTACGATTAAAATAAAGGTAAATTAGATTAAGGTTTATTATACTCAAACCTTTCCGTTTTTGAAATATTCTCAATTTTGTGAAATTGCAGTAAAAATTTTAAGGCTTCATTTCTCCAAGGGTATCAATGTTTTTAATACTAAATATTAAACGAAGTTTATTTATTGATCAGTTATTGTGTTGCAATAATAAAAATAATACTACCTTATACAGAGTGTCTAAAAATTTATTTTAAATAATTATTAGCTTCAAACGGCAATAACTTCTTTAATTTAAATGGAATGCCCTGTATATTTTAGGAGAATCAGATGCACAATTAAATTGTCTATCAAATTGTATTATACCATTTTTTACCTATCCCTTCAAGTTTTCGTAGAAAATGCATTTTCTTATAATTTAGACCTCATTTATCAATATATCCATGGAATATTGACATTTTAGATTGTTTTTAAAGCAACAAATATACAAAATGTACAGACTAGTAATATTATCGTTTTTAGCAAAACGATAAAATTACTAGCCCATTTGTATGCAAATAGAAAACTACCGTATGATCGAATAAAAACGGCGTCAGCGATGGCTATGAAATGAAGATCGCTGTCATTTTATATGTAAAATTATATGGGAAATGTCAGCGATCGTCATTTCCCAGCCAACTGGACGCCGTTTTTTTTCGATCATACGGTATTTAAATGTTTATAAAAGAGTATACCATTAATTAAATATAACACCATTATTTCCGCCCATATACTAATTAATGACATACTTAATTGTGTTCGTTAATAAATTATTATAAATAAATGTGGATTTTGAGTCAGAAATCAATATAATAATAAGTTATCAAATTAAAGTCTTTGTTGTTATAAATAAGCATTTATTAAAAAATGAAATATCATTTTTAAGGTGTTACTTTTTATCACACTGTCTAATGCCCATACAAAATTCAGTTTTTTAGTATTTGGAGCAATTATTATTAATCAAAGCAAACAGTCAGTTAATGTAGTTTGAATACTGGAATCATATTAATTGGTCCTCTTTAACAAATATTTAATCAGTTTTTTTTTATTTTTTATTGAAATAAACGAATTATATCGACAATATTAGTATCTGTACTCTTTAAAAATTTAGTACATCTTTAAAATAAACTAAAATGTCAATAGTCCATGGGTATATTGATAAATAAGTTCTAAATTACAAGAAAATGCATTTTCTACGGAAACTTAAAGAGATAGGTAAAAAATGGTATAATATAATTTGATAGACAATTAAATTGTGCATCTGATTCTCGTAAAATATACAGGGTGTTCCATTTAAATTAAACAAGTTATTGCCGTTTGAAGCTAATAATTATTTAAAAATAAATTTTTAGACACTCTGTATAAGGTAGTATTATTGTTATTATTGCAACACAATAACTGATCAGTAAATAAACTTCAGTAAATATTTAGTATTAAAAACTTTGATACCCTTGGAGAAATGAAGCCTTAAAATTTTTACTGCAATTTCACAAAATTGAAAATATTTCAAAAACGGTAAGGTTTAAATATAATAAATCTTAATCAAATTTACCTTTATTTTAATTGTAGAAACTAAAAATGTAATAATATATAGGGTGTTCCATTTAAAAAAAATAAAACTTTGATATTTTTTACTTATTTGGGACACTCTGTATCTTGTAAAATTATTTTTAAATTGTACCTCTAATAGTCCTTCATCGAACCCAAAACTTACAATTTGTAAAAATCTCATCGTTTAGCTACAATACTCCGTGTCGTATGTGGTGAACAACCCTGAATAAAGTAAAATATTTATTTTTTACATGAAATTAAATCCCCTTAAGGCTGTTTTAGTAATATGTATTATTTAAATCCTTATAAAGCTCTCTTATTTAAGTCTATTTCAGTAACAATAAATTCAATAATCTTAATTTTATTACTAATTCAGTAATTTATTACAACACTCATCTCAGGATTTCTGCTACCTACGAGTCATACTAGAAATAGAATAATTATAGAGTTTTTTTCAATGAAAAAATAGAGGAACTCTATGTAAAATGAAGTTGAATATTTTTCAAAAACCTCTCCCTATTTTTTTTTATTTATTATAATTTTCTTCAAACTGCTTTTAGCGACTTGAATAAAATTTTGAGGGTAAAAGTTCTTATAAGTGCGACATATAGTACGGGAGCTAACAATGTCGTGAAAACAAGAATTTTAGGAAAGCTGGTTTCTTTACTATATCTTTTGCTGCTCTTTGAAACAGCTTGCGGGATGTCTGGCTGCCATTATCCATACCCAACAGGAGATCGAAGAAAAAAGTTACCAGCAAACGTTTTTTTTTCTCTTTTTTTCCACAATGGTATACATGTTTTTATATTTTACATGTGTTATAATAAGTAAATAAAAATGTTTTAATTATTTTGCCCAGAAGTTTTCATTGGCGTTGGTGACTAGTTCGAAATTCCTACACAGATAGCGCTAAATCTAAACATTTTGGAAGCAAGGTTTCCATTTATTGTCGATTCATTTTCGAAACACGAGTTTCTCTCTTTTTAGACACAAATATGATATAATGCAGATGATTTGTGTTCGGCTCCATATCAATTTTATAAAATAATTAAAAAATTATAAAAAATATATAAAATTTCTCCAAGTTGGCTAGTGATAGCGTTTTTAACTAAAAATATATGTCTTTATCGGCTGTGATGGCACATCCTTTCTATTGTATTTTCTCTTGTATATTATGATCTGTTTTTTTTTTGTAAAAATTTTCAAAACTGATAAAATTGATGAAAATATTAAATTCGTTGAAAACTTCTTGCTCCAATTTTATTTTCTCAGCCTCTCTTTTTAACAGCTATTCTCTCTCTCTCGTCCCCCCACCCCTATATTCGATGTTACTTTTTCGTCGCATTCAAATATCCCGCCATTTCGATTCGCGTCACGTCTCGTTATAAATTATTAGACGGGGGGAATATTGCTCTCAAGTTTTTAACTTCGTGCATTTTATGGCAAATTCGCCGTCAAAGTGGTGCATTTTTTTCAATATAACAGAGCTGGAACTCTATTAAAACTGTCTAGATAAGAGCTAGTACCCTTATTTGCATGTTTTTGGCTTTATTTATGCCACTTTATTTGTAAAAAATGTTAAATAAACTTTCAATATAATAGAATATGAAATAAATGTATATCATATATCGAAATATGTACATTTTTTTAGTTTAGGTATTCTCGACTAAATGCAAATTTCTCGAGCAGAAACCCTGCAAAATACTAAAAAACTAAATTTTTAGTTCCTGTTTAGATTTTAAATAACAGGCCACGCCTCTCATACGAGGCGGAATTTTTCGGAACATATGTTGATTACGTCAAAGCCGAGGTGAAAGCATTTAATTAAAATATGTTCTACAAAAAAAGATACGCATCAAAGTTGTTTTTTTTTTGTAATGGCTCTATATATTAAGTGATTGTCGGATTCTGGGAGAAAAATAAAGATTAGCTTTATTGTGGCATATTTCAAATTTTGTAAAAAGAAAGAATACATTTTAAATTTCAATAGCAACTACCTAAATTGTAATTTACCGTGTATAGCTTGATGTTTAGTTAAAATAACCACTGTATGTTAAACTAAATTAAAATTTGACACGAAAAGTTATACAGGGTAATATAAAACTAATATGGAAAATTGGTCATTTTTAAAAACAAGTTACTCCTTTATTTTAAATGAAACCCAGAGTAGATACACACACCGGAAAAATCTACGGATATCATTTTGTTAAAGTTAAAAATAAATGTTTTGAATAAACAACCACATATTTGTAGGCCGATTCTTTCTACTTCGATTGAAACGAAGTAGTCACACTAGTTATTTCTAAATTTGGGATATTTGCAGAAGTGTTTGTGCATTTTTTGTCAAATGTATAAAAAGCACCTAGCATCAATTGTTCGAATTTAACCTGTACTGGCTATGCTTTTATGATAACTGGCCAGAATTCATTCAAATAACTCTGTTTAGTATTAAACGACATTATGGAGCGTAGACATCTTAACAGAGATGAAATGCCAAAGGCCATGGGTATGCTCGAAGCTGGAATGCGCCAAATCGACGTAGCTAGAGCATTAAATACAACGCAAAGTGTAATATCGCGATTAAGTGCACGCTACCGTGAAAGTGGTGATGTTGCTGAAAGGCACACAGGGCGACATCGCATTACTACCCCTCAGCAAGATAATTTTTTACATTAAATGCTCGTCGCCGATCGACTCTTACAGCACCAGAGCTTAGTTTAATTCTCCAGGAAACACATAATGTTACCGTTAGTCCTGACACTGTTCGCAATAGATTAAGAGAGGTCAACTTAAGAAGCAGACGCCTCTAGAGAGCTCAACCCTTAACGAGAGGAAATCGAGAGGTACGATATTTGTGGGCTCAAGATCATGTTCAGTGGTCGAATGAACAATGGGCCAATGTTCTCTTCACGGATGAGTCACGCTATGGAATTCATCCGGATTCGAGAACGCTTAGGTTATGGAGAGAACCGGGAAATCTTATTCGGTTGGATCATATTCAGGAAGTGCACCCTTATCAAGGTGGAACAGTTATGGTTTGGGGAGGAGTCCAGTTAGGCCGAAAAACCGATCTCGTTTTTCTTGAAAGGTTTCTAACAGGAATTACATATCGTGATTTAATTCTTGAGCCTGTAGTGTTACCATATGCCAATGATTTTGGGAGAAACTTCATTTTCATGCATGACAATGCACGGACTCATACAGCCAGAGTGGTAAGTGAGTTTATCAATGCTCATCAATTAAACATCTTACCCAGGCAGGCACAATCTCCTGACCTCAACCCCATCGAGCACGTATGGGATGCGGTCCAAAGAAGAATTTTGAGAATGGGTATGTCTCGTGAAACTTGTAGGGATCTGGTTCGGGCCGTGAATGCAGCGTGGCAGGCCGTACCTCAAGAAGAGATCGACAACCTGGTGAGGAGCATGGAGAGACGATGTAGGGCTGTAATGAACAGTAGAGGAGGCCATACCCTTTACTAAATAAAAATGGTTTAATTTTTTTTTTAATTCACAGTTTAGAATAAGAAAAATGTGTGTATTTTTTTGAGTTTGCCTTGCCTCATAACATACCTCATTACACTAATACGTGTTTTTCGTAAAATATTTGTTTTTGCTACTTTTTTATTGTTAAATTGAACTTGCTGAATTAATTTTTTTGAAATATAAAACTATACAAGCACCGTGTAATCGTAAATAAGTAATATATTTTTACATTTTTTACTATAGCGTATATTCAGGTCGAGGATCTTTTTAAAATTGCAACAAGCTGCTCCAAAAATTTATGAGCAAACACCATACAGGCCAAATACATATTTCAGTTCCTGGTATCATCGTCCATGTCACATAGCGTGTTTACCTATTGTTATAGATAAATGCATATACCGAGGCATATACAATACACTAAAGTTTTTATACGTTTGCGTGTAAGGTCATACTTGTTCACTATTTGCTGAAAATCCTATTTATTCTTATAGAAAGTTCTATTAAAACGGCATGTTCAGTTTGAATATACAGGGTGATCCGAACTGTATAAAAATAAGTAAAAAAGTTCGTATAAATGTATGTGCTAAAATGCTTACTTTCAGAGATACAGGGTGTAGAAGTTTCATTTTTCTTTCGATTTTTTCTAAATAATTTCTGAAGTAACGTCAATATTTGGATGAAAATTGGTGTCTGAGAGTTTTTTGACATGAAAAATTTGATTTTGGTGTCAATACGACTCATACTAGTAGAGGGCACCACCTACATGTGTTTTAACTGTTTTGAAGGGTAATAACTTTTTGTCCGTACCTGTATGAAACTACCGAAGAAAAAAATATACATCTCTGTGACTTTTTACGTAAAAAATATCTCTTTGTAAAAATCGCTACGAGCAACCGTTCTTAAGATATTTAGAATGGAAATAGACAATACATGTCATTATTGACAAAAAATAAACACGTTGAATAGATTTCACTGAAATAATAAATTTGGGAAATTTTTATTTTTTTAAATCAATCACACATTTTTTTGAAAATATTTGAAAAAAAAAGTATTTGACCGATTCTCTAGTTACCTTAGTTCTCGAGATACCAAACCAAAAAACTCACCCTGTATATTCTGTACAAAATATTCTGGATATTAACACTATTCATTAATCATATCAAATAGAAAAATGATTTGATTGTTCTGACTGAAGGAAAAAAAACTAATAAAACTAATAATAATTTTAATTAAGAAATAATTATTAGTCAGACTACTCTACTGACGTCACCAAGTTATAAATTAGACCATAACATTACCCATGGACCCCGTAAGCAGTAAAATTTAGCGATATAAATTTCCATATCAGCGTTTATTTTGACGTTTCCGGTTGATTTACACCAATAATGGCGGGTTCGTTGTTCTGGAAGATGCCTGAAAATAGGATTCTATTTGCTCTAAGCTCTAAGAAAATTTATTGCGTCTCTGTTATTTATACAAAGCTTATCGCTGGCTTTAAAATATATGGATATTGACTTGATAAAATATGAATTTTTACCGATTTGTCTAGAGGTTCGGGAAGTTTTTGTTACAAACATAATATTAATGTTGAACCTTGTTTTGTTACAGATGCTGGAAGAGACTCAAGATAGGAATGAGCTTAACTGGTAAGTTTTATTAGTTTTTTATTATGCTTTTTTTTCTTAATTTAGACGTATAGGGTGTCCCATTTTCGCGTGTTTTATAAGATTTCTCGTTAATGTGTAATGATACAATGATGCTGTTTTCCCATCACTGTGGTACCCCCTTTTCTATGAAACTAAAGACGTTACACACAGATTTGTCCTAGCCCTCTTAGTTTCTAAAATACAGGACGAATTTTTAAATTTTGCTATTTTCGACCCCCTCCGTAACCGAAGTTATCTTACGATTTAACGAAAAGATGAAAACTGAGTACCGTAGAATTTAGTGGCGTAACTAGATTTTTGCTGGGAGCTGTCATTCTTGAAATATGACCCAAATATATGTTTTTTTACCGGAACATCCTGTATATTAATTTCTTTATTTTAATTTCCTTGTTATGAGGTAGAGGTGGGAACTCTAGTTCCTGGGGAGGAACTAGGTACTTAGTTCTAGTTCCTCCAGAGGACTAGTTCTCTCCTTGAATTAGTTCTTTAGTTCTCAATAGTTCCCGACTAGCATTGATATCTCTGTTGCTTGCTAATGGGTTTTGTTGTTAGTCAGAACTATTCCCAGTTTTATCTGTATAATTTTTATAATGTACGAAATATAACGAGACGTGTAATTGCGTATGTTAAAAACAAATAGGTAAATTTTTTATATCAGATAAAAATACTAAAAAAGAAACTGAAATCAGAGTTTAAAAAACTATATCACAAATCAATTGCAGCAAATAATACGATAATTTTACGAAAAATTACATTTTTCCTCACTTCCAGCTTTCTGTTTTTGTCTAAAAATTCAGAATATCTACTTTGTTTTATTAGATATTTTTTAATTTTAGGGAACTAAAGTGAAACATTCCCATAAAATATTCAACATACTAAATACCAAAAACAGTATCCACGATAATTTTCTGTGGTAATTATACCATTAATCTTTTCAACGACGAAAGATCAGGAAACCCTGCAACTGAGATTCCCATGCCATCAGGACCAAGCATATTGGAAAGTGAAATTATTCATGCGATTAGATTAATGAAAAACGACAAAACTCCAGGGCCTGATGATATCTATTCGGAAACGTTCCACTTAATTAATGAACAAAACTTAAAAACTATAGTACAGCTTTTCAATAACATCTATGACACCGGTCACATCCCTGAAGACTGGCTTCGTTCTACGTTTATCACGCTGCCCAAGTCAAGTAACGCAACTTCGTGTAAAGAGTATCGTCTTATTAGTCTAATGAGCCACTTTTTAAGCTCTTTTACGGGTACTGCATACAAGACTCTACAAAAAATGTGAGGAAGTAAGTGGAGAAAGTCAATTTGGATTTAAGAACGGCTTTGGTACTAGAGAAGCCATATTCAGTCTTCAAACTTTAGTACAGAATTGCCAAGATCAGAGAAAAGATGTCTTCATGTGCTTTATAGACTATGAAAAGGCGTTCGATAACGTTAAACATAACCTCCTTATATCATATCTCAGAGACTTGGGACTTGATGGAAAAGATATAAGGCTCATCATTAATTTGTATTGGAATCAAAAAGCTGAAATTCGTATACATAGCGTGGGAGTAACAGAAGATTTTGAAATAAAAAAGGGGGTAAGGCAAGGGTGTATTCTGTCTCCATTGTTGTTCAATTTATATGTGGAAAGAGCATTCACTGAGTCAATCTCCGATAGTCCCATTGGTTTGAAAATAAACGGCATTCCAATTAATAATATCCAATATGCGGATGACACAGTGATATTGGCAGACAATGCAAATGATCTCCAAATCCTTCTAAATAAGGTTAACAGTGAAAGTCAAAGACTGGGTTGAAACATAAATACTACAAAAACTAAATTTATGGCTGGTAGCAGAAACAATAATCCAGAATTTACTTAAATGGAGAGGTCATCAAGCAGGTCACACAATTTAAATATTTGGGATGCATGGTTGACGAAACGTGGGATCCGGATCAGGAGATCAAATGCAGGATCGAACAAACAAGATCGACTTTTCTGAGACTGCGAAGATTTTTCACAGATAGGAATTTGAACTTCGGCCTTAGATACAGAATGGTGAAGTGCTATGTCTGGTCCGTTTTGTTATATGGTGTGGAAGCTTGGACACTGAAGGTAGCAACAATAAACCGAATTGAAGCCTTCGAAATGTGGACCCTACGACGAATGCTAAGAGTGCCCTGGGTCGACCGTGTGAGGAATGAGGACATTCTCAGAAGAGCTGGTCTGGAACAACGTGAACTCTTCGAAATCATCAAGAAGAGGAAAATAGCCTATTTGGGACACATACTACGTGGAGAACGCTATCACTTTCAGCGTCTGATTCTCCAGGGTAAAATAGAGGGGGGCAAAAGGGGAATAGGACAAAGGAAGCTATCCTGGCTGAGAAATATTCGTCATTGGACAGGCATACAGGACTTCCAAGCACTCCAAGTCGCGGCAGTTGACAGAACCATCTGATGAGGAAGAAAAAGATGAATGCATACGCAGGAATCTGCACGGCACCTTAAGAAGAAGGTAATTTCGCCGGCTGTGCCAATAGACAAGGCCGAATCCATTGTCGTCGCGGAACTGCCGACTGAATAGATTCCCGTGAACTAGTCTTTTAATTAGTTCCTCTAGTTCCTCTCAGTCCTTTCAGTCCGGGACAGCATCGGACTACGATCGCGCTGGCCGATCCGTCGCCGTCGCATATTATTATATTATATCGGTCGCAGTCTCGATCCCGGAATAGGTCCTGAGGAACTAGTTCCTTTCATTCCGGGGTCGGAATAACCTATTGGAACTAGTTCGTTCACGAACTATACACCTCTATTATCAATCAGCTTTCTAAAAATATACTATATTCTATACATTTTACATAAATAGTCTGGATATACTCGTATACAACTTTATCGATTTATACGTTATTAATTGAGACTGGAGTCTGGAACGACTAATAAAAAATCCCGAAACGCAACCTCGCTTTTAATTAATAGCCAGGGCTACAAAAGGATGAACTGGCTTATTCACTTTTTTCTCCTATTTGGGTCTTCTTTTGGGATTGAAAAAGGGGGAAGATAAAAATACCGCGAAAATGCAGTGACGTACGGATTGCCATATCGCTGCTTTATCTAGATATACTGGATTGAAATCCATCCATATACTTTTAGTGCATAGTAATTTTTGAGCAATCCTGTAACTTTTTTATTTATAAACATTTTCACATCTGCGAAGTTTTTGAAAAAAACTACAATCAATTGTTTCTAATGGATTTCGAGATATCGATTTTTGAATTCAGAGTTCTAATAGCGCGACCAGTGTCGAACACCAACTAAGTTCCACTTATTTTTATCAAAAGTGGAAGTGTTTCTAACTTGCACTTAAAAATTTACAAGCTATAGGGAAAATTACGACTCGTTAATAAATAAACAAATAAAGTGTCACGAGACGTAATTAAATCGTGAAGCTGAACGCATGATGTACACACTTTCCTAGAATTTTAAGTACTGCTAGATACTGATTGGGTGGACTGCGACGAATCTGCTATATCCTCCTCTCATGTCTAGCAACGTGCACAGTTTCTCGGTTTATTTCATACATTTGGCAACATTTTTACTGTTCTCTCTTTGTTCTGTACATTAGGTACTCATACACCAGCGTTCTTTCCTGTAATTCTTTCCTTATGCGTTCTTTCTTGTCAAAAAATTGAAAGGAAAGAACGAAGGTCCAATCCCACTAACACAAACGCAATCTTGTTGAATTTCCTGTCAGTTTTTACTGTAAGACTGGCCTGCTCTTTTTTGAAGGAGTTATATTCCTTGCAAAGCCCACTAACACAAAATACCTTTCGTTGCAGTTTTTAAAGGATTTAGTTTGTTGTACTGTAAATGTGACACGATTATTAAAATTTTCCCGCTAGATGATCATTTTACTAAGGATCGTGAGATTTGACTTTATAAAATTTGTGTTGTGCAATACAAGTAAACAAGTGGTGTGCTTTGAATAATAATATTAATATTTATTTTATTATTATTAAACTATTAATATTAAGATGAAACCTAAAAGAATAATTGCAATTGCTGTATTTAATATTGCAATTGAAGTTTTGTTTAAGAAAAGCAGAAACGCCGCATGTGATCAAAAAGTGGCTTCAGAAACGGAAAATGTACAGCAATATGTATCTGTTACGAGAATTACGGACAAGTGAGCCTACCGATTTCCAAAATTATTTAAGAATGGATTCTAATAACATTTGATGAACTGTTAAAATTAGTTAGTCCATACATACAAAAATTCATCGTAATTAATTCGTAAAACACTAACTAGCTAATAAATATTTAAGACTTAAAAAACTACCTGGCGTTTTAACAACAGACTGTCCTAACAGGATAGAACACACGGACACACGGATATCATCTCTCAAATGAAATGACCCCAAACCACTAATACAAATTTTTTACACGTTTTATCTTGTCGGGCTGGAACGCCAGTAGATCCTGACAAGAAAGACGGAAGGTGCATGTGTCGTGCATATACCCACTAACTGGCGTTCTTTCCAGCGGGATTAGACATTCCTGCAGGAAAGAACGCTGGTGTATGGGTACCTATTATCGCATCAAACGCATTGTACTCTTCTTACATACGGAAATCTCGACCCAAGACTAACCTTTGCAGCTTTGCAATAATGAAGCATTGAAGTCTAAAACAATTTTTTTGTATCATGAAATATTCAATTAAAGAGAATGTCACTATGATTAAATGATACTAGAGCAGAAATAGCTAGCAACAAATATTTTGTAAAAAATTGTATCATTTCATCAATCTTTCCATCATACTCCTATTATAAAAAAAAATTTGAACGACACGATGCGGCGTTCCTCGTTCAGTGTCATAAATTTTAACAAATTACTGGTGTTTTACCGTTGTTCAAATTAGTTTTTTAAAGACCTAAGTTCTCAAATAATTTAAAACCGGCTTAGCGAAAGAGTTTCAAAAATGATAGGTAGCGTGATCTAATCTAGTACTTTAAAAAGTTCCATTAAAAGTTTCTTCTGAAATGAATAGGGGAGACAATAAATGACACCCTTAAAATTACATGATATTTCATATAGCCCTGAGCCTGAGCCGATGTGTGGAAGCGGATCGCGTAGGGATCTTATTAAGTTGGAGTGAGAAAAATGCAAGGGTGTGATGTTGTAGCGTTGCCACGTTTACCGGAGATACAGTTGCGCGTTTCCCTGGTCGAAAAACGTTTATTTCTAAAAGGTTTTTTTCAAAAAGTTAACTAGATAAAATCATTAGATATGTTTCTATAGGACCCAAACTCGGAAATCTCGACCCAAACCTAAACCTTGGCGACCCTAGTATAATAACATTTCATTTATATAATAAGTAATTCATTTTTATCGTTTTATTTTCTAAGAAAATATTTCTTCTTAATAATAGAAATAGAATCTCGAATAGAATATATACAGGGTTGTTCACCATATATGACACGGAGTATTGTAGCTAAACGATTAGATTTTTACGAATTGTAAGTTTTGGGTTCGTTGAAGAACTATTAGCTACAATTTAAAAATCATTTTACAAGATACAGAGTGTCCCAAATAAGCAAAAAATATTATAGTTGTATTTTTTTAAATTGAACACACTGTATATTATTCTATTTTCAGATTTTACGATTGGCATAAAGGTAAATTTGATTAAGGTTTATTACACTTAAACCCCATTGTTTTTAAAATATTTTCAATTTTGTTAAATTGCAGTAAAAAATTTAAGGCTTCATTTCTCCAAGGGTATAAAAGTTCTTAATACTAAATACTGATGATGATTTAGTGATCAGATATTGTGTTGTAACAATAAAATTATATTACCTTATACAGAGTGTCCAAAAATTTATATTAAATAATTACTAGCTTTAAGCGGCAATAACTTGTTTAATTTAAATGGAACAACCTGTATATTTTACGTGAATCAGATGCACAATTTAATTGTCTATCAAATTTGCATTATACAATTTTTTATCTATCTCTTCAAGTTTTCGTAGAAAATGCATTTTCTTATAATTTAAACCTCATTCATCACTATACCCGTGGAATATTGTCATTTTATATTTTTTTAAAGCAACATATGTACAAAATGTACAGGTGGTAAAAATAATATTGCAAGCCCATTTGTTTACAAAAAGAACACCATTTAAATCTTTGTAAAAGAGTATACCAATTATAAATATATGTACCACAATTATTTCCGCCCAAAAATTAGTTAATTACATACTTAATTGTTTTAATTTTAAATTATTCTAAATAAATGTGGATTTGGCTCAGCAATCAATATAATAATAAGTTATAAAAATGAACGTCTTTGTTGTTCTTAGTCATAACAATTAACGTCTTTCTTTTTACCAAACTGTCTAATACACATATAAAATTCAGTTGTTTAGTATTTGGAGCAATTATTATTAAGTTTTTATTATTGGAACACAATATCTGATCATTAAATAATTTTCAGTAAATATTTAGTATTAAAAACTTTGATAACCTTGGCGAAATGAAGCCTTAAAATGTTTACTGCAATTTCACAAAATTGAAAATATTTCAAAAACGGTAAGGTTTAAGTGAGATAAACCTTAATCAAATTTGCCTTTATTTCAATCATTGAATCTAAAAATAGAATAATATATAGGGTGTTCCATTTAAAAAATACTTTTGTAAAAATTTTGATATTTTTTATTCATTTGAGTTATAGTCCTTCAACGAATCCAAAAAATACAATTTGTAAAAATCTAATCGTTTAGCTACAATACTCTATATCGTGTGTGGTGAACAACGCTGAATAATCAGCAATGCATTTTTATCATTTTCTAAGAAAATATTTGTTCTTAGTTATTACTAAGAACAAATATTCATAAAATATTTCATCCTTACACTGCCTACGCCGCTGACAAAACCCTTCGTGCCAGACGTGTTCATCTCGGGTGCGAAAAAAAAAGGATCTCGAGTAGGTCCCGAGCTCGTTCGCTTTCCATTGTGGAAAGCGGTCGTTGAAACAATGAATGCGGCGCGCCGGCAGACTTAACGCCGTTTTCGCACCTCGGCGCTGTGCGGCTGTCAAAAGTTTTGACAGTCTGCTGGGCGTAAAGGGGAGATGATTGCATAATAGGGACCTTTAGACTGGAGTGAGTGACGTGGTTCGGGCAGGAAGAGCAAGTGAATAAAATTTTATTTTCAGAGAGGTTTTATTGTTTTTTTTTTCTCTCTCTGGAGATATTCATTATATACAATAATAAAAAATCTTCAATTTCATCAATCAAATCATTTCCCCGGAAGATGGATTGGAAATGGTGTAGCAGTATAATGACCAGCGAGGTTCCTGGACCTGTCGCCAAGGGGCGGGGACATTACTTGACGTCATTTGTAAAAGTGAAATCAATACACTTCAACATTTACAACGAAGAGTAAAAAATGCATTCGGAAGTATAAGAAGAAGATCTGTTTAAAGGGCTATACATAAAATTGAATGTAAAATAAATGTGTGGCATATAGGAGACTGAATTCTTAGACTCAGGAGACTGAATTCTTTCAAATCCTCAAATAAAAAAGGCAGATCCGTATTTAAAAAAATTAAAGTTGGCCTTTGTATCTCACAAATTATCAGCTACATAATTTGAAAATCTAAAAATACTATCAGATAGCTCTAATAAAGTGGCTATGAGAATGTGCAATTAGTTTTTTGATTTTCTAAAAAGTAACACAGGAAAAAATAAAATTTATTTTAAAAAAATCCGCTCTCAAAAAAATTCAGCCATCCTTGAAATTTTTGAAATTTTTTGATAGCATGTTGGCGAACATCCCAAAGCGCAACTTTGCCCTAATTTAACTATCTTCGTATCTTTTACGGTTTCCGAGATACTAATGCTTGTACCTCGAAATTGTAGCACCCTGTATAGTTTTAATAATTTAAAGCGTATTTCCTCCTCCTTTCTACTACTTTAGGAGAGTATGGTGACATGAAATCCCATTTGGTTTAAAGAACTAGGGAGTTCTTAAGCAAACTAAAAACGTTTTTAGTTTACTTTTCCCTCCACAATTAGATTTTCTAGGCCATATGGTTTTCCTGGATATGTGGCCAAAATATCTTAAATAAGATTGGTTTATAGATATTGAGACAGACAGTCTAGAGTCGATGTTCAGTTGTTCAAAAATTCAAATGTTTGTGCGGTGAGTTGCGCATGGTATTCGCAGCATCCGTCAATAACACCACAATCCAAAAGCATCGATTTTGTGCAACATTGCCAACTTCAACGTCCAGGTCTCCGAGGCATAAGTGGCAACGAAGAAAATTAGAGCTCTAAGTAATCTTATACTAATTTAACTAAATATTTTTGACGTCAAACTTCTTTACGCGCGCTGGGAGTAATAATTCAAGGCCGTGACACACGAGCTAGCGTCGCGAAAAATGGTAACGATCGAAAAAGTGGTAAACCAATAAGGAAGTTGAGATGGTTCTTTGGACCGTCGTAACTCGGCCCTTGTGCCAGGGGGCTGAAACTCAGATCGTAGATGGATCGGATTTTCACGATATTTTGACGACGTTTCGTGCACTATGAAACTCCATCATCAATGACGAAAAATCGTCCGATTTAAATGATAATTCGTACGTCGATAGATTGGACGAAGGAAACTTGTGTACCGTGTGCGACCGTGTCACTGTGACAGTTAGTTTTGACGTAAGAAACGTCAAAAGTTGATGTCCGATCGCGATCAAATTTGGTGGGTAGGCTATGTGAGCGACGGTGCACACGGTACCATCCTGCAAAGTTGGATACGACGTTTCGTTTACATCTTCATCAGGGTGGGACTAAGAATTTGATATTGAAGAAAAATGTGGGTCGATTTCGGCATAATTGGGGACGGGCTACAGAATGACGCCCTCGACGTTTCGAACCGATGATTGGGTCGATTTGCAGCAAACTCGGCATGGATAGAGGTACCTGAATGGAGTCCTCAGACGGATAGACGGTCATTTTATTACAGATTTTGTAAAAGTGAGTCAAACTATTTATTAATTTTTAATTTATTACTTTTTCAAACATTTCCTTTAAATCCTTCAATTTAATAGCTGTTAGTAAGAAGTTTCACTTCAAATGTGGGCACATAGTGCACACACATTTTTTTTTACATTTAATTCCTTCCTTTTTTACAAGCTGATATTCATAGTACATATTCGTAATCTCGTAATTCAAGACTAGGTGTTATGTAAATACTTTCAATCTCCTTTTGTTTTGAACTGTTTTGTGCTAGTAATGATCCCATTAGATTACATAGTAACTCATCTCTACTTATAACTAATGAATGGCTTCAGAACGATCAGGACGATAGGCGATCGATACACTTCGGCAGTAATGCGATAAGACTAAATAATTAAAGAAGCATTTGTCTCCATTAACGGTTTTAATTGACGTTCTCCGTTTCTTTCGTCCTTTGGCTGGAGATTCATCTCTCAAACTTCTCTATAATGCATTTTAGATATCCATCATCCGGATAACTCAAATTATTGCTCGAAATGAATCGCATAAATTTGATTTTACTATGTTTTTAATCTCACAAAAAATAGTCTTATTTGTATTTTAATTAAAAGTGGGTCATACCAAAGGTATTCGGCTCTACGGAAGTCAGTTCTAGACTAGTGTGAGATTGTGTGTATGCTCTAAATTGTTTTATCCAAGAGCCACTACTTATACAGACACTACTCACATGTGAAATAAATAATAACACACGCGTGAGTTTTTGAAGTTATAACAAACTAGTGTGTTATAACTTTAAAGCCACACCATTTTATAGAAATTATTAAGGTTTATTCATAAATTACTAATTCAATGATTTATTTAAATTAACATTAAATGAAAATGAATTTTTTGTAGATTCAGAAATTGTAAAACCTTATATGCCTCCAAATGCTGTCCCTCCACTGCTTGAAATAGGCTCTGTCATTACAACGGCTTGTTCTGGAACACTTAGAGCACCTTGAATTTTTTTCGCAATCTCTATTTTATTGTTGATGAACTTTTCGATATATCCTTTCGCAACCGTTGCAGATCGCCATCCTCCGTGTCTTTTTAACGTTGTCATGTTCACTCCTGCATTTGCCAGTAATATAGCGGATTATTTTCTCATACAATGGCACAAGTACTTACGGAAAATCTTCCTAAATCATTTTTCTTCAAAATCTGACTTGCTGGTTGATAATTCACTATTGTATCGTTAAAAAATCGCGATTTATCTAAATGACGTCTTAACGTCAGTGCTGAAACAAAACGCACATCTATATTACATAGTAACATAAACGCACCCTGATAATATATTAATTCGCAAAAATGAAAGTAGAATTAGAAAGCATTCGCCATACAAAATAACATGTATAACATACATGTTATAACATATAAGTCACTTGAGAAAATTAGGGCTAAACATTTCTCAGCGTGACTTATATGTAAGATAACGCACTAGTACCATAAATAACTATTTTCTGTACTTGCCAAGTGTATAAAACGTATCAATACTGGCGTATCGATTTTGACAACCTCAGGCTTGACTATACCCCACTAGGTAACTGTTAAATTCCAAATACGTTACTCTATTATAGAAGGTCAATATTTTTAAGATTCAGAATATTTGACACTTGAACAGTACGTAAAAAAATGATCAAAATGTTATGATATATTACTTCAAAACAACTACTACTAAAGGAAAATCTCAAATGATCTATTTTATGTATAATTCATCTGTTTGTTAAATTTACTATATGAGGTTAAAATGTAAAGTTCATAAAAAAACTAATTTTGAAAATGGAAAATGTCGTCCCTCTTTATTTGTCATTCCTGTGGAACAAGGTTCCCCTTTTTTCCGAATGACATTCTAGAATATTCATTGTTATGATCTGGTGGTCAGAGCACTGTCGTCCGGCCATTAAATTTAATTCATTAGGGTCGATGGTAATTTCAGTCACTCAAGGCAGGACAGGGCTTTGCTGTTTTTGTTGTAATTGGGTATGTGATATTTTCCTTGTAATTTATATAGAACGAAGTTGCATATAATCATATTATAAAAGAAGTCTTGTGTGGTAAAAATCGCTACGAGCAAACGTTCTCAAGATATTTACAATGGAAATAGTCAAAACATGTCATTATTGAAAAATAACAAAATAAAAACACTAAATCACCACAATACACCAAAACACTTTTACTTTTACATTGGACGCGCGTTTCGCTAACCATATTAGCATCATCAGCAGATGATTATAAACTAAAGTACAATCTACAAGTTGAGCCTTTATATACTCGCCCAGTGGGCACCGAGTGGGTGTGGCAAAATCTAGCCAACCGAGTCAGAGCCCACTGAGCGTAACAGTTAGATTTCCGCCACTAGCGTAGTAGGAACAAAGAACTTGAAGGAATTGGACCGTTGTCTCTGTTCATACTATCTCTACATTTATTAATTCTGATGCTTTCATATGCATCTAATTGCCTGTAATTTAGGACTTGTTTAATTAATTTTAAATTATTAAGATCTATACAATGTTCTTTATCAACAATATGTTCGGCAACGCAAGATTTATCCGGTCTACTTACTCAAACTGATTCTTAGCCTCCACTTCAAACCTGCTCATGAATAAATTAGCCAAAAATGGAGACAATGGATTACCCATTGCTGTACCTTCCCGCTGTTCAAAAAAGTTGTTATTAAATTGAAAACAATTTTGTTTCATACATAACGATGTAAGCTCAATATATTCAGTCACAGTTTTGTTGTCGAGACCATTTGCGTTCAGTAATTCCGTCAAGTAGCCTAAAGTATGTGGAATTGGAACACTTAGGAACAACGAAGATACATCAAAGGAGGCCAAAATTTCACCTTCATGCAATGTTATATCTTTAATTTTGTTAATGAATTCAATATTATTTTTAATTGCGAAAGAAGGTTCATGATCAGGTAAATTTTCGAACTCCCTTGATAACCATTTTGCCAAATTATAAGTCGGAGAACCTACAGCCGAAACAATTGGGCGCATAGACTTGTCCGGTTTATGAATTTTTGGCAAAGCATACAATTTTGGTAATAAGGGATTGGATACTTGCAATTTCCTCTTTAAAGAAAGATCAACAAGGGTGTTACATTCTTTTAGAGTTTTTTTAACGTCTGCTACCATCTTAGACAAAGGAACTTCTTTTTCAAATTTATGTAGGGGCCATTATCGATTAAGTTGTTAACTTTATCGTAATAGTCTTTTTTATCTAATATAACAACCTTATTTCCCTTATCAGCTTTTAGGTAGAAACAATCTTTGTTACTCAAACTCTTGACAATATTGTGCTCCTTGTTAAATTTTAATGATTTACTTGAAACGATATTTTTTGATAACTGATTTCTACAAGCCTCTCTTGTAAATACTTGAGAAGCCTCGGGTAAGTGCTGAATAGCAGTTTCAACACCAACGACGATTTAATCATAAATTTTTCTGCAAAAAATGATGATAAAACAGTGTTGAAACAGTTGAAGTTTTGACACAAAAACATTTCAAATTTATGATTTCAGTCCAATAACTATTTAGTCAACATGTTAATTTATGTCAATGATGACAGGTATTGATAATTTCGATTCCAAATATCTCAATAACCATTACTCGTAGCGATTTTTACCAAGAGACATTTTTTGCGTAAAAAACGTCGTAAATATACATTTTTTTACTCTGTAGTTTTATACAGGTACGGACGAAAAGTTATTACTCTTCAAACCAGTTAAAAAAATATGTAGGTGGTGCCTTCTACAAGTAGGAGTTATATATTGATATCAAAATTAAATTAATCATGGCTTGATTGCTACTTTTTCGGACTAGTGAAATGGACTCTTAAAAGATTTTGATCTTGTATCTCAAATTTCCTGCTTTTAAACATTTTGATTGCTTTTTCCAACTCAAAAAAGAGTTAAAAATAAATAAACGGGAGCGTAATGTAAAAGGCGTTTCAGTCGTTCTGGGCCGTAATGCGGTCCTGCAATTGCGTACGTGCAAATGTAAAACGCGACTGCACATTTCCTAAATTAGTTTGGGCCGCCGTTACCAGACGTACCAACTGCGAAAAAAGACCAAACAAAAATAAAACGGGGTTAAAAAAATGGGGAAATTCGTAAACGCAAACTGGCCGTGGCATTGCCGAGGAAATATGTCGCTGATTGCCGCTTTTTGGGCGCTTTTTAGAGCCAATTAGAGCTTCGCAGTTGTTGGCCAGCTTTTAGTTCTATACCTCTCTTTTTTTGTTTTTTTTGTACAAGAAATGTCATTTTGACTTTGCTTTCTTCTAAGATGTGGTTTGTACAGGGTGGGTCAAATTCGACGCTTTTAAATGGAAACAGCCTCCTCTATAGGAGATAGACGAAAACTAATATCGGTGTCTGGAGCTCAATTTTCATCAAAAACATGATGGAGAAAACCGCACATCAATATTTGTTACCGTTTCTGAGTTACGGGGTGTTTTTCAAAAATGTGCATTTTTAACAAATCGCTGTAACTTTTTTGCTATGGAAAATTTTGTATTTCTATGAAAACATTTCCAAAGCACCTTTTCACGTAGAATTTAATGGTTTAAGTATAATTTTTTTAAAATTAATAATTTAAGAGTTATCAACAGAAAAATTGATTTTTTATTTGGGACACCCCCTATATTTTTAATTAATTGAAAAGAATTTAAAATTACCTTTCCAAAAATATAGCACACTTGATATTTTGTTATCATCCCCTTCGAAATACAGAATTTTTAAAAGTTCGCCACTTTTAACTAGTAGGCTTTGGCCCCTTATTGATGATATGCGCTTAATGAAACTCGAAAACATATTTTTCTAACAAGACGACGCACCGCCTCTGAACGCTAAAGTTTTCAGCAAATTTTTGCAGCCAATTTTAAGAATAATTGAATAGCTAACCAAAATCCCAGCCGTTGGCCGTCGAGGCCGCCTGACTTAGTGCCCATGGATCTAATCCTATGGATATATTTGCGGAAGAATAAAGGTTCCTTATTCTTTCGTATAATCTAGAGAAGAATTAGAAATACTTAGCAGTTATAATAGGGTACCTATCACACCTCCTGAGTTAATGAATTCCGCGAGAAATGTTCAAAAACTGCCCCGTCTATCCATAACAGAAGACGGTCGATATGTCACAACACCTGTAGCAAAATCTCATGTCTTGGTTTGCTATTTATCTTTATTGTTATTAGATATAGTTTAAATGTGTTGATGTTGGTTAAATATACTTTAAATTGTTAGAAAATTCTGCATCTCTCATAGCAAATATTATTTTCGTTTTAATTGATGCTCACAGCTAGAATTTTTTTGCATTACAGCCGGTTCCGTTCAAAGCCTACTTATTTAAGCGGGCCGAATTTTTATATACTCTATATCTCGAAGAGGAATCGAGCAAAATATCAAATGTGTTATATTTTTGGAAAGGTAATTTTAAATTCTTTTCAATAAAGTAAAAATATACAGGGTATCCCATATAAAGAATCAAATTTTGTGATGATAATTCTTAAATTATTAATTTAAAAAAAATTATACTTAAACCATTAAATTCTACGTAAAAAGGTGCTTTGGAAATGTTTTCATAAAAATACAAAATTTTCCATAGCAAAAAAGTTACAGCGATTTGATAAAATACATATTTTTGGAAAACACCCCGTAACTCCGAAACTGTAACAGATATCGATATGCGGTTTTCATCATCATGTTTTTGACAAAAATTGAGCTCCAGACACCGATATTAGTTTTTGTCTATCTCCTATAGAAAAGGGTGTTTCCATTTAAAAGCGTCGAATTTGACCCACCCTGTACACTCAGATGCAAAAAACGCAACGGAACACTTTTTCAACAAAAAATTAAAATTGTTATATTTCTTTTACTTTTAACTTCATTTTTATAATTTTTTTTAAATATAAAATATAATTTTAATTTAAAATGTAATCAAAATTACTTCTTTATATTGTCAATCACGTCGTAAAAATTAATACTTTTTTGACATTTGAAAAGAAACTATATTTTTTAACGTTGATGTTTTTTTTACAAAAATCAACATTGAGTCGAAAAATAACTATATTTTTAAATAAACAAAAACACTATGCAAACACGAAATTTACAACTACTCCATCCATTTCGTTGCACTCTCACCTGCCATGTCCCCGTCTATACCTATCTCCCTCCAGCGCAAACCTCTTTAATCTAAATTAGGAAATCTTATCTCGGGTCTCGAGACTCCTTAATGAACCTCGCTACTATCTCTCCGGTTCATCGGACGTACGTCGCAGCTAGACTGCTACCTACAGGGCCGGATATTCGCTACGAAAGGGCCTTCCATTCAACTATGGGCCCTTTGTGGATTCGCAGGGGTGTTTTATTGTATGGCGAAGGTACAATGGACACAGAGCGTGCGTTCGTATTTTCACACCTCGGAGAAGTGCTTGAATGGCCGCCTGGGGCCTTTGTGGTTTATTTCTTCGTGCATTGAGTCGTTAAGTAATGAAAAGAGAGGTGTTTTAAGTAGATTTTAATTACGGTGCGTTCATAATGTAGTCGTGTGTTGCCCAGGCTTGCTCTAGATACCGAAAAATACATTATTAAAACAGATTAAACGAAGATATCCTTGCATTTGTAGCTTGCGATTGGATGGGGACTTTAGAACAAGGGTAAATAAATACCTTGGTCCTTATTTTTTCTTTAGGTTGGTAAATATATAATTTTTTTTCTGGTAGATATACAAGGTGTCCCAGTCTAAGCGTGCATTAGGAGTTTCTAGAAAACTACAATATCTAGATCGGAGATTTTTTACACATCAGTGTTTCACAATGGTATCTATCGATTAAAAATATTTACAATATGAAAAAAAAAATATATGTATATAAAATTGTTTTCTACTTCCGGAAATACCGGAAGTAGAAAAAAAAAATTTATTTTTTATCGCATACTTAAATTGTTCTTAAAATTTTTATAAATTTTGCTATTTAACAGTTTTTTGAGAAATATACAGGGTGGCCCATCGAAAACGTTCCGCAAGGCATAACGGCTAGGGTATTTTTTTCGTTAAACCAAACCAAACCAAATCCAAAAACACGTCAATTTTATTTGTAAGGGGGACAAATTTTGGCCTAAAAATTATTGCAAAATCAAAAAAAAACGCACACTTCTATCTTCGCTAATAACGGAGATACTGTATGATTTCAACTAAAATGGGACACCCTGTATTTGTACCATAAAATAATATATCAATATTTTAAGGTGCCTGTGAGTGTATTTGTTTTCAAATATAGCTTAAAAAAGTGTACAAGCTTATAAACATGTACAAAAAGAAAAAATAATTATTCTATCCATGCAAACATCAATCGCTCACGTTTATGAGCGGTTAAACGTGTGCTCAATCATTGTTACATATCCCTTCATTTTTTTTTCATATCAGTTCCTGAATTATGACCCGTTATACGTAATTTCCACTCTATCAAAAAAATATTTCGACATTTTTTGATGTTTATAGTGGACGTTTATGTCGATATATTAAAACATGAAAAAACAACAAACAATTGTCCTTGCGTTTCATATTACGAAAAATTATGGTATAGAAATATTTTTCGCAATAATTCGTAATAATAAATAAAGTGAATGATATTGAAATTTTTTCGTCGATTTATATCCCGCAAATTCAATTCCGCTTTTTTATTTATAAATTTTTCGTTGAAATCGAATGAATAATGTTTTTAACAAATTAGTATTCCGTTTCTAGTGATTTTTTCGATTTGTATGTTGGTTTGACTATGGACGAGTTTATTCCTTTTTTGAGTTTTTTTCAAGTGATGAAAATATCATCCGAATGAATGATAATTGTTGAAAGCGCTTTTGTGGGGCGTTATTATATTATTTTCGTAAAAGAGTTTATCAAACAATGAAATCCAATAACATAAAAATTGAATTTGTATTCTCATTTCAGTTATTTTTATTTTTAATCATAGATACGTATAGTTTACGTCCATAAAAATATTTTAAAATTTTTGCTCTTATATTTTTTTTACTTTTTATGTTTTTTTATTGAAAAAAAATTAAAATTGAAAAATGAGCACCTTAAAACTTTGAGGTATTTTAAAGTTTAATATATTTTGTTCTAGTGGGCCGATTTTGATGATTTTTTAAGCAGTATGTAGCCAAATTATCTGACTTTTTAGTATATCTTTCTAAATTAAAAATGAAACTCTCCATCTGTTAATTATACGAGAGAAAACAAAATGTTTATATTTTGGTGAAAGTTTGAAACACCCTGTGAATATGTTAAAACAGCAAGAAATTTAAAAATCATTTTATCATCTAGATACATCCTTTCTCGATGGTTTGTTTTTTGGTTCATCTCATTAGCTTTATTTTTGTTGGAAACATTCGCTTTTGAAGAAGACTAAAATTTTTTCGTAATTTTTACATTAAGATCATGCCTTTTCTTTTGGGCCTAGTCAACACATCTGGTCCTGAGGCAGGCCTTCTTGACATGAGATTTGCTTCATTTAATCAGAGTAAGTAAACCGCCGAGTAGCAACAGTCCCATTTTCAATTTTCTTTGCGGCTGCACGAAATAAGTAGGTTATCTGTCATATGAAGAAGCGAAGTTGCCACTGTTGCCATTTATCAAATATCTCTATATACTTTATTTCAAGTATACCTCAGGCAAAGAATCGTTTTTTTTAAATTATTTATTAGCTGTAAGATATTTTATACATTCAAATTTAGAAATAAGGATAAAGCAAAACAGAAAAAATATGTATAAAACTTTATAATTAATTCCACTTCAAATTATGAGCAGTGTATACCATGTTTATAGGACCACTTCATAAGTTGAGTAGTTAAATACGTAGTCTATCTGTCAAACACGTCAAAAGAGAGAGAAAGAAAATTTGGTCACACCACATCAAAAGAGCCGACGGTTTCTGTCGCTACTCGGCGATCTACTTACTCTGATCTTCTTCGTATAGTCCGTTAGTTAATATGTACGTTCCTTAAGTGCAATTCATTATCAATTTGAAAAGCTGACAAACGGCGGTTTCTTAGCGATAAACTTACAATAAGTCGGTCATCTCGATTAGAAGTTATCATACGAGATTCCTGGACGTCTAGATTGACGTCCTCATGGACTTGGTCATAATTCAAAAACCACTTAATACACTCTATGGTATTAAAATATTTTTGAAACCGGAATTTTATAGCAAATTCACTAACTAAACAAATATAGATATATATTTGACTCACCCTGTATATCTATAAAAATAGTTTTGAAATGAGAACTACCATTAAACACATATTTTGTAAAAAGTTTCAAGTGAAAATCTCAAATAGGAAAACTGATACAGAGCTTTTCCGGAATGTGGAGCCATCTTGTATGTATGCATTTGTACAGGGTGGCGTCTCTCATACGCCGTGGAGGCTCCAAGGAGAACGGCAGTTTGTATTGAACTGAAATTTTGTGAGCATATCTAGGTAAATTCAGAGCACTTTTAGAAAATATACAGAGTTCTACAGGGTGTCCCCCAAAAAAATTACTTATCAAAGTTGTGTTTTTTGTAATGGAACGCCCTATATATTAATTGATTTTCGGATTCTGGAAGAAAAATAAAGGTGAGTTTTATAAGAGAAGTATATGACTAAAATGTAAGGTTTTTGACATATTTAACATTTTCTAGAAATAAAGAACAAATTTTAAATTACAATAAAAGCTACCTAAATTGGAATTTACCCGGTATAGCCTAATATGTAGTTAAATTAACTATTGTACTTTAAATCAAATTAAGAATTGATCCAAAAAGTTATACAGGTTGAGACAAAATTAATTGAACATTGGTCACCTTTAAAAGAATGTTACTCTTTTATTTTAAATCGAACACCCAGTATATTATTCCTATATTCAATGAAGAATTCATGTCTCTTCAAAATACCATGAAGGTTGCCTACCCCTCAAACAAGGATTTTCCTTGATATTTTCATTTACATTATTTGATCTTTTTTGAGTAGATCTATATTATTTGATAAAATCTAGGTGGCTGTGACATGCCAGATGTTATTTCAACATAGCTGTCTAATTAGTCGAATTTTAACAACTAGTTATAATTTTGTGTCAGTTAAAACAAAAAAATTTCTCAGAAATTTGCCGAAAATGCAAACAAATCCTACAGCAGAGAGAATTGATATGATTCTATTAGTTGGTGAATGCAGTGTGCAGTATATTGAATGTACACTGCATTCACCAATTAACAGAATACCTAAATGCTCCTGCGTTTATCTAGTCTGGGTTTTTATGGCGATATGTTAAAGACAGTGTTTACAATACTCCAACTATTATCGATAACATGAGAAAAATTATTGTAGCTGCTTTTCGAGGTAGAACTCCACATATGCCTTTTAAAATGAAAAGATCCTTTTGAAACGACAATCATTTTATGCAGTAAACAGGAAAGGAAGCATTTTGAGCAATTGATTTCATCTAACTAATTTTTGTCACATAATTATAGGTTTATATCTAGTTTTAATTCTGTAATAATTAAAATATGTTTTAAACGTGTATCTTTTTATTACCGTTGAATATTTTATTTTACAATCTTTAATTTTTGTTAAATTAACATAAGGTATATCACACAGCCACCTAGATTTTTCCAAATAATAAAGATCTAATAACGCAAAATCATAAAAGTTAAACTATCTAGAAAAGTCTTTGTTTGAGGGGTAGGCAACCTTAATAATATTTTGAAGATATATAAATTACCCATTGAAAACCGGAAAAATATACTGGGTGTTCCATTTAAAATAAAGGAGTAACTGCTTTTAAAAGTGACTAATGTTCCGTATTAATTTTGTCTCACCCTGTATATCTTTTCGGGTCAAATTTCAATTTGGTTTAACATACAATGGTTACTGAAATTAAAAATCAGGCTATACAAGGTCAACTAAAATTTAGGTAGCTGTTATCGAAATTTAAAATTTACTCTTCATTTTCACAAAATGTGAAATATGTCAAAATCCTTAGATTTTAGGTATATGCTTCTTTAATAAAACTCTCCTTTATTTTTTTCCTAGAATCCGAAAATCAATTAATATATAGGGTGTTCCATTAGAAAAAACATAACTTTGATGTGCAACTTTTTTTGGGGACACCCTGTATAATTCTATATATTTTTATAAAATGCTTTCAGTTAACCTACATATTCTGCCAAAATTTAATTTCGATATAAACTACCGTTCTCTTTGGAGCTTCCGCGGCGTATGAGAGGCGCCACCTTGTATATGAGTGTTTATTTAAATACTAAAGTGAAAGCAACGAAAACATTGTTTATTAAGTTATATTAACATTTAATATGTTTATTAAGAATACAATGCAAAAAGTTTTATAAAAATTCGTTCACAGTAAATGCATTCCGAGGTTTGTATCCCATAAGGGCTTAAAGCACTCCACTATATCTGCAAAAACGACGACGATATTGGACTTCCTTGCACTAATGTGCCACCCTGTATGTAAAATTACGAGAACCAAATATGTGATTCAAACCGAACAAAAAACAACCAAACCATGGGATAGGCAAAAACACAATCAAAAACCATGTCAATACCGGCTAGGCGTGTCGAATTGAACATTTCCCGTCATTTTTCTGTCGTAAAATAGCTACAGCCCGACGAGTCTATTAAAAACTTTGTGAAAATTCGTTTCTGCTCAACGCAGTTTCGACGTACACGTTTTACGAGAATTTTTTGTCTCTGCTTCGATCATTTTTTATCGTATCGTCATTCACCACTTTCTCTGTTTCGCTCGTACGTCATCATATCCGTTTCAATCATCGGAAACGAGCATTTTTTCTTCGATTTGGTTTGGTTTGATTGTTTAGGAAATTAGCAATCAAAATTCGAAAAAAAAAATAGATAGAAATGCGTCCGAAAGTGAATGGATTTTTTGGTTAAAATAAAAAGCTATCCAAAATGATTGAGTTAGGGATGAATCGTTGAATAGCTGTTCCGATTTTCTTCATTTGGTTGGAACTAAATTTAAGAAATTGAAATATTTATAAAAATTCACAGATCTCGCACCTTACGCAAGCATCCATAGACTTAAAATAAAATATAGACTGAGCATTTCATTCATAAATAGCTGGAACATGCGGTCAGACAACGTCTTGTTATTGTTGTGTTATTGTTTTAGGTTATAACGAGTGCGACACGAGCGATAGATAGGTTGTCTCTGTCATAACGGTCGTTCTCTGACGACTCTGCCGAGAAACACAACACTGTCTTTCGTTTCTCAAGTACACCTGAACTCTCCGTATCATAGCCGGGTAACTTTTTTATTTTAATGAAGCTATAATTAAATTAAAAATATATCGTATTTAAATATTTTATTAAGATTTAGGACAGGTTTTTTGAATAAAAGTTTAGAAAAAAACGTCTCGTTTAGAAAAAAATATAAATATAAAAATAAAAAATTACATAAATTAGGATTGATTGACGCATTCAATTGTTTTTGGTCACTTCCTGTTTCACCGGAAATGAATATAACTTTTAATTTTTAAATGGCACCCTCGGTATATTTCTACTTTATTCGATAGAAAATGATAACAATTTAATTTTTAATAATAATATTGATTTCTGAATAGAATGACATAGCATAATATGTCAACTTTTGACATTTTCGCATATGGTTTAATTGTAATTGTAACACACGGTTCATAACGACAATTTGACTCGAAATACCAAGTGTGTGGTATCAATATATTCATAAAAAAATGCTTTTTCCAAATATGCTAATGAGTCTCCCTTGTTCCTTCTTAAAACTACGATTTGTACATCTTTTAACCGGCCTAAACAAGACACGAAACCCATTAGACGATCAAAACTATTTTTCCAAGGCTCCTTGATTAAAACTTAGTGTTTTTAACAACACCATGGCACCCTAGATTGAAATTTAAAATACGATTTGTTTTTAAGCGACAATGTCAAAAGTTGACATATGATAGTCATTCTATTCAGAGTGTCATTTTTTATCGAATAAAGTAGCAATATACCGAGGGTGCCTTTAAAAATCAAAAGATGTAATCATTTCGGTGAAACAGGAAGAGACCAAAAACAATTGAATACGTCAATAAATCCTAATTTATGTCATATACCTACTAACATACAATTTTTTTTGTATCTGAAAAAATAAAAAAGTTATAGGGGTGAGCCACTTTTGAGACGACCCGGTATCTTAAAAAATATTGTTTCATAATGTAATATCATTTTAAAATTCTTGTATGTTATTTTAGATTCTGAAGATAATTTTAGAATAAACCGGAATATATTTTTAATAAAAACATTATTAATTATTAACAGTGTTATAATTATGATTTTGTTACAATGTAAGTAAGTCAATATTGTAATGTAAGAGAAAAAATTCAGATTTTACATTTTACTAAAATATTATCTAAATAAGCGCCTTTCTACAACAACGCCACTGACTCCTAATGGGTAAATTGAGAGTTGCCAACCGGTCGAAAGTCGTTTCAAGACTTAATTGGATTATTTAAGTCAAATTTCTTGCAAATTAGGCACTGGCGAACCATATTTTATAGTTCTTGAACAGAAAAAGTCAATAAAATAAACACTTAAGGACTACAAGCTAAGAAAATGCGTTAATACAGCCGGGGAGATAGCGGCAACAAAGCTTCACCGCACACGTGCAACACATTACTACAAGGTAATAAATGAATGAATAGGCTCCCTCGCCTCTAATCGGTGTTGTCATATTGTAAAGAACTTATCCTTTTTAACAGTATCCGACTTATAATTTAGTAGTATAAGGACTATTTAATACATCTCTGGAATATTAAAACCTACTTTATTAAACTGTAGTATTAATATCTCAATATATGTGTATAACAAGAAAAAAAATATTGATAATATTAAAGACGTGACAACATAGGCTGGATGAGGAAGGCTCGGTCGACTGTACCCAGAAGTAAACATGAGTCTATATTTTATTTTAAGTCTATGCAAGCATCCTATTTATTGAATATACAGGGTCCGGCAATAGTGCGTCGGGCATCTGTAGCTCCTAGAATAAAAAACTTGAGAATTTTGTTTAAGTGCAAACCTAAACTATGTACCAGGATGTATTTAAGGATGTATTTTAACTTCTATAGGGTGGCTCAAAAAAGTGCGAGTGGACCTTGATGATTTTTTTTTAAATGGAACACCCTGTATATTATTGCATTTTTGGCTTCCTTTCGGGTCACTTTACATAATCCTAAGATATGAATAAACATATTTTAATAGTTTGCGAGATAGTAAAAAATAAATCAAAAATATATATTTTACAGCCCTTCTTAAAAAAATTATTAAAAATACAAGAAACGTTCTGCAATCAAAACTATATTAGGTATTTACTTTAGATGGTCTATACTTACTTTGCTATAAATATGAAAATCGTAAATTATACAGGATATTCAAAATTCTACGCCAAACATACTAAAATATAAAATAATTTTTCTTGGTTTTTTAAATGGAACACCCTGTATATTATTTTCTCAATAGACGGAGAATTAAAAAATGAACATTTTTTGTATTTAGAGTATTTCAAAATTTTTAACAGTTTCGCAGATATTTGCGGTTTTATATTTTATATGGCATTTTCCACAGTAAATTTTTATCAAAGCTACCTAATGATTTTTTTTCGTATTTTACCATTGAAAGCGCCATATGAAATAATACTGCGTGTATCTGCGAAACCGTTAAAAATTTTGAAATACTTTAAATACAAAAAATGTTCATTTTTTTTTACTCTCCATCTAATAAAAAATAATATACAGGGTGTTCCATTTAAAAAAACAAAGAAAAAATATTTTATATTTTAGAAAGTTTGGCGTAGAATAGTAAACATCCTGTATGATTTACGATTACCATATTTCTAGCAAAGTAAGAACAGACCATCTAAAGTAAATACCTAATATAGTTTTGATTTCAGAACAGTTCTTGTATTTTTAATATTTTTTTTAAGGAGGGCTGAAAAATATATATTTTTGATTTATTTTTTAATTAATATCTCTGAAACTATCGAAATATATTTATTCATATCTTAGGGTCATGTAAAGTGATCTGAAAGGAAGCCGAAAATGCAATAATATACAGGGTGTTCCATTTAAAAACATCATCCAGGTCCGCACACACTATTTTGAGCCACACTATAGAAGTTAAAATATTTTCCTGAAATACATCCTGGTACATAGTTTAGGTTTGTACTTAAACAAAATTCTCAAGTTTTTTATTCTAGGAGCTACAGATGCCCAACGCACTATTGCCGGACCCTGTATGTATCTGACACAACATTTAAGTTTTCATTTTTCTGCTTTCGATATACAGCTTTTACTTTGTTTATGATCTGATTCTTCTGATTTTTTTTATGACACTAACGAATATTTAGTTGTTGGTAGAGTATTTGCCTGTAGTTTACCTTGCCTATAATTACGACATTTTTCTGCGTTTGTTATACAAGCATTCTTATCTTCCCTTTTTTCTTTTTTGTCAAACTGTAATTATTTATGAGCGAAACCTCATCCTCCTTTTAATTTATATCGTTAGATTTTGTGATTTTTTATTCAGGTACGCTTTGACTGACATTGTCCGATTCTTTTTTATCAGAATCATGTCATATTATGTCAACTTTTGACATTGTCGCTTAATAAAAAATTGTATTTTAAATTTCAATCTAGAGTGCCATGGCTATGTTAAAAACACTAATTCTTAATCAAGTAGCCTTGGAAAAATAGATTTGATCGTCTAATGGTTTTAGTGTCTTGTCCTGGCCAGTTAGAAAATGCTCAAATCGTATTTTTAATAATATCTGAATTCTTTAAAATAGAACGAGGGTTGCTCATTAGCATATTTAGAAAAAGCATTTTTTTACGAATAATTTGATGCCACACACTTGGTATTTCGAGTCAAATTTTCGTTACGAACCTAAGAAGTTATAATTTCAAATAAACCATATGCGAAAATGTCAAAAGTTGACATGGTATGTCATTCTATTCAGAGTGTTATTTTCTATCGAATAGAGTAAAAAAATACCGAGGGTACCATTTAAAAATCAGAAGTTGTAGTCATTTCCGGTGAAACAGGAAGTGATCGAAAACAATTGAATACGTCAATCAATCTAATTTATGTCATATACTAACATACCAAATATCGTTATTTTAACTAAAAAAATAAAAAAGTTATAGAGGTGAGCCGCTATTAAAAAGCACCCGGTATGTCAACATGAATAAAACAATTACCTAAACGTGGCAAAAATAATTTATATTTCTTTGAACATTTTGAACTTTTGAACTCATGGCGCTATATTTTAACTTTAACTCTTCTATACCAGAAATAATTTTTGTACCAGGATTGCTTAATTAGACTTCAATCAATTTCAACACAATTTCATTTCTCCATTAATTATTATCTTTGAATAAGAAGACTAAGGAAGGAGCATAATGCTATCCATGTATTCATGCATGGTGGGCGGAAAAAGCAGTCTAGGGTGGGGATCCTTGACAGTTCTGTTTGACGATTCATTTGACACATTTGAATTTGACTTGAAATTTTGTGGATTTGTCAGTCTTTACGGAGCCTATTTTATGTTATTTATTATTTATTCTACTACTGATAGTTGTATAAAGGTAGTAAATCTAGATGGAAATTGTGGCAGAACTTAAATTAACAGTGCCACTATCGCGATTTATCGAAAAAGACTCTAAAATAGTTGGTTGTGTAGCGTGCGGTAGATCTTGAGATCAAAAATTGAGCGAAATAATTGAACAACTTTTCGCTAGTAAGTGACTATATAATATACACATACGTGTAGTAAACCGATCATTTATGAAATTCACTTAAATTAACTAAATTATATATTTTTCTTGCATTTTAGCTTTTATTTATTACTTGTCAAAGATTAGATGTCAAAGAATTTAGATACGTTAATTTGACTTACCTGCTTCAGTAGCGTATCGGATGTTTGTGTTAATAAATACTTATTATAACTTATCTATTTTATTAGAATTATATTTTTATAGCAATTTTAATAACTACCAACATTTATTCACAACGTAAAATAAAACAACAAATTATTGAGTCTACCCCACGTCTACCCTACATCATAGTTTTACATTTTTTAAATAAAATTAGAACGACACTGATAAACCGGAATTTAAGTCGGCCATATTTGAGGCCCATCGCGGTGATGGTGGAAGATTTTTGATATGCTCCTTCCTTAGTCTTCTTATTCAAAGATTATTATAGGTAATAATAATTCTCCAAAAGTCTATAAAATAGTTTCTAGAATTTACTAAAAATAGATTAAATCGTTTATTTTATAATCTTTATGAATAATTCCAAAATAAAGACATATTTATGTAACAAACATTTGTCACATTGTAGAAGATTTGTACGTTACACGAAAAAAATTATTTTTTTATCTAATAATAGCCCTTATCAAATAAATTATATCAAAACACAAACAAAGCTCATTTTTCAAAACGTTTATTTTGTTTGATATCGTCAAACGTCACGGAAGTATTTAAAAAAGAACACGGCCTTTTTATTATTTACCCTTATTTTCCATGGCCTACTATGTCGATGTCACATAGTTTTTCTCTACCCTTGATATTTATTAGATATGCGTGACTTCCAGCCTTTCCAAAAGAAACACAACCCCCAAAAAAGAAGAAAAGGGTGATTCTGTTGACTTTTTTTAAATCTATAACCAAACTTTTTCTGTTTTATTCTAGATTATAAATATCACGAGGTTTATAAGAATTTATATGAACTTTCATGTCATAAATAGAATATATAGGGTGTCCTTATTAGTGAAGATAGAAGGATGCGGTTTGCACAAACCTGTCCCACTTTTTTTGCCAAACGAAAGATGCTACAAACAAAATTTTCATAGCTCTTTTTGTTTCTGAGCTACGGGGTATTTTTAAAAATGTTGAAATTGGTGATACTCCTGTATCTCTGTTATTACGAAAGGTATCGAGAAGGTGAAAACTATTTATTAGTGATGGGATAATTAAAATTAAAAATCATTCATAATTCGATTATGAAAATAATCGTCATCATCCGATTATCGAAAAATAATTCATTTTTTTTTAATGAATGACAAAAAAATATAATCGCATCGTTTGCGATGACCAACCAATACGAGTAGTCGATGTTTCGGCGGTATTGTTCGGTCATCTCCTTCATTATCGCTATCGATATACTAATAGAGACTGAGAGAGATACAAACAAAAACAACCCGATGCGCTATTGATAATTCGAGTGTTTGTTTAACCTGTTGTAACGTTTTTAGTTCGTTAGATGTCTTTTTTATTTATATAATATGATGTCTGGCCTATCATCACCGGATTCCGTATCGTTCAGGCCTGATAATTTATTTGGCACGCTTGGCGTAATTTTTACGTTCCCTAGTCGCCAACCCTGCTATCGTTTCACTGTTCTGTGGAGGCGCGCGCTGTCAAGATCCTTGTTATATATCAAGGCGGCTCTCCGCGCTTAACCTCACTCTTGTTTACCCGACTTTTAGAAATGGTAATAATTTAAATCTTGCTGCAAAATCTGAATCAGCTGCCATTTCGAAGCTACAGGGTAGAGTTTTGGATTGACCCACCTTAACTCGTATTTGTATTTTGCTGACACGTTGGTGTACTTTTGCTGTTGTCCTCCAGAATGTTAAATGGAAGAAAGGACAGTTCTTTTGTTTATTATTGAGCCCTCGGAAGTGTTTCGAGGGTCTTATGGACGTACATTATCTTATGGACGTACATTGTCTTATGGACGCACTGTGTCCAAGGTACGGGTAGTGTTTCCCTGTACCGTTATCTTATGGACGTACATTATATCTTATGGACGTACATTGTCTTATGGGCGGACTGTGTCCAAGGTATGGGCAGGTGTCCCATATCTATGTATTGATTCCAAGGTTCGGGCATTATCCAAGGTCCTAGTAGTGTTCCAAGGTACGGGTAGTGTCCCCATATTGCCACAGTATGGATACAGTGTAAGCCCCATGCTGCTTCGCTCCCATATCTAAGTAGCTACGGCTGTATTGATTCATGGTGTCCTCATTCTGGCCCCTTTTGTTGTTTTGGCCAACAGGATCGCCGACAGACAGTACAGAGATGCGAGCCCACATCACGCTGTTACTGTTTGAAGCAAGATTACATAAAGAACAGCTAAGTGTAGATTTAAGTTCTAGTTTTACATTTAACATTTAAAACATTTTCAGTCTTAAACAATAACGTACATCTCTTAAGTAATATCGTACAGACTATGTTTAGTGGTTAGATTGTTAAGAACGTTCATGTCGATTTAATATTTAAAATATGATTTTGATCTTAGGTTTCATTACATTACGTCTTGTAATGGTATTACTTTTATAGATATTTAGTACAACTCTTAACACCACTTTCTTTGACATATAACCACTATATATTTATTAGAATTCTACAATGTCATGTACCAGCAAAGAACATCATGAAATATAGTCATTAGTTTTAAGTAATATACAACTGTGTTTTCTTTCTCTGTACATGCCTGGCGCCCAATATCTATTTTTTTTTGTTTATTGTTATTAATTAGTTTTCTTTCCAGTGAAATACCTTATCCACGACTGCTCTACCAACGAAAAGCTGCCCTTCGCAGTGGTAATGTTTTAAAAAAAAACGCTACACTGTTTTAATTTAACTACAGAGGTTATGACGACAGAAGTTTCTACTTACTTCTACGTCCCACTAGTCAACTTGCATAACCAACAATGTTGCCGTTTGCTGTCACCGTATTTTATGAACAGGTTTAAGAACGGCGGAAAGTAGTGCCGAGCTATAGCTAATTTTGCAAGAGTAGCTGTGGATCCATTGGTAAGGCCGTCGCTTTTATTTTTGTTTAGATTGCACGCGAAATACCCGACCGATTATCGTTTATGCGCGTGCAGAACTGCGAAATTAAGGGACAACAAACGGCAACGTTGGGTATGCGAGTTGACTAGTAGGACGTAGAAACTAGTCGAATTTCGAATAATGTGAATCGAGTGATGAATTATGGGTGATGACCTTGCCACGTTGCAAGTGCACCCTTGAGAATTGATTTCAATATGAGTGATTTATAATTCGATTATTAAAATAATACGATTTTTCCCATCACTACTATTTATTGTAGAACTTTTTACGTAGAATACAGTGGAATACAAATGGAACACCCTGTATATTCATAAATCATATGATCTGGCTTGGTATGAGCTTTTTATTTTCACTATTAACTCTAATATTTAAAAAAAATCATTAAAAGATCATTTTTAGTAATAAGCATTATTAAAAGTATACTGCTGTCTGTGTCTATTGTTTTATTTTGGGAACCACTCGAATATATTGGGAGCCACTTGGGAATATATTCTTGATATATCGGGAAAAAAGACCCTACCGCTATCTATAAATCTTGGAAGCTATCTTACAGAAACTTTTAGAGGATATTCCTTTAGTTCATTTACGTTACCTTTACTTCAATATTTGCGAGTAATGTCATTTTGGCTTTTGAGTTAGAGGTGTAGAGTTCGTGAACGAACTAGTTCCAATGAACTATTTCGACTCCGGAATGAAAGGAACTAGTTCCTGGTTTCTCAAAGAACTAGTTCCTCAGGACCTATTCCGAAATCGAGAATGTGGCCGATATAGAATGATATGCGACGGCGATGGATCGGCTAGCGCGCATAGCCCGATGGTAGGCAGGAGTGGGAATTGCCAGCCGCACGTTATCGGATCCGGACTTAGAGGAACTAAACTAAATAAAAGACTAGTTTACGTACGTACGAATCGGGCCAGCGCGATCGATGCTAGGCAGGAGTGGGGAGTGCCAGCCATATGCCGTATGTTATCGGATCCGGAACTAGAGGAACTAAATAAGACTAGTTTACGTATGGATCAGCCAGCGCGATTGATGCTAGGCAGGTGTGGGGAGTGCCAGCCGTATGTAATCGGATCCGGACATAGAGGAATTATTAAAAGACTAGTTCACGGGAATCTATTCAGTCGGCAGATCCGAGATATAATACAAGGCGACGACGATGGATTCGGTGAATTACCACAGAAAATTGTCGTGGATACTGTCTTTGATTTTTAGTTTGTTTTTTAAATATTTTATGGGAATGTTTCACTTTAGGTCCCTAAAATTAAGAAACATCTTATAAAACGAAGTAGATATTCTGAATTTTTAGACAAAAACAAAAAGCTTGAAGTGAGAAAAAATGCAATTTTTCGTAAAATTTTTGTAATATTTGCTCTAATTGATTTGTGATATAGTTTTTTAAACTCTCATTTGAGTTTCTTTTTTATATTTTTTATCTGCAATAAAACTTACCTATAAGAGAAATTAAAATAACTTTCGTTGCACATCATAATACGACCACCAGCAGTTCCTTGGGAGGAACTAGTTCCTTAGCTCTAGTTCCTCCAGAGGAATAGTTCCTTGAACTAGGTCTTTAGTTCAAAATAGTTCCCGACTAACATTGACATCACCCTTGCTTGCTAATGCGTTTCGTTGTCAGTCAGAACTATTTACAGTATGATCTGTATAATTTTTATAATGTACGGAGATATAACGAGACGTGTAATTGTGTATGTTAAAAACATATAGGTAAGTTTTATTGCAGATAAAAAAAATAAAAAAACTCAAATCAGAATTTAAAAAACTATATCACAAATCAATTGGAGCAAATATTACAAAACTTTTACGAAAAAATGCATTTTCCCTCACTTCAAGCTTTTTGTTTTTGTCTAAAAATTCAGAATATCTACTTCGCGTTTTATAAGATATTTCTTAATTTTAGGGACCTAAAGTGAAACATTTCCATAAAATATTTAAAAAACAAAGTAAAAATCAAAAACAGTATCCACGACAATTTTCTGTGGTAATTACGCCGCGCCGGCTGTGGCAATAGACAATCCATCGTCGTCGCCTTGTAATATATCTCGGATCTGCCGACTGAATAGATTCCCGTGAACTAGTCTTTTAATAGTTCCTCTATGTTCGGATCCGATAACATACGGCTGGCACTCCCCACGCCTGTCCTAGCATCAATCGCGCTGGCTGATCCATACGTAAACTATTTTATTTAGTTCCTCTAGTTCCTTTAGGTCCGGATCCGATAACATACGGCATACGGTTGGCACTCCCCACTCCTGCCTAGCATCGACCGCGCTGGCCCGATTCGTTCGTACGTAAACTAGTCTTTTATTTAGTTTAGTTCCTCTAGGTCCGGATCCGATAACGTACGGCTGGCACTCCCCACTCCTCGGGCTACGCGCGCTAGCCGATCCGTCGCCGTCGCATATTTTTCTATATCGGTCACAGTCTCGATCCCGGAATAGGTCCTGAGGAACTAGTTCTTTGAGAAACCAGGAACTAGTTCCTTTCATTTCGGGGTCGGAAGGTTTCATTGGAACTAGTTCGTTCACGAACTACACACCTCTACTGTCAATACCTTGTTTCTGTAGGGCTTCTATTATTGCCTTAAGACATATCGAAAAGTTGCCTTAAGACATATCGACGAGTCGAAAGCCTTCTCGAAGTGTGTAAAGGCTATGGTTGGTGGAACTTCGTATTCTTTTGTTCGGCAGTTTCTCTTAGTACATGTATGTGGTCAATCGTGCTGAAACCTTCTAAAGCCTGCATGTTCTCGTGGTTGTGCAGAGTCTAGCGTGTTTTGTATTGCTAGGATATTCTATATTAATTTTAATTGTATTTTTTAGATATTGTTAATAATCGTAAAATCTTAAGCATAAAATATAAATGAAACCACTAATTTTGACGTTCTGAATGAAGCTTCAGACCTAAAAAATCACAAAATAGAATCACCCAAAAAATCCCCACATATAACTCGCTTTCCTCGGAAAGGATTCCCCGTTTTCTTTTTTTCTATTTGGGGGGAATTGAATTATATTTATTTGGGGAAAAACTGGCATCAGGGAAAGTGTATAAATTTTCTCCGGTTGATTTTTATTGTCTTGTCCTGCGTCGTTTAGACTAAGTGAACGGTCCAATAAATTCCACGAAAAATGGAGGGAAGAAGTGGAAATGGAGAGAATGGCAAAGGAAAAAGTCGTGCGTGAGCATGTGATTTTGTTTATTTTACGACGGACTTCCTTTGATGAGATTTATAATTTTACGTTTTTCTTTACTAAAATAGAGAAAAAATATATAGAAGAAATATTGATTTAGTATGTATTTTCAAAATCTGTCATTTTATAAAGGCCTATTTTTGTTAAGAATAGTATTAAATATTAGTTATCTGATTTGCAAATTATTTATATATGCTTTCTTTTTATTTTATATGTTACGGCAAAATAAAACACTAATTCAACACTATACATCAAGGCATCAAAAATTAATAAACGTAAAGATAATATTAACAGAGATAATGGTCAGATCCTTCCAGTTCTCTGTTCCTATTGCTCCAGTCTCGATAATTAATTATTACGGTCAGTGGTAAGGGGTTTGGTTGGTAGATCTCGATAAAAGAAACATATTGTTTTTCCTTTGGAAATTTCCAAAAAAAATATTTTTTTCTTAAATTTTGAGAACCACTGGATCTTTTCTGGGTTTTCTTTCTTGTAAATTTAATCTACTACCTATGTTGCCATATTATCGAGAAACTATGTTTATTAACTAAAAACTAAAAAAACTTCCAAAAATTCTTCAAAAAATTCAAAATTTTCAAAATTTTTCTTTCGCGAATAATACCTCATAATCGTATCATCTCATTATATTTCTCCTGATTTCTACTTTATTCGATAAAAAATGACACTCTGAATAGAATGACATATCATATATCAACTTTTGACATTTTCGCATATGGTTTATTTGAAAGTGTATCATGTGATTCATAATGACAATTTGACTCCAAATACCATGTGTGTGGTACCAAATTAAAATACTTTAAATTTAATCTAATACCTATGTTGCCATATTATCAAGAAATTATGTTTTTTAACTAGAAACTAAAAAAATTCAAAAATTTTTTCAAAAAATTTCGAATTTTCAATTTTTTTTTGCGAAAATAACCTCATAGGCGTGTTTCTGGGTTGAACTATATTACCAGTTAAAATATTTGCACTTATTTCTGGGACACCCTGTATAAACACTCAATTTGTAGATAATAGTTTAGTTTTAATCACCTGCTGATGAGGCTAACATGTCGAGTGCAAAAGTAAAGTGTTTTGTTGTGGTGAATTAGTGCTTTATTTTGCTGCTTATTTTGTGCTTTATTTTGCTGTTGTAACACTAAGGTTCCAGTCACCAGTTGTAATATACAGGGTGCTACAAATTCGGGGTACGAGCATTTATTTGGGCATATTAATATTTAATCTATTTATCGTTATAATACTGTGTGATGAGCTTTAAAACTTAATAATGACGTGTTGTAAAATATTGAATACGGAAAATCAAATACAGAAAAATGATATTAAAATAAGTAATATAGTGCTAAAATGGATTGGAAATGGTGGAGCAGTATAATGGCCAGTGAGGTTCCTGGACAGACTAGAGAAAACGAAGTTGTAGAAGTTGATTTATTTATAATAGGATTGATACTATTAGATCGTGCATTGAGATTTCAAATTCATATTACAAAAAGTTAAAAATAATATCTTTAAATTGTTGACCTGGAGATTTATTTAATTGAATCTCTCAATTGGCTCAATTTTCCTTATTCTGTATTAATTAGCTCTCATGAATATTGTTGCGATTTGATTAATCAGGTTAAATATTTTAAAAAAGCAGAGCCGGACTGAAATTATTTTAAATAATAATTATATAGTATTGTTTTGTTAAAGTGCCCAAAACACAAAAAATATAAAGTGTGGAAAGTATCGTTTAACTCAGGAGACTGAATTCTTCCAAAACATGAAACAAGAAATGCGGGGCCATATTTTTAAAGAATTTATATACAGAATTTACACTTTACATAAAACTAATTATAAAAATTAAATCTAGAATGCCACTCTATCTAAAGAAGAAAACATTCGACCAATGTGTACTACCAGTCATGACCTATGCATGCGAAACCGGGACATTTAAAACGGACATCATAAGGAAAATGCAGGTCACACAACGCTCAGTGGAATGAAATTTGCTGAGGTTATTCTCAGGGACCGCAAGGGAGACCGCAAAAAATAGAGTGGATATGACAAAAGACTCTGGTAATAAATGTCATCCACAGAGTCAAATCCCTCAAATAGCAATGGGCAGGACACCTGGCAAGAAGAACGGACGACAGATGGACCACAAAAATTACAGCGTGGTACCCACGAGGAATTCAGAGACCTAGAAGAAGACCGAACCTGAGATGAGACCATGATATTAGGAAATTAGCAGGGGTAACTTAGGTCCGCATAGCCAACAATAGACAACAATGCATGGGCCCAACTACAAAGAGAGTATATGAGAGAGGCTACACCATAATGGAAATGGTTGAATAAGCTGAAAATGATGATGATGATTTGATGAAAAGTAAAGCAGAATAACACTGTCAAAAAAGAAGTTTCACTGACGTTGATTCTGTTTGTATTCATTTGTTGCATTCAAATATATAAATAATATTTGACACTTCTAATTTTTTATGCAATGATCTTTATGCTATTAATAGTCAATATACAAAAAAATTAGGTAAATTTAAGTAACGTATTTTATAAAACAAAATATTTCTTCATAAAAATTCCAATCTAAACAATTTGAATAATAAAAACATAACTTTTTAATAAACGTTTATATTTACATTGAACATTCATTTATATATTTCAACAGATATATTTTTCAATTTATATTTTATTTACTATCAAATACCGTTCTAAAAATATATCTCTAAATCCGTGCTCTATTTATAACAGCTCTTTTCACATAAAATTTTATCTTTTATAGCACACCCCCCATTTCCAAACTTTCTATTTCATATTTATTCAAGCTCGTTTGACAAAAGGACTTATAAAACGACTTTTTCTCTTATTTTTTCGATTTTTCTTTCAGACATACGCTCTACGTCGTTTTCCGTATTTCCCCTACCTCAGCTTTAAGTATCCCGGGGTGTAAATAATGTAAATAAAAGAAAATCTATCGGAATATCATTTCCGATGGCGTTTATGAAGAATAAGGGTGGAGGGTATAAATATTTAATGTGACATTATCGAGTAAACAGTATATTTCGTTTTTTTTCTGTTTGTTATTCCATGAAGGCTATTTCACGTCAACGGAGGTGGATGATAAGGGTTATTTGGGGTTGAGCTTGGTTTAATAGTGTTTTGATTTGTGACAGTGAGGCTAGCTTCACAAGAAATTGATTTCTTCTATTACTTATTTTTTTCAATATGCTTTTAATATTAATTTTATTTTTTTCTATTAGTTCTTTTTCGTTGTGTTTTTTCGCTTCCGACGACGGGAAGAGATATATTTCCCGAAACGTTAAGCATTTTTTTGACAGTTAGGCAAATTTATTTATTAGTAAATTACTGTTGACAAGTTGGTCTCCGTTGGATTAACGCGCAGCAGTGTTTACAAAATAATACTATTTTATTTTGTAAATTTTCTTACGGTGCAAGTGGCGAAGATTAATCCGCCACAGAAGTATAGACTTTTTTACCTTTAATACGTCTATTAAAATTGTTTTAAGATCCAATTTAGATTCAAATTTGTTAAGATTTGAACCAATTTGATTTAAATGGACTGATTTTTTCGTTTATTCATGTGAACTTGTTTAAAAACTTATAATAAATCGAAAAATAGCTGTAACAAAGTCCTATAAGTATTTCGCCGCTTGCACTGTAAAACAGCCCCTACACTACGCGGAAAACTCTTCGAAAGTAACCTTCGATAGTAACCTCTACGGATATGCCTAAGCAATATTAGATTAGCAATTAGACTGTATTAAAAAAGCATCTTTTATTTTTCGTTAAAGAAACTAAACCAATGAACACCAGACAACAAACAAAAAATGTTATACCGGGTGTTGCATCGTCGAGCGGGACATAGGAAATCCCATGTAAATTTTAATGGGGTCAATTATTTACTTCCCTAATTATTTTAGAGAATAATTCTATTTAGGTTTATTGAAGAGCACTAAAACCCACATGCAAAAGAATAACTTTAGATATTTTTGATTAGACCGTTTACCAGTTACCGCCGATTTCTTTTTAAATATTTCTCCTATCTTATGGCCCTGTATTTACTTATGAGCACCAGTTAAGGTAAAAGATAACTGTCAAATGAAATTGTCATTTCAGAAATTTATCTATTTAGTGCTTTATTATTATTATTATTAAAAACTCATACCTACATCGAAAATATTAGCCATGAATTACACTACCGAAGAAAAAGTATTGATGATTAAATGGTATTATCAAGGAAATAGTTATCAAACGGTATCGGACATGTTTGCTGCTCTGTATCCGAATAGACCGATACCTGGAAAATCTACAATCGCAAGGAATATCCAGAGATTTGAGACCAAAGGTACCTTAATAAATAACTGCAGATGTGAAGCAAGGCAGGAACAAAGAGAAGATGCAAGAAATGATACCGACTTAGAAGTTTTATTGTGCGTGGAAGAGAACGATGGAAAGATCAGCACAAGGAAACTTGAGGATGAAATAGGAATAGATCACACTACAGCGTTTCGAATTTTGAAACGACATAAATACTATTTCTTCAAATATGAAAAGCACCAAGAGCTACGAGATGGGAACGAAATACGGCGACAGGCGTTTTGTTTTGATATGATGGAAAGAGCAAACACGGATAGGGAATTTTAGAAAACATATGTTTCACTGACAAATGCACGTTTACCTCAAATAATGAACCCAATGTTCAAAATTATCGATATTGGAACAAAGAAAACCAACACAGGTTTGTCGAAACAAGGACGCAATATCCACAGAAAGTAAATGTTTGGGCAGGGATATTCGGACACAATATTAGCGGGCCATTATTTCTTACGCGAAATTTAAAAGCAGAATATTATTTGGAACTACTAGAAAATCATATTTTACCTGCTTTACATGATGCCGCTAGGGAAAATCAGGAAGTTTGGTACCAAATGGATGGCTGCCCGGCACATAGTACCCTAGCTGTTCGGGAATATTTAGACAATAGTTTTAACGGAAACGTTATTGGCCTAATCATACAGTAAATTAGCCAGTAAGGTCTCCTGATAATTAACCTAGTAATTGATTACTTTATTTTACTTTAATTCATATTAATTTGTATTTATAAATACATCTTTAAGATTTCCGATGTAGGAATGAGTTTTCAATAATAATAATAAAGCTAAAATAGGTAAATTTCTGAAATGACAACTTCATATGACATCTTTTACCTTGACTGGTGCTCATAAGTAAATACAGGGCCATAAGAAAGGAGAAATGTTTAAAATGAAATCGGCGATAACTCGTAAACGAGCTAATCAAAAATATCTAAAGTTATTCTTTCGAATGTGGGTTTTAGTGCTCTTCAATAAACCTAAATAGGATTATTCTCCAAAATAATTAGGAAAGTCAATAATTGACCCCATTAAAATTTACATGGGATTTCCTATGCACCGTCCGACGATGCAACACCCGGTATAGAAAATACCATGTGAATGAGATATATTTTATATAGGTGAAGACCATTAAATGTTCGAATTAAAGAACATAAAGATTTATTTAAAAAGGGAGATTTTTGGCAAATCTATATGAAAGATATAACAACAGTTTAATCATATATTTTCGTAATCAAGTCACTAAAATGTATTAATACTATTGTGACGTTTCAAATAAATACGTTTCCAAGGATCGATTATAACGTAAAAACTCCAACTATTTCGTTTTCTATTATTCCGATCTTGATAGCGTCCACGACCGGTTATTATTTCGAAATGCGACGCCGCTCGCGACGCTGGGTTTCGCGTCCGTCGCGTCGGCCAGCGTCGTTTGTAACCGAAACTAGGAATTGCCGCCGTCGCCTCGGGTTATTAGTGGTCGTGTCTTGTTTCCGGCGCCTGTCACTGTTTCACTTTCGTTTTAAGGTCGCCGAATCCATTAGTGCGGACTATTTATCATTTACACAATTGGCTACGGTTTGCTCAAGAGTGTAACCAGTCAAAAAAACTATGCAAGGGTGGCTAGATTTTTGGAGTACCTACATGTTGTATGTATACTCTATATACTATATATTACCTCATATGAAATAGTATATATACAGTATGTCCCCGGATTGTGTTTACAAGAGGAAACACTTTTTTATTATTAACATTTCGAGAAAAATGCATTTTTCATAAAAAAAATTTGCTTGTTCTAAAGTGGATGATCCCGTTTATTTTGTTCCAAATTTTTATCAATAACAATCTATCATAGAATGAAAACGAAATTATATTACCAGAGAAACGTGTTTTTATTTTTAGGACTAAATGTCAAATTTCAAAGAAATTTTCCCTAAAAATTTCCTGTTTCACCGGAAATGACTGCAACTTTTGATTTTTAAATGGCATCCTCGGTATATTTCTGCTTTATTCGATAGAAAATCACACTCTGAATAGAATGACATATCGTATGTCAACGTTTGACTTTTTCGTTTAAAAAAAGTATTTTAAATTTGAATCTAAAGTGCTATTGCTATGTTAAAAACACTAATTTTTAATCAAGGTGCCTTATAAAAATAGATTTGAACGGCTAATGTTTTTCATTTCTTGTCCTGGTCGATTAAAAGATGTCCAAATCGCATTTTTAATCATATCACATTTTTTTCAAAAGGACTAAGGGTAGCACATTCGCATATTTGGAAAAACATTTTTTTACCAATAATTTGGTACCACACACTTGTATTGGTATGATATTTCGAGTCAAATTGTCATTATGAATCGCATGATACACTTTCAAATAAACCATAATATGCGAAAATGTCAAAAGTTGACATATTATATGTCATTCTATTCAGAGTGTTATTTTCTTTCGAATAAAGAAAAAAAATACCGAGGGTGGCATTGTAAAATCAAAAGTTGTAGTCATTTCCAGTGAAACAGGAAGTGACTGAAAACAATTGAATACCTTAATCAATCATAATTTATGTCATACACTAATATATCAAATGTCGTTTTTTTATCTGAAAAAATATAAAAGTTATATGGGGTGAGTCACTTTTGAGACCGGTATATAATAAAATAATAAACAAAAAAATATTCGTTAAAGAAAAATTTTGAAAATTTGTAATTTTTTGAAAATTTTTGGAAGTTTTTTAAAGTTAAAGTTAGAAGTTAATAAATATAGTTTCTTGATAATTTGGCAACATAGGTAGTAAATCAAAATTTACAAGGAAGAAAATTGGAAAAGATCCAGTGGTTCTCAAAATTTAAGCAAAAAATATTTCTAAGTAAAATAACTCGGATATTTTGGACTTACTTGAAAAACGGTAATGAAAAAATACGTTTCTTTTATCGAGATCTACCAGCCCTGGAAATATTTGCACTTATTTAAGACTCACCCTGTATAACAAATATTTTTTTGGAAATAGATTTCTGTATCTGGAAACTTTCCAGATACATAGTCCTCAATAGTCCCAGCCGTCTCTGACGCCGTTTTTTTTTTTGGATCGTACGGAATATTCGATTCAACCAGGCAAAAACAAGATAAGAAAAAAAAATCGAAATTAAATTTTCCAGGCAATGAATACCTCCCCCTCATAATAAGGGCGATAAAATGTATCACCCCTCCAATCTTAAGAACGAATTTAAAATAACACACTCATATACACACAGTTTACTACGGCGAATGTTCCCAGATCAGATAAACTAAGCCTGGCACATATTAAAGGGAAAAAGAATAAAAAATAAGGAAAAATCGAAACAGGGAAGGGTCCAAATTGAAAAAGTAGGGTGCTCTGGGTGATCAATTTCCGTAGCTGTCACTTTTTGACGGTTCCGAGTCGACTTGACTGCCCTCTTTGTCCGATTCGATAGCAATCGGACGGTGCCGGGGTGTTTAGCGCGCGTGCTAGTAAGTCCTTGAAGTCGAAAAATGACGGACATGGGGTCTAGAAACTAATATAATACTTCCTTCCAAGTTTGGAAAATGTGGGGATTTAGACAAAGTTGATGTTTAAGGGTAGTATAATGGGTTTAGTGTAATTTAATTTTTCTTGTAACGTAGGATTTTGGTGTATGTATGTTCCAAATATAAATTTACCAAGAAAGAAAGAGATCATCTCCTTCAGGCTGGTGCACCAATGTCTGTTTTACAAATTTATATAATTTTGACAAATACTATTTCAGAGTATCCATTCTGAAGCAAACCCGTTTCAAACTGTATTCAGTACTTAGTGACTTGCATCTGGTATACAGGGCATCCCAATATACAGTGGACATAGAACTACTACGTATTTTTGGAAACAAAACAAGTTCATTGGATATAATTTACCTTTATACAAAAATGCTTCGTTTGTCCGTTAGAGCGTATCAAACTTTAAAAAAATAACAATTTTTTTAGATATTTTCCTAGATCATAATAGATCTAATATACTTACGTGGATAAATCAACGCCATAGTTTAGCATTAAAAAATATGTCTCCAACATCACGACATGCCACTTTCAAACCTTCTTTATTGCACTTATGAAACGTTCAATAGGTATGTCTCTCTCGAGGACCCTACTTTGCGCCCATGGGGGGAGGCCCCCCCCCATGCGCATTAAAAGTTGCACATATTTCCGAAATAATCACAATTTTATACGGTTTAGAAAGGACAAATTATACATTGTTATGGAAACCAACTTTTCATTGTCATCATATTGTCATGATCATATGTCATAATCTTATTTCCATTGTGTAACGACTCTTGTTTTTTGCTTTTTTTACTTAAAAAATTGTATTAATTACTCTTTTATCAACCGCTTTTATATAGCCAAGGATGCAAGTGTGTTCAGTGTGAAGTTAATTTTAAGTTTGTGCAACTATATTTCTATTTTTTTTTCGTTGAACTTCCTATGTTCAAATTTGGCGCGCGGACGATAGGTCCTCGACAAGGATAGATAGAGTAGAAGCACCGCGTGTGCAACAAAAAAGAAGATAAATGGAAGTCGCTGATATGTTTGCGACAGTTTCCATAGTGATTTACTTATCCACGTAAGTATATAATATACTTACGTGGATAAGTAACTAACTACTGAAACTGTCACAAACATATCAACGACTTCCATTTGCCTTCTTTTTTTGTTGCACACGCGGTGCTTCTACTCTATACATATATACCAGGATAAGTAACACTATATTACATTATAATATAGTGATATTTTAAGAACAGCTATTTCGACTTAAATGAGATTTTCGGTGTCTTTTAGATTTTCTAACTCAACTGACGACCGATTTTTTTTCGTAAAATGGTTCCTCTAGTATTTATTACATTTTTTGTCTCTTTCGAGAAATTTTTTTTGGAGAATTCATTTTTACAAAGCAGACCCACAAAATATACAAGGAGTTCAAATATTCCGTAATAAGTACGTATTTTTTGAATCAAAATAATTTAATTGCACATAATTTACCTTCATACAAAAGTGCTATGTTTGTCCGTTAGAGGACATCAATCAAAAATAAACCAAAACGTTAATTAATTTAAAATTTATTATTTTTTTAAGCTTTTTACAAAGCTTATTGTCAAATACCTATCATTTGTGGTACTAATATAAAATTTTATATTTCCGCCAACTAGATTATTAGGGCATAATAAATTGTATTCGCCTCATTCGCTTGATGTGACCAAAAACATTTTTTGTAAGTCAGCTTCGGAATTTTTTTTCTCGAAAAAGTATGCGCGGTGGCGTTTTTTTATAAGAGACAAAAAATGTAGTGAATACTAGACCGTTCTACAAAAAAAATATATGGTATATTGGTATATTCTGTATTCTTCTCGGATGGCAGTTTTTTATTTTTTTTTTCTTTAGATAAGTATCTGAGCTACGGACCTTTGCATTTTTTCATATTTTTGCATACTCATAACTCGCCTAGCTACTCCTAACTACAATTACTTCGTTCCCTTTTATTACATATAACAGCTCTAAAAACCTAAAAGGCTCACGGCTTGATCGGTTATCTTTCTCCATTTGTTTCTGTCATTCGCCTTTATTATCCACCCATCCACTCTTATACTTCTCAAGTCCTCTTCAACATCCTTTTTCCATCTGGTTCTCGGTCTACCCCTCCTTCTCTTTTCACCTATTTCACGTTTAATTATCATACTAGGAACCCTTGCTTCAGCCATTCTTTCAATGTGTCCCAGCCATCTCAGTCTTTGTGCTCTTGCTCCTCCCGTTATACTCGGTGCTTGATATAGTTGCTTTAATTCTTCATTTGTTCTTCTGGTCCATATGTTGTCTATCTTCTTTCCTCCAAAAATCTTCCTCTGTATTTTTCCTTCCCAAATCTCTAGCCTCGAACTTCCCGTTGCATTGAACGTTCATGTTTCACATGCATACAGCACTATTGGTCGTATCATTGTTTGGTACAATTTGATTTTTAAACCTCTAGATATGTTTTTACTCTTAATAATTTTCTGTAGTGCACTGTAACACATCTATTTCCTGGCATTGTTCTTGCCACCATTTCCTGAGGTTTCCTTAAAAATACGGTTTCTAGATATGTGAATGCTTCTACTTCCTCAAACTTGTATCGTTTCCCTCCTCAAACTTGTATCGTTCCTCAAACTTTGTATCGTATACTTTAATATTTACTCAAATTTATCAAATTAAATTAAAAATCCAGCTACTTGCTTAAAATTTACATAAACCAATCTTATTTTGAATGTATTTAGCCGAAGGAAATATTAAGGACATATCATACGAACGTGCTAGAGTCTGGATTTTGCCCGGAACAAAATCGTGGTAATAATCTCCGGATGGGAGTGGTGGCATTACCACACAAGCGGCAAATATGGAGGATTGGAGATTGGGGGCGACAGAAAATAAGGGCATTACGTCGCAACATGGGGGATTAAAATAAATTAATAGGAAAATTTAAAGGGGGGAACCCTATACAGATTGGCCTCGTTATACATACTTACGCGATTAATGAAATAAGGATGCTTTAAAATATATAGGAGAGGGTAATGTGTGCGTAAAGCTGTAGTTCAAAAATATATCATTTGGATATTTTAGAAAATATTTAGTCTAGCAGACCCGTCTATGAGTTGCTGTGGGTAAGGTATATGTTAACTACCGAAGTACCGCACGACCAAACTACCGAAGCACCGAATTACCCAACTACGAACTACCGAAGTACCGAACTACCCGTAATTTATAGCCTCTATGTTTTATTCTTAAAATTGAGAATTCTTAAAATTTCGAAAAACGAGAATTCTTAAAATTTCTGGGACCGAACATATAAGCAACGAGGAAGTTTTTGGACCGCTGAACAAAGATCGGGAACTGTTAACCACCATCAAGGCCACGAAGGTGAGCTACTTCGGACACATAATGCGTGGCACCAAATATTATATTCCTCGTTTGATTATTCAAGGAAAAGTCGAAGGTAGAAGATGGGTAGGTCGAAAGAAACTGTCATATGGCTCAGAAATATACGGAACTGGACCGGTCTGGGGGTGGAGAGGCTGTTTCACGCAGCAGAAGATAGAGAACTCTTCCACGAAATAGTCATGGAGATCGCCAACGCCTGAAGACAGGCACGGCACCGCAAGAAGATGTCTTATTCTGTTGTTTGAAAGCTATATTATTGTAAAATTTCATTAAAATCCATTCAGTAGTTTTTGCGTGAAAGAGTAAGAAATATTTATACATCCATACATACAAACATTCGGGATTATAATATTAGTAAAAATATTTATTAGTCAGTGTATTGCAAACCTTGTGTGATCCAAGTAACTCAAAAGAAAGTGATCGGAAGTCCAAGTTTTCTACTGAATAGTGATGGGCATTACGATTCTTTTTAGTGAATCGATCACGAGATTCAATATCTCATAATGAATCCACTCTTACGATTCGTCCATTGGAACAAACTATAAACAAATTTTACGTGTCACGGTATAAATAAGGCGGTGACACTCGGCCTTGAATGACAGCTGTGACGCGCGAGCTAACGAGAGGAAAAGTGATAGCGGCAGTGTTGCCACAGCTACCCCATTCGAGGTAGATCTACCCCCTTTTTAAAACAATTTAACCCCGCTACCTCGTGATAATCTACCCCGATGAAAAATAAGCTTGTGGCAACACTGGGTAACGATCTGTGCCATACGCGGATAAGAAAATCACAATAATAAACTTGATATTGTACCAATAACCTTGTGTGCTAGGAAGTAAATTTTCATGCATATTTTCATCAATAGGTTTGTAGCTTCTGGATAACGGTATAGGTAAAGCTCATTTGCCAGCTCAGAATTAGGATTTAGAGTTAGTAACTCGCATTTTTTTAACAACAAACAACGCTTAATTGTACAAAAAGCCAAAACAGCTTCATCGACAAAGCACTCACAAACAACAAAATCACAAAAAAAATACAAACAACAAAAAAATACACAATACAAAAAATACAATTCAAAAAAATTAGGTCTTTAAAATTTCAAAAAGAATATACATGGACAATTTGAGAATAGTACGCAGTAAATAGATATAATTTTAGAGTTACAAAATATTAAATACTTGACCTTTGACCAGTGTGTGAGATGATCAAAATTTTAAAATTCAAAATTGTTCATAATTAAATATCAACAAAAAAGTCGTTTGCCGCATATAGGGCTCTCTCCAGTAGGTATGATTTTAGAGCTTTGCAAAATGCGGGAAAGAATGAAAGCGACTTGATATTCAAAGGCAGATGATTGTACATTTTTTTGGCATTGTACACTATTGAACCTTTAATTAGTTCTGAGCTCGGGGTTGGCAGATAAAGATCGTACTCTGCATTCCTAAGTGGATAGTTATGAAATAGCCTTTCGGGAATAGCAGATATGTGCTTGCGGATTAAGCAAACGGATTCAAAAATGAATAAAGGAAGAGTCAGTATTTTCAAATTTTTAAAGAAATTCTGGCAGTGCGTTTTACTGTTCAATAAATATCGAACTGCTCTCTTTTGAAGTCTGAAAACACGATCAAATTTTGTTGCGCAGCAAGTACCCCAGAATGGAAGGGCATAACGAAGATGTGACTCATAAAGGGCATAATAGGCTATTCTAGAGGTTGAGAAGTTAAGTTCCTTAGAAACTGAACTTAGCGCAAAACAGGCAGCGCTTAGTTTCTTTCATAGAGCTTCGATGTGAAAGTCCCATTTTAACGAGTTGTCTACAACAAGTCCTAAGAATTTCACAGAGTCCACGACGTCAATAGTGGTGTTATTAAGTACAAAAGGTTGTATAGTACTTTTATATGACAAAACTTTAGTTTTTGATAGGTTGAGGCATAGGAGATTAGAATCGCACCAAGACTTAATGGTGCGTAAGTCACTGGATATAGTATCATATAGTGCCGCAACATCTGGGCCGCTCCAAGTGAAACTAGTATCTTCCGCAAAGAGGCAGATTTTAGCGCTAATGTCTAGATTTGCAATGTCGTTGATAAACACCAGAAACAAAATAGGGCCAAGTACTGAACCCTGAGGGACACCACATTCTATAGGCTTACAAGAAGACATAGAGGTATCAATCCTCACAAGCTGCCTTCTGTTGCCAAGATATGACTTAAGCCATTCGAGCGGCACTCCTCTGAAACCATAGTATTGCAATTTGTTAATTAAGATATTATGATTTACACAATCGAAAGCCTTAGAGAAATCACAGCAAATTGTAGCTGTAGAGTGATAGTTATTCAGGCTAGAGTATACATTATTAAAAAGGTCGAACATAGCATCATTTGTGCAACTGTTACTTAGAAATCCAAATTGATGGGTAGTAAGTATTTTATATTTAAGGAGAAAACTTAGAAACCTTTTTTTAACCAATCTTTCAGTGATCTTAGATAATGTGGGCAGGAGTGCAATTGGGCGATAGTTCGAAGCTTCATCTTTATCACCTCCTTTATACAGAGGAGGAATAATTATTGCTGTCTTAAGGCAGTTTGGAAAAACTCCTTTTTGGAATGACTCGTTAATTAAAGTAGTAAGATGGTTTAATGTGCATTCAGGAAGTTCTGAGAACATTTTGAGAGTAAGCCCATCGGTCCCAGATGAGGATTTGTTTTTAATACTATTAATTGTACTACGGAGCTCATCAAATGCTACGGGCGTGAAGAAGAAACTGTGTAAATTCTCATTTGCTTTAGGGAGATATGAAAGTGAATCATGGGAAGGAGTTATCATTAAATTTGGAGGAGTGTTCACTAAATTTTTAGCCACATTAACAAAGTAAGTGTTTAAATCTTCGGGTGAATTAAAGACTGTGCCAGACGAAGAAGTCCTATTCCTTAAGTCATTTACAATAGCCCAAGTCTCCTTAGAGACATTACCGGCTTTGGCTAGCCTCGCATTATAATAAATGTCCTTGGCAGCTTTTATAGTTTTACGATAAACCTTTCTATAAAGTTTCACGTAATTTTGAAAGAAGACAATGTCCGTGAATTTCTTAAGGTGAGATAATGAGCGCATGTTCTTTGCAGATATACGCAAGCCTGTAGTAGACCAGGGTATACCTTGTTTACTTTTGATAGGCCTAAGACGAAACGCCTTGTACGCCAGATTAGACAAGGTATCCATAAATCTAGAAAATTCGGAATCGACGTCAACGGAGAGGACAACCCACTCAGTTGTTTGACATAGGTGGTGAAAATTTAAAAAAATTTCATCCGAAAAAATACGGCCCAATTTGTGGGAGGTATTTTTGCATTTGGATTTTGGCAAAAACTTTGTCAATACTGCCTCATGATCAGAGAAATCTGAGTGAAGGACTCTACAGTCAACGAATTCCGGGTCAAAAGACGACACGACATAGTCTATAGTACTAGAGCCAGTTTTAGTTATTCTAGTTGGTGAGTCAACATGCATGAGTGTACCAAAAGATTGAAAATGGACTGGAGAGACTCCTTAACTGCACACACACTGGAAAAGTCAATATTCCATTGAATTTTCATTGAAGGATACTGTTATATTTATTTCAAACCAATAATCAACAAGAATATTCGTATAATTAAATAAAATTACTGTAAATCACTATAAATAATGAATTTGTTTGTAATCGAACTGTAATTTCTGTATTATTAATCCGGTAAATGATGGAGATAATCAATTGTGATTGATTAAAATTTTATTTTAAGATGAAACTTTTGTTAACAACATTCTGAGAATTCGAATAATGAATTGAATAATGACAAGACAAGTGACGTGACATCTGTCTAAAAAAGACAGCGATTTAGAGTGGCAATTTTGATTATGCAAAAGAAATACATATTTTATGAGTTTGCCTAACGATTAACATTAATTTAAAAATAAATCCCAAACATAAATAATAAACAAAACATTAAAACAAAAACAGTTTTTTAATAAAAATTAAAAAAACATTATAAAATTATAGAAGTAGAATAGTATACGGTTTTATATTAACTCTAATTTCTTTAAGTTTATAAAAAGCATTTATAAAAATATATATCCTTCAAATCTTTCAATTTAATAGCTGTTCACTTCAAGAAGTTTCACTTCAAATATGCGCACATAGTGCACACACAACAATATGTTGAGCAACGCAAGATTAAAGGATGATTCACGGTACACCGGACCGTGCCTGAGCCCGGGCACGTTCCGTGAAGTAGACACCGAGCCACGTCCGATCCTTCTGTATATGGAACAGCGAGTTGATAACGGGGTTCGTATTAGTTCCGTAGAGTATATTAGAAAACACAGCCCCATAGACAAACGAAGATTTAATACGAACAATGCCAAAGTTCTCGCAATTGGAATTGGTACCAATTGCAGTTGATGAATAAAGAACAACACCTGCAGGGGAAAGACCTGCTCAAAGGAAAAGACGAAAGACCTATCTTCTTCATTACATCCTTTCATTGACCAGTTTTACGCCTGTCGTCAAATACTGCTGTAAGATTCACTAATACTTACTACAGATATGATAAAAAGTGTACTTTGTTTATACCATGCAGATTGCAGTCGGGGCACCGGGAAAAGTACAGTCATGCTTTCCGCAACGTGACGGGAACGGAGCGGATCCGAGAAAAAAATGTACGCCGACATTTCTGGGATGGGGCACGGACGAGTTTCGGCGAAGCTCGGATCGTGCTCGGCCTGGCATGAATGTATATATGTGTAAAGAACACTTGACAATGTTTGGCCGTGTCTTCACCGACGCACGGCTCGGACCCGTTACGGTGTAGCGTGAAGCATCCTTTATCCGGTCTACCATATTTTATCTGAGCCATATGTTCTTTACATCTAGGTAATATTGATCTTCTAGTTTGCCCAATATATTTCTGATTACAATACATTATAATTTACTCAATCAAAAACCATTCAATCTTATAACACATAGTAAGGCGCTATTCTTTCTAGAATCTCTAGAAAAACACACTTTTTCCAAAAAAAATCTACAAAATTAATCATAATAAGAATTCTGTAGTTAAGAACCTGTTTAGAAATTAGATGACTAGTAAATCGAACAGGACCCTATCAAATTAAATCGCACGAATAGAACTATGGACCCTATCCCTAACAAACCATGAAAAATTAAATAAATTGCACAGAAAATTCCCTATATAAAGCGACCTCTTTACCCCTTTTGCCGTAACTAATGTTCTTTTGCCTCTTACCCCACCCCAACTACGTCTAATAAGATTAAGGCCCTTTGAAAGGGACGGAAGGGTGAACGATTTTCTGCAAGGCAACACGAAATATTACCTGTAGTAAGGAGAAAGGTGTGTTCCGAACAAGAGTTTCTGTAAAAAATGTCTATACCTATGTGGCGGATTCATTCATTAAATAAACGCCAAAATTATAATGAAAGAAGCGATAACCTCTAAAAGAAAAATAAAAGAGGCTTTTTTAATACAATCTAATAAAAATAAATGTATTGCTCATGCATTTGTAGAGGTTAGTAATGTATGGCAATCGCTTTTTTGATTTTAAAGAACATAACATAAATAAACATAACATACGTAACATTTAAAAATAATCTTACAGAAAGTTTGGGGTTTTTTGGTTTTACCTTATTAAGTAATTGTTATCAGGTAGTAATTGTTAATTTTGAAGTTTAACTTAATATAATGTCATGTTAGCAGAACAGTCAACGGTTTCTTGTAGACGTATCTGTTTTAAAAAACGAAAGTGTTCTCGAATAGTTGAATTTAAATATTTTAAACAGTTTTTTTCTTTATTCTTTGTATTTTTTGCTTCCGACGACGGAAAGAGATAAACTTTCGGAAACGTTAAGCATTTTTTCTTTGTTAGGCAAATTTGCATTACTGTAAACATAACTTATGACAAGTAGTTTCCGTTTGGGTTTAAAGCAGAAGTGTTTACAAAAAATAACTATTTTATTTTGTAGATTCTTTGCAGTGCAGTGGCGAAACACCCATATAGGATTTTTTGGAGAGGTGAATCCGCCAGATAGGTACAGACATTTGTTTTAAATGCAAAATAACCTTGACAAGCTGGTATCCCTTTGGATTCAACACAGTGATCTTCACAAAAATAACTACATTTTATTTTGTAGATTTTCCTCCGGTGATTGATTTTCAAAAAATAAATATACCGGATTAATCGATTAAATAAACAACACTGTCTAACATTTTAATATGTAATGTGTTACTTATTTTTATGTCGAAAAAAATAGACAAAAAAACAAATTTTCCAACTATTCCATCCCCTTTTTCGCATTAACCATGCACAGGCAACCCGAAAATTAAAATGGGAGGCGCGCGAGGAAAGCGGCTTTACCTGGCTCCGCGCTCTCAGATAATTTTCCTTGCGAAGCCGGCGGCCCGTGAAGCTTACAGGGTGTTTTACCCTCGGATTTTCGCGATTTTCCTACCCCAGTCGGATTTTCCTCTCGAATTATTCAGACGGGCTCGTTTTTATTGGACCCGATGATCGTCTTTGAGGGCAAATTCGATTTTCGAAACGAATATGTTCAAGGATTTATTTGTTTTTTTTTAGGTTTGGTGCAGCTGCAAGTCGTTGATCTTTAGGCGGAGATCGACTTGAGCCAAGCGTTGTAATGTAACGTAATGTTGTAGACAACTCGTTAAAATGGGACTTTCATCGAAGCTCTATCAAAGAAACTAAGCGCTGCCTGTTTTGCGCTAAGATCAGTTTCTAAGGAACTTAACTTATCAACCTTTAGAATAGCCTATTATGCCCTTTTTGAGTCACATCTTCGTTATGCCCTTCCATTCTGGGGTACTTGCTGCGCAACAAAATTTGATCGTATTTTCAGACTTCAAAAGAGAGCAGTTCGATATTTATTGGGACTTTAAAAATTTCAAAATACTGACTCTTCCTTCTTTATTCATCTTTGAATCCGTTTGCTTAATCCGCAAGCACATATCTGCTATGCCCGAAAGGCCATATCACAACTATCCACTAAGGAATGCGGAGCACGATCTTTAGCTGCCAACCCCGAGCTCAGAACTAGTTAAAGGCTCAATACTCAACTGTACCAAAAAATATACAATCATCTGCCTTTGGATATCCAGTTGCTTTCATTCTTTCCCGCAATTCGCAAACCTCTGAAATCATACTTACTGGAGAGAGCCCTATATGCGGTAAACGACTTTTTTGTTGATGTTTAATCATGAACAATTTTGAGTTTTAAAATTTTGATCATCTCACACACTGGTTAAAAATCCAGTATTCAATATTTTATAACTCTTAAACGATTTACAATTTTCCTATTGTAAAATTTTATTGATACGTCTTTTTTGTGTTCTGCAATGTCCATGTATGTTCTATTTGTAATTTTAATGACGTAAATTTTTTTGAAATGTATGATTTGTGTTGTATGATACTTTTTGTGCTTTTGTCTGTTTCTTAAATGCTTTGTCGATGAAGCTATTTTGGCTTTTTGTACAATAAAGCGTTATTTATTAATGTAATGTAATGTAACATGAGTATTCGCTAGTCAATGCCGGAAATTAATCGGCGAGACGTACAATTTCGTAAAATCGTACAATTCAATCAATAAATTGAACATTACAACTCAGCACAGATACGGCGATTGTATTCCATCATTTTTCTAGTAGATACACTGGTTGTTATTGTGGTTAGACTTGTGTAAGAACTCTATTTTTCTATGCTACGTTTTCTTTATCTGACGTAATAAAAAACAGACATTTCAAAAGCCGGAGCGCAATGGAATTTCGAATGTAAACAAAAACAAGCCCAAAATTCATGCTACCTGCACTTTGCAAAAAGGTTTTAGATAACATTCAATACAGTATCGCCGTCTAAAACAGTATTAGACAGCGTCAGAGAAAGAAGTGGTACGCGCTTATTAAATTAAAACTATTAAAGTTTCTGAGGTTTAATTAAGGTTTTGTGGTAGTTCTGAGTTCCATTGCCGTGCCGAATAAGAAGTTTAATTAAGGTGAGTTTATTTTATCTCACTGAGCAACTAGTTGGTTACTGTTTATTGTTTTTATTGAGATATATTATATTTCTGAATCTCAGATAAATTTTAAGATATTTGATTGAATATAAAGAAAAGATAATTTGCAGATGATAATATTGAAGTATTTCTTTATAGTGAGTTATTTATAATTTGGCTATGTGACTTTAACAGAAGATAAGAATATATTTGTGTATTAATATTATCAAATTAATCTTGATTGAATATTAAGAAAATATGATTTTCAGATGATAATATTGAAGTATTTCTTTACAGTGATTTATTTATATTCTGTCTAAGTGACTTTAATAGAAGATAAGAATATATTTCTGTATTTGTATTATCAAATTGAGCTTGAATGAATTATGTTTAGCTTTATTATTTTCTACAGTTAGCCTTTGGGGCGTAGTGACCTTGTGTAGCGTAGTTAGACTTGAAGAGTAGTTCGTCCTGTAGCGTAATTAGCCTTGACAAGTAGTTAGTCCCGTAGCGTAATTAGACTTGAAGAGTAGTTAGCCCCGTAGTGTAGTTTGACTATTAACTTGTATATTTTTTATTAGCCTGTGTGGCATTTTGATAGCCTGTGTGGCTTGTTTTTTTAGCCTGTGTGGCATTTGATAGCCTGTGTGGCATGTTTTTTTAGCCTGTGTGGCATTTTTTTTAATAGTCTGTGTGACTAGCCTGTGTGGCATGTTTTTTAGCCTGTGTGGCATTTTGTTAGCCTGTGTGGCTTGTTTTTTTTAGCCTGTGTGGCATTTTGTTAGCCTGTGTGGCTTATTTTTTTTAGCCTGTGTGGCATTTGATAGCCTGTGTGGCATTTTATTATTTTATTTAAACTTGTATTTTTAAGTTGGACTATTGATAAATCATTCAAGTACCTGTTTAATTTTAAATTCACTTTATTTTAATAATAACTGGTAACATTGTTGCTCACACCATGTTTTTTCTTTAATTGCAGGTAGGTCATCTCGGTAGCCGGGTCATACAAGACTTTTGTTGCTATACAACATTCGTCCATTTGCAGCGCCCAGATCAAAGTTGGCTATTACCATTAGTAACGCACCGTCTATTAGTATTATTTTTATTTTATATTATTAGTTGTATTTTATTATACAACATTTACGCCCTTTAAATTTGTTTTATGGTTTTTATTTTTAATTTGAGTTGACCGCCTGAAATAAAAAAAATTTGGCCCTTACACTTGCTACTAAAAAAATGTTTAAATTCGAATACAAACTCATTTTCCCCAACAGTGTTTACGATTACTAAAGGACCAAGAGATGGTATCAATTTCTTACATGTATTTCGTAAGTATGCAAAACTTCGACCACTCAATGTGACACATCAGCGATTTTTCTTGACGTATCAAAAAAATCAATGCTGTGCCCTCCCAGTTGGAATCAATACAATTGGAGGTATGCCAAAAAAGATAGTGGAATTTCTTGGACCCTCCAACGCCATTGAAAACACTGGTCATTGTTTCCGTCGCAGCTCTGCAACAATGCTGGCAGATTCAGGAGCGGACATAACAGTTTTAAAGCGACATGGAGGTTGGCGATCAAGCTCGGTTGCTGAAGGTTATATTGAAAATTCAATAGAACAAAAAACCGAAATAGCAAAAAGAATCATGGGGCGGAAAGATACGTCAAATAAGAAATTTAAAGCAGTTCACGTAGAAGCAGAAGCTACCAGCATTGCCAGTACAAGAAATTTACTTATTCCGACTTCTACAACTTGCATTTCCCTTAGAGACGAAAAGTTGGATGCCTCTTGTATTCACTTTAATAATTTTCATAATTGTACTTTCAAGATTTATAATAAATAAATATTTTCATTGTTCCTAACGTTTCATTTTTTACTTTTAGGTACTAGTGCCTAAAACAAGTGTCACTTTTAGATACTAGTGCCCAAAAGAATGTCATTTCGAATCTCAAATAAATATCAAAAACTGTCAATTTTGAAACGCTTTCACAAAAAAAATATTTTTAACACAGCGTAGGTTCCTTTATTTCATTGAAGCTGTTTGTTATACAGATGGCCAAATTATTGCCTTTTCAACCTTGTTGAACGACTCTGGATTTGTTATACTACACACTAATGTCAATTCTAGACTAGTGTGGGATTGTGTGTGTGCTCTAAATACTTTGGATGAGTTTAGCAATGTAATGTTAGCCGGGAAACCAGGGCACGAAGGTCACAAAAAGTAATATAAACTTACTCTATATTATGAGTATATTCAATACTGTCTCGGAAGAGAATAATTTATTAAAAATGATTCAGAAGAATATTTTTAAAATTCTACATGTTTTAGAAGACTTTTTAGAACAATAGGTACATCTAATTTTTTTTTCAAGAATATTTCTTTGATGATTAGTAAAGGTAAACGACGTTGTCACCTCATGTATGAAAGAACCCCGTTGTCTACCACTTCCAAGCACAACAATTATTGCTAATTAACTTTTAATAGAATCTCCCTCTGTATGTACAATTAACTTAAAATCATTCTTCTATTCATTCATTTCCATGTGAAAAACCCTAGCCATTATTTCTAACTCTTACCAAAAAACCTACCCTGAAGCCTTGTAATAAATTCATATACACCAAACCGCAAAAAAACACCCATACGTAATTCTTCTTTGTTTTTTATCATCTCTGAACTTTTACGAATCTCCACAACGCGATATATTTACGACTCTAGGACCGCTCTGGGCCATGAAAAGGCCTTTTTTCCACTCCGCTTCGCATTATTAACAGAGAGCGAGAACGAACGGCGGACTTTATACAAATATGACGCGAGCGAAAGCGTCTCCACTCCAAAACCTTCGTAATTTATGCGTAATATATGAATGGGAATAACAAACATGGCTTGTCAGTGGCAGCTGTCGTATTTTCGGGCCTCGCGTTTAGTGTATTGCTCCGGCAAGGTTTAGGAGGTTCAGGAAGGTTTAAAGGTCGATGGAGGGGAAAAAGTGAGGTTGCACGCGTTCGTGCCTTCATGTTTGGTCTGTATTGACAGGAGGAGAAGCTTAAAAGAGTGTATGCGTCTGTCGTTAATCTTATTTTACGTCTTTGTTGTTGCCATGTATTGATTTTCTTTTTGTAATTCATGCTTTATTCTTTCGTTGAACTAATCTGATTCTATTTTCAATAATGAAAGAGTTTATATTACTCTATACTATATTGCACCTTGTCTAAATCAAGATACGCAAAATAAAATTCAGCGCCTCCAGAACTCAGTGCATACGCTTTATATTATATGGTATCAGGAAATATGATCATGTATCACACAAACTGAAAAACCTGAAATGGACATCTATGAGAACAGAATTTTTTTTGGCTCTTTTTATAATTATATGAATCTACTGTTACCAACTCACTGGGAATCCTAGTGTGTCCAACACTGGAGTATATAATATACTCATGTATATTTGATATATGACAAACACCACAAAACATTGACTAATAAAAAAAACTTAAAAATAGTAGACAAGGATTCACAGGAGGATAATTCCACCTCCATGTTTTGCCATAATTAAATTTAAGAACTTTTATCGGCCTCCCAGGATCCTTAATAACCAGCGCAATAAATCTCTTCTTAGCGCCATAGCGTTTCCAAAGAGTGGCGCGAAAAAAAAACAGATTGAGACGTCCGTCGCGTCGCGACAAACCCTAATAAGTATTTAATTAAAAAGCGTGAATTATACGCAAGGGTTGTCCAGACAGGCAGAATTGTACTGCTTTTACTACATTGTTTGCTATGTTAGCGTAGTACGATGAGACATATATGATAGAATTATAGGCATATTGAAGAATATCTGCTGTATATCGGGTGCATCTCAAAAATGTCTCACCCCTATAACTTTTTTATTTTTTCAGATAAAAAAATGATATTTGGTATGTTATTATATGACATAAATTAAGATTGATTGACGTATTCAATTGTTTTTGGTCACTTCCTGTTTCACCGGAAATGACTACAACTTTTGAGTTTTAAATGACACCCTCGGTATTTTTTACTTTATTCGATAGAAAATTAAATTCTGAATAGAATGACATATCATATGTCAACTTTTGACATTTTTGCATATGGTTTATTTGAAAGTGTATCGTGCGATTCATAATGACAATTTGACTCGAAATACCAAATGGTGGTTTTAATTGGTTAGTTATTCGGTTAGTGGAAAATGTTACAACTTTTGACATACTCGCTTAATAAAAAAACGTATTTTAAATTTCAATCTAGAATGAGGATCAATCGAGGCTATGTTAAAAGTACGTGTACATTTTTTACCCGAGTGAGACACCCCTCGGAAAAATCGTTTTTAGTTTCTTGTATTCGTTTAGATATTCTCTGAAAAAAGAGTGTGCAGTACACTTGTTCAAAGTACACTTGTTCTTTAAAGGGTAAATTTAAAGTTTTGAGGGATGTGGTCCTTTAAAAATAAAAAGTTTCACGTAATTTTGGGACCACTAAAAACTTTATAGACCAAAATCTATTTCAAAATATCTAAGCAAGTGTTGAAGTGGTATAATACAGAGTTTTTAATTAATTGTGCTATAAAAAGTGATACAATTATAATTTCAAACCAAATTAACTTCAATATCGTATCTTTTAGAGAATTATTTAATTTGTAGGGAATATATTGACAACCCTGTTTTTAGCATAAAAAATCCGACAGAGAACAACCCTGCTATGCTCGCGATAATTAAATAATAGTTAGTAGATGAGACAGTGAAGAATACAAAAAGTGTCTCATATCCACAAAGATTATGTACATTGAGGAGCAAAAAAATAATGCTGTTAATTATGCCCTTTAAATATTTGGTTATTACAATTAAATCATCATTACAATACTCTTCCTTATATTATTTTAGCTTTATATATCAATCCGTCATGCGCCGTCTCTCGGTTTATTTCAAAAATGACAGATCATATTTCAGTATGATTGGAGTGACGATAAACGACGCACGGACTTATGCGTATGAACTCGACTTAAGATTTTTGAAAGTTGTTTAGGGTTATTATTAATTCAAACCAAATGAACTTCAAGATCGTGTCTTTTAGAGAACCATTTAACTTTTAGGGAATATATTGACAACCCTGTTTTTAGCACACAAAATAAATTGATAATTAAATAATAGTTAGTACGCGATACAGTGAAAAAGGCCCTATTTTATTGACTTAATCACTAGTAAATCTTGGTGCGATCTGAACCTCCTGAGTCTCAACATTTCTAAAACTAAAGCTTTGTCGTATAAAAACTCGTTGCAGCCTTTTGTACTTATCTACCTACCCCACGCTCAGAGTTAGTTAAAAAGTTCAATATTATACAACTCGAAAAAATGCACAATCACCTACCATTTGAAATCAAATCCATAACATCATTTTTTCATTTCGCAAAGCATTGAACTCTTATTTACTAGACAAGGCTTTCTACGCCGTAAATGAATTATATTTTGAAAATCAAATATGATCTTGTAAACACTGGTCTAATGTTTGCTATTGCTATATTTACTAATGACATCGAAATTAATTTATTTTTTGTTTTCACTCTTGGCTTTAGGTCTAAGTTGCAAAGATGTTTCTAGATTTTTGTTCATTATTTTTATTTTGTGACGACGTTTCGACAATATATGTCTTTTTCAAGCCTCTTGAACGTAGATTCTTACAGAGTTAAAATTTGTTAAACTGGACAACACAATAACACATATAACTATTGTTTTTAATTGTTTTGGACATTACACTTTACTACGAGCACGTAGTAAAGTGTAATGTCCAAAAGTAAGTAAGTTCGTAATGTCCAAAACAATTAAAAGAATAGTTAATATGTGTTATTGTGTTGTCCAGTTTAACAAATTTTAACTCTGTAAGAATCTACGTTCAAGAGGCTTGAAAAAGACATATACTGTCGAAACGTCGTCACAAAATAAAAAATAATGAACAAAATCTAGAAACATCTTTGCAACCCCAACGACCTAAAGCCAAGAGTGAAAACAAAAAATATAGTATACAGGTCAAAGAAAACGAAACAAAAAATGAATTTATTTAGAGGTCATTGATGTTTTACTATAAACTATAACTAAATATTTTTGAATATTATTTTTATTTTTTGTTCTTTGACATTATAAACATTTATAAATGTTTATTTTAACAATAAGACTGATAATATTATTTGTATAATGTTTTATATTATCTTTTTGTTTGTTTGTTTGTGTACCTTGTTTTTTACTTTGTTTGTTAGTTTACCTTTGTCTACAAATTGAAAAATTTCTTGACAATAAAGGCATTTATTTATTTATTTATTTATTTATTCAAAATACAAAAGGGTCTCGTATCCACGAATATTGTGCACGTTGAGAAGCAAAAAAAATAATGCTCTTTAAATATTTGGTTATTACAATTAAATCATCACAATACTCTCCCTTAACTAGATCGTTGTTCTGCTGGTGATGCCATTTTGCTTTCAGTTTCTAATTTCTACTGGTAACACATTTATTCTGTTTGACGACACAGGCAAGATTTGATCATGGCAGAAAAAAGGCAGATGGTGTCTCTTGTTATTTATATACGGTCTTATCGGTTCATTTAAAAAATGACAGATCATATTTCAATATGACGGACCAAGATGCGTATGAACTCAGCTTAAGATTTTTGAAACTTGTCAAACCCTTGTCAAATTAAAGGTTATTATTTTTGTCAAATTATGTCAAATATTCAGCGTCTTGGAAAATTAATATTTGCGATATGATTTTGCATTTTGGTTTGTGTTATTGCGTCTACGTTTTAAAGTTAAGTGAGGGAATATCGAAGAAAAGTAATATTAGCCACCAAATAGTGTTTGTATACCAGCTCTTATTTGATACTAAAAACTAGAGTAGCTGTGAAATAAATTGGCTAGACTAAATATATAAATATTTCAAATAAAATATTAAAATTAAATAAACAATCTTACAAATCAGTTCTGAGTGAAACAAAAGAGGTATCTCTTTTATACAGGGTGGTGTGAACTGTATTGCGGAAACTTCGGCGGCATATTCTGCAGATAAAAATAAGTAAAAAAGTTCGTATAGATGTATGTCCTAAAATGCTTAGTTTCGGAGATACAGGGTGAAGAAGTTTCATTTTTATTTCGATTTGTTCCAAATAATTTCTAAAGTATTGTCAATATTTGGATGAAAATTGGTGTCTGGAATTTTTTTGACATGAGAAATTTGATTTTGATGTCAATATGACTTCTATTTGTAGGGGGCGCCACCTAGATGTGTTTTAACTGGTTTGAAGAGTTATCATTTTTCATCCGTACCTGTATAAAACTACTGAGTGAAAAAAATATACATTTCCGTAATTTTTTACGTAAAAAATGGCTCTTGGTAAAAATCGCTACGAGCAACCGTTCTCAAGATATTTAGAATGGAAATAGTCAATACATGTCATTATTGACAAAAAAAAATAAACATGTTGAGTAGATAATTATTTGACTGAAATAATAAATTTGGGAAATTTTTTTTTTTAAATGATAAAACATTTCAAATTTCTGATTTCAGTCTGTTAACTATTTAGTCAATATGTTTAATTTATATCAATTATGACAGGTATTGATAATTTTCACATTTCAAATTTCTGATTTCAGTCTGTTAACTATTTAGTCAATATGTTTAACTTATATCAATTATGACAGGTATTGATAATTTTAACTCCAAATATCTCGAGAACCATTACTCGTAGCGATTTTTACCAAGAGACTTTTTTTACGTAAAAACCGTCATAAATGTATATTTTTTACTCAGTAATTTTATACAGGTACGGACAAAAAGTTATTAGTCTTCAAACCACTTAAAAAATATGTAGGTGGCGCCCTCTCCAAGTAGGAGTCATATTGACATCAAAATACGAAATTTCTCATGTCGGTAAACTCCGAGACACCAATTTTCATCCAAATATTGACGTTACTTCAGAAATTATTTGGAAAAAATCGAAATAAAAATGAAACTTCTACACCCTGTATCTCCGAAACTAAACATTTAAAGACATACATTTATACGACCATTTTTACTTATTTTTATCTGCAGAATATGCTGCCGAAGTTTCCGGAATACAGTTCGGACCACTCTGTATACACACAACCTTAGCTTTAATTTTGTATTCGTGTATGTTTTTGAACTTTGCCGCCCTGAATAACACGTTTCCGGCAGTATAAATATGCATTCCAGCTTGTTCTAAAAGAATTTTATATCGCCCTTCATTCTATTAATTAGAAAAAGAACAAATTGCCATTTCAAAGACAATAAAAGTTCTTAAAATTCGACCCAAATAATTGGTCTCCTATTTCGCGCCACTATCTATTAGGCAATTAGGTAGATGGAAAATTAGTAAGCCTTTCTTCGTTTCAGACTTACAAATTTATCTTTCTTCGAACTATAGAGAGCTTTCTGCAAGGTCCTTGATAATAATTTATGGGAAACGATTTAAGAAAATAGGTCTAGGGAGAGTGGATATTTAAAGTTCGTTTAAAAAGTAATTTTCTCTAAAACGGACTGCTTAAGTTTGAACGAGGTTTAAAATAGGTTTAAAAAAAGCTTTTGAAAAATGTATATTAGTAGGTCTATATAGGGTATCCCAATATTCGGTGGATACAGAACTACTACGTATTTTTGAAATCAAAATAAGTTCATTGAGCACAATAATTGAAGATTGGAAATACCAAAAGGGGTAAGTGCCAAATTTTCCAATATTAAATTATTGCATTGTAGACACAATTTACCTCTCTACAAAAGTGCTTCGTTCGTCCGTTAGAGGGCACCAAACTTTAAAAAAATAAACACAATTTTTCAGATATTTGAAGAACCAGTATTCTGATTTGATGGGATTTTGGGTCTATGTTTTGCTAAGTGCTTTAACATTTGACCCTCACAAAAATCAAGAAAGAGTATGGGAAGGGTGAAAACTGCCCCCACCCCTACATAAATTTGAGTATAAATATTTTCCAACTCAACCGACGACCGATTTTTTTTTTTCGTAAAATGATCCTTTTAGTATCTACTACATTTTTTGTCTCCTGTAAAAAACGCCACAGCGCTTACTTTTTGAGGAAAAAAATAATTTTTCCGAAGCTGACTTTCAATAAATGTTTTTTTGTCACATCATGCTATGAAGGCGCATAAAATCTATTATGCTCTAATAATCTAGTTGGCGAAAATATGGAATTTTATGTTAGCATCACAAATTATATTTGATAATAAGCTTCAAAAGCTTAAACAAATTAATAAATTGTGTACATAAAATACAAACAAAGTAACAAATTAAGTAAACAAACAAAAGAGAATATAAAACAAGTATATACATTACATTGTCAGTCTTATTGTTTAAAATAAATATTTATAAATGTTTACAATGTCAAAGAATAAAAAAACAAAAATAGGATTCAAAAATATTTAGTAAGTTTATAGTAAATATTATAGTAATAGCAAATATTAGACCAGTGTTTCCAAGATCAAATACGATTATCAAAATATGAGTCATTTACGGCGTAGAAAGCCTTGTCTAGTAAATAAGATTTCAATGCTTTGCGAAATGAAGAAACTGATGTTATGGATTTGATTTCAAATGGCAGGTGATTGTGCATTTTTTTTCGAGTTGTATAATATTGAACTTTTAACTAACTCTGAGCGTGGGGTAGGTAGATAAAGATCTTGCTCCGCGTTCCTGAGTGAATAAGTGTGGGATGGCCTTTCTTGAGAAACTGATACATGCTTACGTATTAGGCAAACAGATTCAAATATAAATAAGGAAGGAAGAGTTAATATTTTAATTTTTTTAAAAAAGTTCTGGCATTGAGTCATAAATCCCATCAAACAGCTCTCTTCTGGAGCTTGAAAATACGGTCAAATTGAGTCGCACAACACCACAATGAAAGGGCATACCTGAGGTACGACTCAAAAAGTGCATAATAAACAGTTCTAGCCACTGACAAGTTAAGGTCCTTAGAAACAGATCTTACTGCAAAACAGGCAGAGCTCAATTTTTTCGACAAAACGTCGATATGCATGTCCCATTTTAGAGAATTGTCTACAATAAGCCCTAGATTTTACGACGTCAGTGGTGGTGTTGTTAAGTACAAAAGGCTGCAGCGAGTTTTAATACGACAAAGCTTTAGTTTTAGAAATGTTGAGACTCAGGGGGTATTGAGACTCAGGAGGTTCGAATCGCACCAAGGTTTAATGGAGATTAAGTCATTTGATATAATCCTATAAAGTGGTATGACGTCCTTGTTGCTCCAAGTGAAGCTAGCGTCGTCCGCAAAAAGATATATTTTACCACTGAGGTTTATATCAGCAATGTCGTTAATAAAAAGAAGAAACAAAATAGAGCCTAGAACTGAGCCTTGTGGTACTCCACATTCTATTGACTTGCTAGAAGACAACATGGTATCCACCCTCACAAGTTGACTTCTGTTGCTCAGATACGACTTAAATCATTCGAGAGATGTTTGAGGGATTATTTTCTTTTTTTAGATTATTTATTAGTTTTAATTACTTAAGTCTCACCCTGTATAAATTAAGGCTATATAAGTACAACTTTACAGTTCTATTTCAATTATTACAATGTCCATCAAATAGCATGCTCAACTATTTTTCAAAGACTAAGAAATATTTATGAGGTAACTGGTCCCTTCATTTTGTCAGGATCGTATTCAAATAGCTTCTCGACTTTTCCTCCCCCTGGAAAACCTGAAGGAAAATCAAAGAAAATCTCTAAACTAACCGTATGTACGGAATTCGGATCAGTCGATAAACTAACTTAAGCATCGGAAACGGTATAGAATTTACCAATTTTAACTTGATAGCCGAGTTTAAAGTATCGAAAGTTTTCAATCTCTCCGGAGTAGGAATTTTCACGATTTTCTTACTGCGATCGAACCGAGACGGAAACTAGAGCTTGGGGGAAATTGATCAGCAAATAATCGACTTCAGAATGTTGGTTAAATTCCTTTTTTTTAAGTTTTTGGAATAAGTTTTAACTAAAATGAAACTTTAAATAAACCGTATTGACCAACCACAGCTAAATATGCAGTACTAAGGCAGAACCCGATATTAGTGTTGGGTTGCTATTTAACTATCTGTTATTTTATAACAACTATTTAGAAATAACATAACGCAACCGTTACTACTTTTAAAAAATAACAGATATAAAATAACGACACGCAGAGATCGACTATGAAACGAAGTCGGCGCTCTGCACCGCCACGAAATTCGATGCTGCTCGAAACAATTCCAAAAAACAACTAGTATGGATGGAAAACATGTTATTTCGACAACCATCGATACAAGCGGCGAGATACAACGGACAACGGAGTGGGGTATGCGCTACGGCGCGGCGCGGCGTGTTGAGCTTACAACAGCTTATAAATAATAGAATATAAAAGAAGCAGCTTTTTTGAAACAGTTGCGGGCATAACGCCTGGCTGTCGAGATAACAGGAGTGGGAAAGGAACGCTGCTGCATCGGTCGATTGTCGATGGAGGCCCGCAACGGGTTGGAGAATAACGCATCAGTTGTTTTAGCTACGTTGTTTCTTTACCTGTTACGAGCATAACAGAGCGGCGTTCGAGATAATCGGAGTGGGAAAGTAACGCTGCTGCATCGGTCGATTGTCGATGGAGGTTTGAAACAGGTTGGAGAATAACGCATCAGTTGTTTTAGATACATATTGTTTTTCAACCTGTTACGAGCATAACGGGCGGAGGTCGAGATATTATGGCGCTGTATGTTTCAGTACTTTGTTATTAAGTTTCAATATTTAGGTATTTATTTATTCTGAAAATTTTTCAGAATAATATTTTAAGATTTTTTAAAAATGTATACAGGGTGTTTTGAAAAATCTGGTCATTGATTAATCACGATCCTGCTTAAAGCCCTTGACGTAAAAAGCTGATTTTTGGAAAACGGATTGACTTTAGGGTGTAGAGGTTAGATAAGAAGGGATTTTTCGAAACTCAAATTCTAAGGTGGTGAAACCACCCTCAAATATTAGAATATTTTTTATTTAAAAACTGGTGAGTTTTTCAAAAAAACTCTTAAACACGTATATTTTATTTTGTTGTTTTACATACTTTGAGATTTTTAAAAAATATATACAGAGTGTTTCATAAAATATGACCACTGAGTAATCATGATTCTGCTTAAACTGCTTGACGTTTAAAGCTGATTTTTGGTAAACGGATTGACTGTGGGGTGTAGAGGTTCGATAAGAAGGGGTTTCCGAATCTCAAATTCCAAGAGGGTGAAAACGCCCCTCAAATATTACAATATTTGTTATTTAAAAAACGGTTAGTCTTTCGGGAAAACGATTGGACACGCATAATTTATTTTGTTCTTTTACATATTTTGAATTTTTTTAAAAAATAATACAGGGTGTTCCAAAAAGTTGAGTAATTGATTAACCACGATTCTGCTTAAACTGCTCGACGTTTAAAGCTTATTTTTGGTAAATGTGAGAAAATTTTATCCAGTTTGTATGTTAATCGAAATTCTTGCTTTGCTTTATCATCACCATTCCAAATTAATAATTCGACGCGAACGAAGTCGCGGGTAGTAGTTGGTTCACTTATGAAGAATATACTACACGTTTTCTTATATTGCTATTTTTTGACCGCAAATGGTAAAATCATAACTAAGAGCTTCTCGCCCGTCGAGTGAGATGCACCCTGTACACTGCTACGCAATTCAAGATCTACGCGGAACGAGGGCCAGGGCGTAGGTAGATCGGAATGTATAGGTATAGACGAGTGGCGGCATTTTGGCTTTTTTATATCGCAATTTGTAAACAGCGCTTATTTGCAAACAATCCCCGTTTTTAGAGAGGTATTTTAGATAACAATCGATATTTAGAAATGTTTTGACACCCTGGAAATACTACCACCGAGCACGTCATTGTTGCAACTTGCAACTGCGTTAATACGCCTGGCGGTGACCGCCTCATACTCTTTCAGATATTTAGCAATAAAATAAAGAAACCTGTTATTTTTAAGCTGTTATTTTAAGCTGTTTTTTATAAATAACTATAACAGTTTTAACTGTTATCTAAAATAACAGTTTTGTGCCCATCACCACCCGATATGTTAACATTATTTTCTAGGTTCTACCTTAGTACCGCAGAAATAAAGGGAGGCAAAACACATATTACGATTAATCAATCGTGATATCATTTTCAATGGGTATAGTTATAAATGAGGTCTAAATTTTTAATAATAATAATTAAATTATTATTAAAAAAATATATTCGGCAATTAGAATTCGTAAACAGACGCGTTTTAGCTTACAGAGTGTTTTGATTGCTTTGGTTAGCTTTGTTTTGGTTTGGGTTGTTGGTTTATTTTTGTTTTATCTCGGTTCGGTATCGATGTCTAAATTACAGTATCTACTAGGTTAACTTCACACCTACAGAAGAAAAGTGTGAAGAATGTAAAGCAGAAACACGTTTTCATGTAACTGATTTCAATAAGAGAATTTTTTTTTGTTGTTTTTTATAAGTGATTTCAAGTAAAATAAACTTTACCCTATCCGTTTATAGTGTTCTTGATTCGCCTTTACGTAGTGTTAAACAGAAATTATGTAAATCTCTCTGATACACTCAGATGAAAAAAAAAACGCAACGGAGAAATTTTTGGTCTAATTTAAAGTGTTATATTTTTGTTATTTTTAAGCCGATTTTCATGATTTTTTAGCAGACTGTATACAATTCTATCACCTTTTATTCGTAAACTTAGTTCTTTATAAACTTTAGTATTTGGCATATTATACAGGGTTAATCCAGGGGTTGTTTTTTACGTTAACTTTAAACAACCTGTGCAATAATTTCGTGTGTAAATTTTCCTAAAATATAAGTTTACGGCCAGAACCATGTCTCCTGAGTATTTTGTTTTTTAGATCATGCCAATACATGCCTTAAAGATTAACCTTAAGAGTGAAATGAGCTTGCCACCAACAATTGGCAATTTTTTCAATTTAACAAGGCGGCTTTGGTGATTATTGTGAACTATATACTACTATGAACTCGAAAAGAACTGATTGAATGAAAATTTGAGGTCGCGAAGCAGTACCAGCTTCATTAAATGAACGTTTGGTCCTTAAAGAAGAATGGGAAAACATAACTCAATAGATGATAGACTTGAACTAAAGTCGTCATCGTTCTTGAAAAAAAAATCAGTGGCAAGAGAATTTAATTTAGCGTAAAAAAATAATATTTTGCCTGAAGAAAAACTCTCTTAACTCAAGAAAACTGGTTCTCTTGAAAAATTCGAAAATTTCTTTTGAATCTATTTTCATTCAACCAAGTGAAAGTTACTTTGTTTTAAGATAATAAGAAAAATACGCTAAGAAGTACTTCATTCAAGAAACATGGCCATTTTTCCAATAGCTAAATACTCTTTTGATGAAAAATAATAACGACACGCAAAGACGATGGCGAAGGACGGTATACAATCAGTCGGCATCGGCAGTCCGATCAGTCGTACGTCGCATTTGATAGGTCGCACATCATAGTACGTACGCGTTTTGTTGCTTGGAATTTAGCATAATTTGCTTTTTAAACGCATATCGTATAACAAATTAGTGATCGTTATTAACATGCATTTGTCATTTTTTATGGACAAATTTTAAGATATATGGATTCTTTAAAGAAGTTTCTCAAAAAATGGAAATTACAGCATTTATTTGCTATACATATTTGAGGGTAAGAAACATTTACATAATGCACCTGTTTAGATAATGCATGCGTGACTATAGATAGAATAAGAATATAGGTATCAATTTTTTTATGGAAATAATTACAAAAATTTTAGAATTTCAAGTCGTCGTATTAAAAAATTCAAAATGTGACCAAAGCTTATAATTTTAATAATTTACTTGCTTTACTTTGATTAATCCTGATGTAACATTTTTTTGTAATTTGTAGAGTGATGAACCACCCCAAAAAATACCCAAGGAGTGAAGAAGCAGAAATAACTACTATCGAGAAAAATAATATCACTTTACTTACTACTCTGTAGTAAGTAAAGACCAGGAAAACCTAAATTTATCAGAAAATAATATACCTCGTAATATGCCTGTATATGATGTATAGACTTCTTTTAGATCAAAATAAAATTTAGTTGAGTCAATATTATTCGTTATTGGTTTAAGAAAAGTGTCGCTTTAATCAAGAAATGTCCCTTTTCAATCAAAAATTTTTGCATGAATCAAAGAGACTATTGTTCTTGTATATAGCAAGAACTTCTTTGCATATTCATTTTGGGTCAGGAGTGAAATGCTTTGGACAGATAGATTACTCTATTCTCTAAAGTAATTTTTTAAAGCTTATGAACAGATAGTTAATGCTTTGGGCAAAGAAACGTCGTTCTTGGCCCTATTGAAAAGCGCCAATCTTTTGGGTCAAAGTCATATTCATTTCGACTGAGAGATCCTTATTTTCAGTGCAGCCTCAATGACAATATGAGCGGACGAATACAGGCAGTTATAGCAGCCAAGGGCGGCAATACAAAGTATTAGAGTATTTTTTACAATTTTTTTCTGTTTGTATACTTGTGTATTACAGATATTTTCTTTAATATCGTTATTAATGTTTATTAAAACCCGGACCCGGAAAAAAATCGTAAAAAGACTAACGATACTTTACGAAGTCTTTACGATTTTTTTAAATTTAGTATAGAGTATCCAATGCAGTGTAATATGACGTAGCTTGCTAAAAAATTGATAAAAATAGGACTAAAAATAACAAACATATAAGACTTTCAATTTGACCAAAAATTTCTTGGTTGCGTTTTTTTTGCATCTGAGTGTAGTTTGTTGCGTTGCCGCGGTAGTAAGATAGGAATATTTTCATTAATTCCCTCTAGCGATCGGATAAAGATGTTTAAATAATTTAAAATTCCCAGTTTTACAAAGGAAACCTCCGTTTTAATCCGCACGAATTAAAGTTTTATAGTTTAATAAGGTTTTGACGGCGCCGAAGTTATAACAACTGCCAATGCGAATTTTCTTTGTGCACTTTCAGAATTCGAAATTAATTTTTCAATCGGCCATGGACCAGTAAAACTAAAATCCCTTCAAACTTCCTGAAAATCAGCTTAGTTTGTTAGAGCTAAGTTTTTTTTTATTTTATTTTATCTAGTGTTATTGTTTTGTTGTGTCCTTTAAGTTCCATAAAAACTGCTAACTAAGTGCTAAATGTGTGTTCCATAAAAACTGCTAACTAAGTGCTAACTGCTAACTAAGTGCTAAACAGCTCAAAATATTCATAATAAGTTAAATTTTTATATTAATTTAATATCGTACTAAATATTATATTATCTTTAGACCTTTTGAGAGTACTGCTTTATAACTAATCTTGAAGTACTTACATTGCGCCAACATAGAGAGCATCCCGTTTGGTGTCCAGATGGAAAGTTCGGTAATACTGCATCCCACAGGAGAACTCTCGTACATGATCTGGAACAAAAATAAAATGTAAGGTAATGAAAGGTAATCATTTTTTTAAATTTAGTAAAATAACATAGAAAATCTTAATCAGTTTGGTGCTCTAAATACCAACGCCCTATATTATCTGGAAAGATTTCCGTGGGTTTTATAAATAGGTAAATTTATAGATTTTAATGTGCTCTGTCCGAATTATAAATTTTCCACTTCATATCATTACCGCCTGGCGCCGCTATATTGGAAAAATTGTGCCCAAAAGCAGTTTTTGACAATATCTTTTTTTAAACTCCCCATTTTACAATAAAAACATTTATATATAATGTGAAACTAGAGAAAATTTCCTATCCTATGTAGTACTTTAAAAATAACGATTAACGATAAAATTTAGATTATATCCAAAAAAACACATAAATCAGACAATTTCAAGGGGTTAAAACCGCATGTGGCTTGATTGGGGGTGCGTATACAGTCATTTGTGGTAGAATAGGTGTTCTAAAGTCATTGCATGGGGATATATTGGAGAATACAATGGGGGTGAAATCAGGGCGAAACAAAATGTTATTAAAACACATCAATAATACGAGTTATTATCATTGGTGGTTGTATTTGAAGGGTCCTATAATGTTAGAATACAAATATTCTGTTTTAAAATTTTGAATTAAAACGATACATTTCTTCTGACAGTTGTTATATTTTATCAAAATCAAATTTAATACATAACTATAAACCATGCGTTTGAATAAGTTATATTGTGTGTGAATAAGTGCTAAATAGACAATAATAGACTAACATTTTTTCCAAGTATAGATTCTATTTTTACACTCTGTCGCACGAGCTCTTCAAGCGAGTTAGTTTTTAGAATTTTTAGAATTAGAATAAGTGGGAGGGGGGTTAATCTCTGCGACCTTAGAGATCTATTGTGTCCCCCTTTCTTGAGTTATAACTCATCATACAGTCCCAGGACTTCCTACGGAGACCCGTGTCCCTCATAGTCGAGAAGCTACGACCCAGGCCGGGTAGACGAAACGGTAGCTTGTGTCGCCTGTTGGGTTTAGGGGTAGGAGGTAGACTCCCGACCCTTGGAGGAGGTGGTAGCTTGTATGCCACTTGCGGAGGATGGTCTCACGCAAGTGTCAGCCACCTCTCCTGTAGTTCTCTTTGGGTTTGGCCCCTTGGAACTTTCATTGTTACTGTTCCCAGTGTCGCTAGGGGGTTTCCCCACAGCTTCACCGGTGATGTTTTTATTACTATTATTACCAGATCTCATAGTGTTCCTATGAGTCGCTAGGGACAGTCGGTCCACTTCTACAGAGCCCCGCATGTAGAAGTAAGGGATAAAATACAATGGGGTGCCGCCCGGTGCCAAAAGGTTGAGGCTGTCCTTAGCCCCGCCCGGTATCGTTATATGTCTTGGTGCAATTCCCTGGACACGACACTACAGTCAGGGACAAGACGATGAGTGAGATGCTTCTTAGACCAAGCCAAGTGTTAGGGGGGATTCACCCCAGCACCTGACAAGGAGCTTCCCCACCAACGACAAGGTCTTGCATCTCCTAGGAGAAGTAGTTTTTAGAAAGAGATGTTATTTTTTTTATAATCAAATAATTATTAAATGTAACTAATTTCAAAAATAAAAGTAGTTTTAAAGAAAAGATGACTTTGACATTCAATAAGTTAATTCATGAGTCAACTTTTGGCAGTTTGAAGTACGGCCTTAGGCACTGTCGTCATTTTGAATCAACTAGCAGTTGAATTATTGTGACTTGATCAATTCACTTGACTGGCAAAAATGCTCCTATAGGTTATACCGGGTGCGTCTCAAAAGTGGCTCGCCCCCTATAACTTTTTTATTTTTTCAGATAATAATACGAGATTTGGTATATTAGTATATGACATAAATTAAGATTGATTGACGTATTAAATTGTTTTTGGTTGCTTCCTGTTTTACCGGAAAAGACTACAACTTTTTATTGTTAAATAGCACCCTCGATATATTTTTACTTTGTTCGATAGAAAATAAATAGAATGACATATCATATGTAAATTTTTGACATTTTTGCTTAAAAAACACTAATTTTTAATCAAGTAACCGTGGACAAATAGATTTGATCGCCTAATGTTTTTCGTGGCTTGTCCAGGTCGGTTAAAAGATACCCAAATCGTATTTTCAATCATATCTCAATTTGTTTAAATGGAAAAGGGTGGCTCATTGGTATATTTGAAAAAAGCATTTTTTACAAATAATTTGGTTCCACACACTTGGTACTTCGAGTCAAATTGTCGTTATGAACCGCATGTTACAATTTCAAATAATAATCCGTATGCGAAAATGTCAAAAGTTGACATATGATATGTCATTCTATCCAGAGTGTCATTTTCTATCGAATAAAGTAAAAATATACTGAGGGTGCCATTTAAAAATTAAAAGTTATAGTAATTTCCGGTGAAACAGGAAATTGAATACGTCAATCAATCCTAATTTATGTCATATACTAACATACCAAATCTCGTTTTTTTAATTGAAAAAATCATAGGGGTGAGCCACTTTTGAGACGCACGCGGTGTAAATACAAATATTTCAAAATTTAAATTTGAAATAACTACATAAAAATCACACTGAATATAAACCGTCACACAATTATTCCTGTCTTATTCAATCGTACACCAACTCTTTTATATATCATAAAAACTCGGCAGAAAACACACGACCAACTTCAAAAACAATGACAAACAACTCCCATATCTCAAAGTTGCTTATAAACTTGTTGTCGAGGCTCCCAAGTCCTATTTTTCCTAATACTGTACAAATGAAAATAAACTCACTGCGGAAAATAAATGTAGATGGGTCGGTTTTTCCACAGCTGGAACACACTCCGTTTTCGAGAAATTTCAGTTTTCCCGAGGACATTTTTTTTTATTTGTAAGTAACGTTTATTATATAAGTAAAGTTTTTATATAACTTATATTGAAACTTGATATTAACCAAAGCTTTAATCAGAGGTTTTAAATGTTGTATTCTGAACTTATTTATACATGCTGTTTCAGAGATAAATGTGAGATATTTCACAGGACAATATTTCAAGTATTTGGTATATATGTCACTGTAAATGTCCGAAATGCGGTAAAACCTAGGTTTTACCTTAAAACGAGTGGGTTAGCGTGGTTATTTGGAGGGCATTAATTCATTAGTAAATCCTAGGTTTAGCCTTTGGTTTAGCGCGCTTATCCTAGTATAATCCCAATATATAATGCTTGTTTTACCGCGCTTATCCTAGGTTTTACCGCATTTTGGACATTTACAGTAACATATACAGAGAAGACCAGGCTACTAGTAAGATAGCAAGTTGCCGGAAGAATTTACCTTTACCCGATTTGCGTTCGTACTAGAGATTCACTGCCGGCTAGTCGGCTGGTCAGACAGTACGCAGTTGCAGTTGTGCTTGGACGCCTGGACGGGTCGGTCGTGACACTAGGGATACGACGCGAGGAGTGCCGAGTATTTATTATTTTCATTTTAAGTGTTTACCTTCACTTAAGGTAACATTTAAAATAAAAATACTTAAATATTTATTATTTGAGTGTGTTTACAAGCCAAAATTAAAAATAAATAAATTCTCTAAACCCGAAAAAAACTAAAATATTACTCTAAATAAAAAAAGTTATAACAAGTGTTCAAAAAGATCACCTTCTTATACTAGACAGAAGCCTAGGCGGTCGTAAAATCCCCGTATGACATTGGCTAACATATTAGGGCTAATAGTTTGGAAAGCCTCTCGTATTTTTACTTGAAGCTCATCCAGATTATTAGCCCTATTATGACCATACACTTTGGATTTTACATAACCCCACAAAAAGAAATCATTAGGAGAAAGATCTGGTGATCTAGCGGGCCACAAAATAGTTCCATATCCATATTAAACGGTTGGGAAAAGTATTGTTCAAATATTCTTGAACAATACGGGCATTGTGGGCAGGGCAACCATCTTGTCGAAACCAGACATTGTGGAATCTTTCTCCCAATAACTCACAAATTCTAGGGACAATCTGCTGCTGTAACAAGTCCAAATACTTTGCAACAGTTAAATTACCCTCTATAAAAAATGGACCAATCATATGCTCCCCTACAGAACCACTCCAAACACTTGCTTTAACTCCTGTTCTTCATTAATCAATACATCAGGCTTTTTGTGTTTTTGTGGGGACACGCCCCACCCGTGTGTTTCAAAATTATTAATAACTCTTGATATAGTAGGTAAAGATGGAATTGGCCTGTTTACAAAAGTTTGTGGAAAAATTGTTTGTATATCCCGATAAGATCTATTTTGGAAATACCCTTTTACAATTTGAATTTTCTCACGAACTTCGTAAACATCCATTATTTTACTTAAAAAATAAATTTTACACGAGAACTGTCGCGAAAATCTATGTATTCGTTTTGGCTATTAAAACACGAATAAATACAAATTTTGAAATATTCTTATCACATATCTAGCTATTTTTATTTTATCGCATTTTTTCGCCTGCTTTTTATCCGGCGGACGGGTATACGCTAATTCGTCCGGTTCTACCTATGTTACTACTACGGTGGTCCGGTCTGTATACCAAATACTTGAAAAAGTATAATATGGTAAAAAATGCATATAAACATGTTTTCCCATTTTAGCTAGAAAATCTTCATTCGCCGGTATTTCTTAGCTTCAGTCAACCGAGGTATTGGGTGAGGAAACAGAGTCCTGTTAAAAACCTCGTGAAAATCCGAAGATTGTTCTTGTAGAATGTAGAATGAGTGGGAGGGGAGTTAGTCATTGCAACTTTACAGACCTATTGTGTCCCTCTTTTTTGAGTTACAAGTCATCATACAGTCCCAGGGCTTTGACAAATGCCAGTATCTGGGACGGTTGGACACACAAAACTTCAATCTTTGTCGGTGTTGTAACGGAATTTTAAATTATATCTTTAATTTCGAGAAAATTTAGTCCAAACATATTTTGTTGATGTTTGACCATCCAAATCTTAAAAATAAAGAAGTTATCTAAAAATGTGCTACAATACGGATATAGTATAACCCTTTATCTTTAATTTCCTTCTTCATTTGTGTAAAAATACCTAGCCAGTTTTACATAAAACGTTAAATGCCGAACGCTTATTTTGCTACTTTTTCGGACTAGTGAAATGGACTCTTAAGGGAAACACCTTGTATGGATATAAATAATAAACATGGCACCTAAATATGGCAAATAAATTTGCCTCAAATCTAAACTAACCGAAATTTCCCCTAACAGACCTAAACTAGACTTTAACTTAACTAGATTTCCATGGAAAAAGTAAATTTTCCGCGACTCGGGCGTATTTTAATGAATTTTCCTTTCGCCGATGTCGTTTGTTGATAGTTTCCGACGCGGCGTGCGATTTTAGCGACTTAATCTCGGAAACTTTTAAATCGAAATGAAATGGGAGATGAAGGTAGCGTGATGCGAATAGATTTTCCGGTTGATTTTCCATTAATTAACTGAAACAGTCGGAAACAGAAATTGTGTTTAAAACAGATCGGGTTGAATCGGTTTGATATAAAGAGGATATTATTTTATTATTAACATTATTAGCAAGCGGCTTTTCACATTTTTTTTTTCTACAAACGTCAGTAAAAATGTAATTTTTAACGCATGCTGTCAGTGCCTAAAATGTGACATTATGCATCACTGATAGTAAAAGTCATTTACTTTTCCATTAAAAAAACACAACTTTGATGTGTAACTTTTTTTGGGGACACCCTGTATAATTCTATATCTATACTAATATATAAAATCCTTAAGTGACTAACATACTGATTACTCACGATCCTGCTCAACGTAAGAAGCTCAATTTTGGCATACAGGTTGATTCTAGGGTGTAGAGGTTCGATAAGAAGGGATTTTTCGAAATTCCAGTTGCAAGAGGGTGAAACCACCCCTCAAATATTACAATATTTTTTTATTTAAAAAACGGTTAATTTCCGAAAAAACGCTTAAACACGTATATTTTATTTTGTCTTTTTACATATTTTAAGATTTTTTAAAAATGTATACAGGGTGTTTCGAAAAAGCTGGTCACGATCCTGCTTAAAGCGTTTGACGTAAAATGCTGATTTTTGGAAAACAGATTGACTTTAGGGTGTAGAGGTTCGATAAGAAGGGATTTTTCGAAACTCGAATTCTAAGGGGGTGTACTATCCCTCAAATATTAAAATATTTTTTATTTAAAAACCGGTGAGTTTTTCGGAAAAACTCTTAAACACGTATATTTTATTTTGTTGTTTTACATATTTTAATATTTTTTATAAATTTATACAGGGTGTTTCATAAAATATGACCATTGAGTAATCACGATTCTTCTTAAACTGCTTGACGTTTAAAGCTGATTTTTGGCAAATAGATTGACTGTGGGGTGTAGAGGTTCGATAAGGAGGGGTTTCTCGAATCTCAAATTCCAAGAGGGTGAAAACTCCCCTCAAATATTACAATATTTGTTATTTAAAAAACGGTTAGTCTTTCGGGAAAACGCTTGGACAAGCATATTATATTTGGTTGTTTTACATATTTTGAAATTTTTTAAAAAATCATACAGGGTGTTCCAAAAAGTTGGGTATTTGATTAACCACGATTCTGCTTAAACTGCTCGACGTAAAAAGCTTATATTTAGCGAACGGATTTTTCGAAAGTCAAATTCCAACGAGATGAAACTACCCCTCAAATATTACCAAGTTATATAATAATATCGCCATATTGTTTTTTCTCATGCTGACATAAATGTGAGAAAATTTTATCCAGTTTGTATGTTAATGGAAATTTTTGCTTTGCTTTATCATCACCATCACAAATGATTAATTCGATGCGAACGAAGTCGCTGGTACACGCTAGTATTTTTATAAAATGCTATCAGTTAACCTACATATGCTGTCAAAATTTTATTTTGATATAAACTACCGTTCTCCTTGGAGCCACCCTGTATACTAACATACCAGGTCTCGTTTTTTTATCTGACAAAATAAAAAAGTTATAGAAGTGAGCCACTTATGAGACGCGCCCAGTATAATATACTTTTCAATCACACAAAACAAATAGTATTTTATCAACACTAGATAGAACAGAAATACACAATAATAACGTAGTTAAGTTAATAGAAATTCATTTCGGTGCTCTTTACGAAATTCCACAATATTCTAATTGCACAAATAAAATTTCAATGAAACAGTGATGTGACAAAGGAATTGACAAAGGGGCTTGTGGGTTTAATGGCTTTTTATCCCTCCCTAAAGCTCCGTTGTCACCCTATTTAATTGGTAGTTATTCGGAATTGTCAAAACTAATTAACGGTATAATAGATCGTAGACTTTAACAAACAGTCAATTGCAAAATATTTGGTTTAATTTAATTAATTTCATTTGTATTTTAATCAAAAACAATCTAATGGAATTGCGTATACGTGATTAAATTTATACTTTGTAAAAAATTGAAAATATTTATGCTCGATGTCGTTTATTTTGCGGCGTGTAGTAAATATTTCTTGTAAAATTATGCTAGACCGGTATATAAGCTTCGTTACTTTGATGGATGATTGCGTGCAACAATTACAAAATACATAGTTAACACACCTTAAGAAATAGGAGCTTTATTATCAACTTATTTTGCATTCAAATGGAATACAGAAGTATTTAAATAACTCTTTATGTTTTACAGTAAATTACAATCTAAGAGCACAGAATATCTAGCTACGCAACAGAAAAATACTCGAAATGAAAGAGCTAAAATTGTACAAATAGAATACTAGATGGCGCGACAATATCATAATCAGAATATAATTAGAAATTTTCAACTTTCGGTTTTGGATTGACGGCTCGTCGACGGCCTTATAGCTCGGCTAAATATGCACAGTTGCCAGATTCAAAAAGACTTGAATTGGCATCCCATTCTTTTTATTGTGTATAATGCAGTATGTGTTTCTTTCTATTCTTCTTTTCTTGTCAGATACACTTATATTAATTATTCCTTTGGCTATTAAAATAGTTTTAAGTATATTATTACAAAACATATACATTTTTCATATACACTATACCTTATAATGTTAACTAAGAAAATACCTTTAATTACCTTTAAAATTAATAATATACAGGGCGATTGATAGTGATATATATTAATGCTGGAACGTTAGTAATGAAATATGGAAATAATTTATTAAAATGCAGTACAAGAAATGTTAAATGACTAAAAATACTATAATAACAAATTTCTTCCGTTTGCCACGTTATTTCTATATTATAGACCTAGGTAGATTTTAAAAAGTGACACAGGTACAATTAATAATATATTAGTTCGGCATAAAAGTTGCTGTCACGACATCGAACAATAAATTAAAATTCATAAAATAAATTAAAATTATTAATTAAACAAATCTTTATAAAGAAACGCAAGTATACCAAATTTGGACCCAATCGAACTCCAGGAAATGATATCATAATAGTGTACTATATTATGGTACCACTCGATATACTTTAAGGTACCATAATATTGCAATGTCACCGAAGATCCGTAGTATACCAAATTTAAGAACAATCGAACGCCATGAAATGGTATCGTAATATGGTACTATATTAAGGTACCACTTTATATACATCATAGTTCAATCATATTACAATGTAACCGAAGATACGTAGTATACCAAGTTTGAGCCCAATCGAACGCCAGGAAATGGTATCGTAATATGGTACTATATTAAGGTACCACTTTATATGCATCATAGTACCATCATATTACAATGTCACCGAAAATACGCAGTATCCCAAGTTTAAGCCCAATCGAACGCCATGTACGTAATATAGTACTATATTATGGTACCAGTTGATATGCTTCATGGTACCATAATAATGCAATGTCATCAAAATACGCAAGTATATATCAAATATGAGCTCAATCGAACGCCAGGAAATGGTATTAAAATATGGTACTATATTAAGGTACCACTTTATATGCATTATAGTACCATCATATTACAATGTAACCGAAGATACGTAGTATAACAAGTTTAAGACCAATCGAACGCCAGGAAATGGTATCGTAATATGGTACTATATTATGGTACCTCTTATTATGCTCCATGGTACCATAATATTACAATATCACCGAAGATACGTAGTATCCCAAATTCAAGCCCAATCGAACGCCATGTACATAATATGGTACTATATTATGGTACCAGATGATATGCATCATAGTACCATCATATTACAATGTCACCGAAAATACGTAGTATACCAAGTTTAAGCCCTATTGCCGCCATGTACCTAATATTGCTATGTCATCAAATATGGTACTATAGAAGGTGCCACTTTATATGCTCCATGGTACCATGATATTACAATGTCACTGAAGATATAGTATACCAAGTTTAAGCCCAATCGAACGCCATGTATCGTAATATAGTACTATATTATGGTATCACTTGATATGCTTCTGAAAAAAACGGCGTCCAGTTGGCTGGAAAAGGACGATCGATGACATTTCCGATATAAATTTAAATATAAAATGACAGTGATATTCATTTCATAGCTATCGCTAACGCCGTTTTTTCCCGATTATACAATATGAACTTGGTATGAACACAATCGAACGTCAGGAAGTAGTATCATAATAGTAGAACAATACTTATTATATTGTCGCCGAATTACAATGAAAATTCAGGATTCAATTATACAATCAAACGTCAGGAAGTGATTGTAATTTAGCTCATAAGATTTAATTCCAACTAACATGGCAAACTGAAAAAAACAGCTCTGATCTATTTTAATATGTTTAAATGATGTAGCAAATTTGAAGACCTTAGGCTTTATCAGGAAGTATTACGATATGAATTACACAATGGCAACACTGCACAAAATTCTTTTAAATTTTGTTTGTAGAAAACTGTTTTCTTTTAAATTTATTGCCCTCTATTATGTAGTAGCGAAACTACCACATCAAAATATCTGATTTGGAGACAGACTTTTAAAGCCTGTCTCCTTTTGCTACCTACAATTTTATACATGTATCGAGGCTTCTGTTGCGTAGCTAGATATTCTGTGCTAAGAGTAATTTATAATATACAGGGTATCCCAATATTCCATGGACATAGAACTACTACGTATTTTTTGTAATCAAACATGATTTCTAATCAAAATAAGTTCATTGGACGCAATTTACCTCTATACAAAAGTGCTTCGTTTGTCCGCTAGAGGGCATCAAACAATAAAGAAATAAACACAATTTTTTAAATATTTTAAAAACCGGTAGGTATCCCGATTTGAATGGGATTTTGGGTGTCTATGTTTTGCTAAGCGCTTTAACATTTGACTTTCACAAACAACTTTAGGTCTTCCTCTCTTTCTTCTTTCCATTGGTGTCCATTTTAGGATATGTTTTGGTAGACGTTCGTCAGTCATTCTCTCTACATGTCCATATCATATTAGTTCGCGTTGTTCGATTTCATCGAGGGTAGTTTTCTTTACGCCCATCATCTCTCTAATTCTCTCGTTGGTTATTCGTTCTATTCTTGACTTTGCGGCAGATCTTTGCCAAAAATCCATTTCAAAAGCCAGTTATTTGCCACGTTTCACATCCATACAATACAACACTTTTAAATATTGCATTGTATAAAAGGTGTTTTCTTTCTATAGAGATGCTTGTTGACCGTAATAGTAAGTTTATGCATTCTATAACTTCTTCCCCTTCTTCTTTTCTTAATTATTCGCTCCAATATTTTTTCTTCAGTTCGTCCACTTTGGCTAATCTTTGTTCCGAGGTAGGTATAATCTGAACAATATTGTACTATGCAACTGTCGTCCATTTCCAAATCTGTTCCTTCTACACCGATACACATATATTTAGTTTTACTACAGTTAACAGTTAATCTCTTGCGTATTCTTTAAAAATTTTCCTCGCCATGAATTCAAGGTCTTCCCTATCTTGAGCCACCGCCACTTGATCATCTGCAAAATGAAGATATGATGAATAAGTAGGTGTCATTTTTTAATTCTATTCCCATTCCACTGCCGGATCTTCTCCATTTCTTTAAGGCTTCATTGAGGTAGATTTTGAAGAGAGAGTTTATTGAAAATAATTTCTTGCAAATAAAACACGAATCCATTTTCCAATAGCACTTGTGAATTTCCTGAAAAAAGACATTTAAAGCTACCACCACTTGTTCATGATCTGGGCGCAATCTCCAAAAATAGTCAAGTTACAAAAAAAGTTCATAAGGCACAGGTATATGTCGAGGGATAAACCGCAGAGGAATTATGGTGTACACTATGAAGGAATTCTACAGGAATCCCAAGGAATTACGAGGAATTCCAAGGAATTCCATAGAAATTACTAGGAATTCCAATTATTTCCGTAAGAATTCCAAGGAATTCCTTAGAAATTTAGAGGAATTCCACAGGAATTAAGAGGAATTACAAGCAACTTTATAAAAAATTAACGAACATTAGTAAACCATGAATACTATAATAGGTAGTACTAAATTTAAAGAAAAACATTTTGCAGGCGATTTTTTACTATCCGTTTTTCGTTTTCGCTTCCAAAATTTCCCAATATCAAATATCTACAGATCAGATATTCTTTTAATTTAATATATTACCCTCGATTATATATCTAAAATATTTTCCAATAGTACGGCCGAACCATCCCCGAGAGATCTACTTATAACGTTCCCTCATTTCGCCATTTTAAAGAAACCCTTATAAGATTTTTTTATTCCGTACTCAGAAAGTGTAAAGTTGATTTTTTCATTTCCTCGGAATAATACCTAGGTATATACTATAGGGAAATTAATACAACTTTAGGTGCTTCATCAATGATACCATGCGTAATCTTATGGAATTTACAGGTGATCGTATGACGTGCAACTGAAGTTTTATTAATTTCCTTTCCTATAGATACGAGTATAACTAGGTACCTATCATTTTCAAAAAATCCCGAGAAAAATTAATTTTAATAAGTAGTGCCGACATATTTCCAGTATTTTCACCTCATGATCCCCTATTGGTCCTAAAATTTAACTAAAAAAAACGTAAATCTCGTAATAGTACTTTTTATTGTAAGATCTAGTACTTATAGAGACATTAGACATTTATAAAAATCACCTGAAAATTCATAGCGGAACTGCGAAACCGAGGTGGCAACGCTGGTTCAGACTGACAGAGTTACCGAGTTCGTACCAAGGAATTCCAAGGAAGACCTTGAATGATTAACCTTGACTTTGAAGACCAGGAATTCCAAGGAATTCCGAAGGAATTACGAGGAATTCTGAGGAATTATTTGAGTAAAAGGAATTACGGTGTACACTTTTCCCTCTGCGGTTTACCCCTCAGTATATGTACTCTTATTTTGAACGAGTTTCCTAGGGTGAATTTGCTGAAAAAAGAGTAACATTGAAAATTACCCTAATTTGTTCATGAACTGGACGCTATCTCCAAATATAATCAAGCTACAAAAAAAAATCATGAGGAAAAGTTGCTTGTCCATTTATTATGAATAACTTTCATACGGGTCAATTTGCTGTAAAACAAACTTTTTTAAAACCACCCCAAAAGGCTCATGAAACGGCCGCTAAGTCCGGAAATAATAAACTTATAAAAAAAATTCATTAGGCGAACTTAGAGAATGTTCTTATGTACAATTTGCGTCTAATTATTTTGTTGTGGTACAATTTAAAAAAAAAAACCACCCCTATAGCTCAAAAACCGCAAGGGGAAAATTTTCGATTTTCTTAATTTTACACTCAGAAGACAGTCGCTGACAAACTCTGAAAAGATCAGCTTGCCCGTAATTTTTTTTTCACTCTCTATACGGCGATATATTTTACTGGATAATGGGTCGTTATTTAACATCTATGATATTTGATTTATTTTATCAAACTGCGTTCTATTATAAGAATAAATTATTTTTTCTTCTACCGTTAATTTGTTATTCACAAAACGCTACAAAATATAAATATAAAAATGTTAAAAAAGCTATTAAAATTCCCGAAATAAAATATAAAATTTACATGCTAGATACATATACGTCTGTGTGTACGGGACCAGGACCGTATCATCCCAATTTATAAAATATTCGTTCGTTTATGTTTAATATTTCATGTTATTTCTGGACATAAATTTGCCTTTATTAAACATAAAACTATATTACCCCGACGTCGGTAATACATAAATTTAATATACGTTTATGTTTCCCCTCGTTTTAAATAATTTAAGTGAAGCAAATATATATTTTTGAAACAGGTATCCGAAATATTTTTATTTTTTTTACTGAAAATATGGTTGATTTTTTAAAATTTATATTTCTGATTATAATACTCGTTTGAAAGTGATAAAAATGATGAATATTTTCTTGTACTGTTTTTTTTTCTATTTTGGAATTTTATACGTCTCATTCAGAAGTATCACTAACTTTATCAAGTGTACAGGGTGGGTCAAATTCGACGCTTTTAAATGGAAACACCCTTTTCTATAGGAGATAGACAAAAACTAATATCGGTGTCTGGAGCTCAATTTTTGTCAAAAACATGATGGTGAAAACCGCATATCGATATCTGTTACCGTTTCGAGTTACATGTTTTCAAAAATATGCATTTTTAATAAATCGCTGTAACTTTTTTGCTATGGAAAATTTTATATTTTTATGAAAACATTTCCAAAGTACCTTTTTACGTAGAATTTAATGGTTTAAGTATAATTTTTTTAAAATTAATGATTTAAGAATTATTAACAGAAAATTTGATTTTTTATATGGGACACCCTGTATATTTTAAGTTTATTGAAAATAATTTAAAATTACCTTTACAAAAATATAACACACTTGATATTTTGCTCGATTCCTCTTCGAGATATAGAGTATATAAAAATTTGCCCGCTTTAAATGAGTAGGCTTTGAAAGGCACCGGCTATAATGCAAAAAATTCAAGCTGTGAGCATCAATTAAAACGAAAATAATATTTGTTATGAGAGATGCAGAATTTTATGACAATTTAAAATATATTTAACCAACATCAACACATTTAAACTATATCTAATAACAATAAATATAAATAGCAAACCAAGTCATGAGATTTTGCTACAGGTGTTCGACATATCGACCGTCTTCTGTTATGGACAGACGGGGCAGTTTTTGAACATTTCTCGCGGAATTCATAAACTCAGTAGGGGTGAAAGATACCCTCTCATAACTGCTAAGTATTTCTAATTCTTGTCTAGATTATACGGAATAAGGAACCTTTATTCTTCCGCAAATATATCCATAGGATTAGGTCCATGGGCACTAAGTCAGGCGGCCTCGACGGCCAACGGCTGAGTCTTGGTTAGTTATTCAATTATTCTTGAAATAAGCTGCAAAAATTTGTTGATAACTTCAGCGTTCAGAGGCGGTGCGTCGTCTTGCTGGAAAAATATGTTTTCGAGTTCCATTAAGGGCATATCAGCAATAAGGGGTCCAAAGCCTACTAGTTAAAAGTGGCGAACTTATAAAAATTCTGTATTTCGAAGGGGATTATAACAAAATGTCAAGTGTGCTATACTTTTGGAAAGGTAATTTTAAATTCTTTACAGTTAATTAAAAATATAGAGGGTGTCCCAAATAAAAAATCAATTTTTCTGTTGATAACTCTTAAATTATTAATTTTAAAAAAATTATACTTAAACCATTAAATTCTACGTAAAAAAGGTGCTTTGGAAATGTTTTCATAGAAATACAAAATTTTCCATAGCAAAAAAGTTACAGCGGTTTGTTAAAAATGCACATTTTTGATAAACACCCCGTAAGCCGAAACGGTAACAGATATTGATGTGCGGCTTTCACCATCATGTTTTTAATGAAAATTGAGCTCCAGACACCGATATTAGTTTTCGTCTATCTCCTATGGAAAAGGGTGTTTCCATTTAAAAGCGTCGAATTTGACCCACCCTGTACACTAATCTACAGGGTGGCGCATGCCGTCGTATGAGAGACGCGAAGTGTGAGCATATGTAGGCTAATTTAGAGCATTCTTAAAAATATAGAGAGTTCTATAAAGAGTTCTACCCAAAAAAGTTACACATTAAAGTTGTGTTTTTTTTGTAAGGAAACACCCTATATATTAATTGATTTTTGTATTCTAGCAAAAAAATCAAGGTGAGTTTCATTAGAGAAGTATATTATGACAAAAACGCAAGGTTTTTGACATATTTTAAAAAATAAAGAATAATTTTTAAATTTCATTAAAAACTACCTAAACTGAAATTTTCCTGGTATAGCCTAATATGATGTTAAAATAACTATTGTACTCTAAATCAAATTTAAACTTAAACCAAAAAGTTATACAGGGTGAGACAAAATTAATATTGGTCACATTTAAAAGCAAGTTACTCTTTTATTTCAAATAGAAACACCCAGTAGAGGTGGGAATTTTAGTTCATTAGTTCTAATTCCTCCAGAGGAATAGTTCCTTGAACTAGGTCTTGAGTTCACAATAGTACCCGACTAACATTGACATCCCCGTTGCTTACTAATGAGTTTCGTTGTCAGTCAGAACTATTCACAGTATGATCTGTATAATTTTTATAATATACGAAATGTAACGAGATGTGTAATTGCGTATGTTAAAAACACATAGGCAAATTTTTAGATTCCCGTGAACTAGTCTTTTAACTAGTTCATCTAGTTCCTTTCAGTCCGAGACAGGTAACATACGGCTTGCACTATTTACACCCGCCTAGCATCGGGCTACGATCGCGCTGACCGATCCCGTCGCTGTTGCATATTAGTATACAGGGTGGTTCGAACTGTATTTTGGAAACTTCGGCAGCATATTCTGCAGATAAAAATAAGTAAAAAAGTTCGTATGAATGTATGTCTTAAAATGCTTAGTTTCGGAGATACAGGGTGTAGAAGTTTTATTTTGATTTTTTCCAAATAATTTCAGGGCATCACCTACATGTGTTTTAACTGTTTTTAAGAGTAATAACTTTTCGTCCGCACTTGTATAGAACTACTGGATGAAAAAATATATATTTCCATAAATTTCTACGTAAAAAATATCTCTTGGTAAAAATGGCTACAAGCAACCGTTCTCGAGATATTTAGAATGGAAATAGTCAATACATGTCATTATGGACAAAAAATAAACACATTGAGTAGATAGTTGAAATCGTAAATTTGGAAACTTTTTATTTTTTAAATTAATCATAAATTTTTCTTTGAGAAAATGATGATAAAAAAGTTTCTATTGAACTTTTGACACAAAAACATTTCAAGTTAATAACCATTTAGTCAATATTTTTTAATTCATGTCAATGACTACAGGTTTTTATAATTTCGATTCCAAATATCTTGAAAACCATTACTCGTAGCAATTTTTACCAAGAGTTTTTTTTTTATGTAAAAAATGTCGTAAATGTATATTTTTTCACACAGTAGTTTTATACAGGTACGAACGAAAAGTTATTACTCTTCAAGTCAGTTAAAAAATATGTAGGAAGCGCCCTCTACAAGTAGGAGTCACATTGACATCAAAATTAAATTTCTCATGTCAAAAAACTCCCAGACACCATTTTTCATCCAAAATGAAAATACAAATGAAACTTCTACACCCTGTATCTCCGAAACTAAGCATTTTAGAACATACATTTTTCCGAACTTTTTTACTTACTTTTATTTGCAGAATATGCTGCCGAAGTTTCCGGAATACAGTTCGGACCACCTTGTATATCGGTCACAGTCTCGATCCCGGCATAGGTCTTGAGGAACTAGTTCTTTGAGAAACCGCAAACTAGTTCCTTTCATTCCGGGGTCGGAATAGTTCACGGGAACTTGTTCGTTCGCAAACTACACACTTCTAGTTCTATATACAGGTAAATTTTAAGCCAACAAATAAAATTATCGCCAGATTGCACAGGTAAAACAATAATAGCACTAGTTACGAAAATAGACTGCTTTCCAATTTTCCTCCTGTCAATTATACGAACGAACCGCCAATCATGGCGCACAATGGGCCCGTCCAATCCCATATCGCGGTCTAATAATACCAGGTAATAGAATAAACAGAATGGAAGGCCTTTGTGGTCCATATACGCCTCCGTGTACGTATGTATCTGGGTGGCAGGTGGTCCTGTATCTCGCTAATGCCGTTTTATGCGCCGTTTCGAGGTTTATGCTCGGCGGGCATTAACCGTCGGTTAAATCTGCGGGATAAGTCGCAGTTACGCGTCTTAAAGTCCCGGAAATAAAATCCGGGAGCGTTTTACGGGAGACAGGGTTTAGTGGGAGCGATTTCGCAAGGAAATATATAGGTTAAAAAGTTGAAAAAATTGGATAAATTGGTTTGAGATAGTACGGTTGTTCATACTTGGTTCAGGGTTAGTTCAGATTTAAATTAAGCAAAATATCACTTAACTCTGAATAGAGCAAATATCACTTAACTCTGAACTAAATAATATTTAAACTGATTTGCTTCAAAATGATTACTCTGAGAATCCTTTGACAGGATTATATCAAACTGAAAAACACTTATTACACTTTCTATCTTGACCATTCCATATTTGAAAAGAACATCAGATGTCCAGGCAAATAACCGAATACTATAACATTACAGTTATTTTTTATAACTCTGGAACTACTCTAAAGCCCAAGATAAACCTGACGAAGTCCGCAGCGAATGTAGGGCGCGACAAATGTGCTCAGCGCGAACGAATGCTTTCTTTTTTACAGCTTGGCAGTAAAAGTGAATAAAACATGATGTCATCGTTAAAACATCATGTCATCGACAAAAGACGAATGGGAAAGCAACCTAGTAATGAACACTCAAGACATAGCAGTCTACACAGATGCTTCTGTGACTCCCGACGATCGTTAAGGCTGTCATCACAGATGCTTTTTCTTTATTGTTTTTCGTGGTTCCAATTTTCGGAATCGGGTACTAGTTAGGTGACTAGTTTGCGCACATAGCACGCCCACTTATGGCCTCTAAAATTGTGCACAGCGCCTGACCGGCACAGTTATTAGAGAGATATCGGAAAACCGAATAGCGTCATCCAGTATTTACGCGCACCTTATCATGGTTACGATTTGCGCGTGTCAATTCTAACGCAACCCCCGCTAATAACGTTACCGCCTGACGTAATTTGCGGATCAATTACACTAAGCGCTCTTTCTAAATAACCTCTGATAACGTTTAAAAATTGCTTAAATGGGCATGTGCGGGTATTTGACAACCGGAGCCGGCCGGCGAGATCTTTTATTTTAAGTTATGTTTGAATTGTTTTGAATTATTGCTTTAGTTTTATTAGGTAATTTGATATTTAATAGCTGGGATTAGTTTTAATTAAATAAATATGGCCCAAAATATGGATTCCACCTCTTCCAATACTAAAGAACCTATAAAGTGTCTTAGGTTTACAGCAGATGACTACTTAGCCCTTCTAAGAGAATTTGTTGCTTTTGTTGCCCTAAACCCACTGGCAGACGTTCAACAATAAAGCACTGGAAATAAGCACTTTAGCCCTTTAGTTTTAAAATACCTAGTAAACAAAACAATTTCAAAGTTTTAAATTCAAAGTTAGGTTAAGTTTAAATAGCGGACGCGACGCGATCAGAATTCTTTCCGATCCGATAACTATAAATGAAGAGAGTTAATACCACCTCACGTAAAGGAAATAACACCTGGCCTTATTAACGTCCATGCACGCTATTCGGTTTAGCGATATCTCCCTATTACGCTGTTTATTGTTATTTTACGCAAGTTTATTTTTGCGCACAGGAAATTTGAGTCGTTTGCACATCGTCATAAAAAAACAACTTTCGTACCACGAATTAGGGACAAGATTTTTATCTGTATACTTATAGGATACCTAATCTGTGCTATCATATTCTACAAGCATAGGTTCGCTGATGAACCAATAGAGAAAATCGCCGATGGACCAACAGGAGATATCGTGATATACTCTGACTGATGGGGCGCTTTAAAAAGCATCACCATGCAATCATTGAGATCCAAAACTGTGATGGGCTGCCGAGAGGGACGGTCCTAGCTGCGTCAAGGCGCGGCAGCTGTGTACTGGGTGCCTGGCCACAGGAATGTGGAGGGCAACCAAGAACCGGGGGTCAGGGGAGAGTCCGTGGTAGATGAGCCATCACTTGTGACGATCAAGACACTGAAGGAATCTGTAGGAACTACCGTCAAGGACAAGTAGCAAGAGACGTGGTAACACCGTGCGGATTACGCTACAGCTCGACTGTAGCCAGTGGTACATAGCAAAAAACTACTAGAGCATAAAAAGAACGTAGTACGAATAATTGTAGGTTTCATCACTGGAAACTGTCCCACGGGTCTAAAACTCGTGAGATGGAAGATTTCTAATGATGACTACTGCAGAGAATGCGAAGAGGAAGAAGAAGCTATAGAGCACCTTTTTGCCACTGTCAGGCACTGGAATTCCGACGCTTTAAAACTTTAGGGTACGGTTTTTTGGAGGTACTAGAGGAAGCAGCAGAAGCCAACATCAGTCACATCGAGAACTTTGCAAAGAGCTGGAAGTACTTTAACGCAAAAAAAGAATGAAAGGAAGGTTTGATACAATAATACAGGGGTATTGTAATAGGCCCAAGGCTTTCGACTAAGGGATCAAACAGGATCCCAAACCCCAGCAACCTAACCTAACGTGACAGAGTATGCGAGGGACAAATAAGACCAACAATATGCTTAATGCTAACAATGATGGTAGTGAGCATCCAAATAAACCTACTATTATACACTCAAGTCAGGGGTATATTATCCGTGATCTATCGATGTTGACCTCATAAGTTTTCTACACATCATAAGTTTTGAATATTTCTCATATTACTTAATCTCAGCGAATTATTATGCTATTTCGTGTAGAAAAATGTAAAAGAAAATATTACATATTATGAAAAACCTTCTACTTCGGAGATAAATTAAATTAAATTCGTCAACGACATCAAAAATAGGTTAATTTTTCCGCACTAATTACCTCCTCACGGAAATTCTAATTCTAACCCTGAGCAGCGTATTAAAAATCACCCCCAACCCCCCGAAAGAACGAAGGAAAATAATTGTTTCTGACATGCTGCACGGTACAAGATCCCCGCCGTCGATAATATTTGTTAAACACAAAGTCGAAGCGGTCTATGCAGCCCTTATGAATAAATTAATAAGACCTTTAGAGACCTATTTCCGCGAAACAAAGAATCAGCTTAAGGCTGGACGGGGTCGAAATAAGCTATTTATCGCTCTATATCTTCTCTATCTTCGGGAATATGATTAATATTTTTCAACGTGTACGGAGTGGGAGGTGTTAGTTTGGCACGAATCTTGGCGAGCCGTGTGTTAATTATATTCTCGGTGGTTATCTGTTATAGAAATCTTTGTTTTAAATTAGTATGGAGAGACTGGAATAACTATGCGCTTGGAATTATCTGAAATGGAGTTTTTAATTAGTTTATAACTTTTACAAAAAGTTTAAGGGAAATTTTAAGCGTTAATTAATGCTGTAAAAGGTAGTAACGTACTTATTTCATTATAATTAGTGCTTAAACATATTTTTTATAGTAAATATTCAAGTTGGGCGTTGAAACCGAAAAACGTATGTTCGAAAAAAGGGCGTCCAGTTGGCTTGGAAATAAACGCCGTTTTTTTCGATCATATATTGTATCTATTGTATCTTGTAAGTATGGATATTTTCATGGGCCGTAACACTAGGCGTCGTATCCAACTTTACAGGGTGGAACCGTGTGCACCGTCGCTCACATACCCTACCCACCAAATTTGATCGCGATCGGACATCAACTTTTGACGTTTCTTACGTCTAAACTAACTGTCAGGGTGACACGTTTTCCTCCCGCGTCCCGTGTCTCGGTTTTGAATTTTTATTCCCACCACGCGTAAAAAATTTCACTTCAAAAAAGATGTTTTTGATATGTTACCGGATATACAGGGTGGTCCGAATTGTATTCCGGAAACTTCGGCAGCATATTCTGCAGATAAAAATAGGTAAAAAAGTTCGTATAAATGTAGGTCCTAAAATGCTTAGTTTCGGAGATACAGGATATAGAAATTTCATTTTTATTTCGATTTTTTCCAAATAATTTCTGAAGTAACATCAATATTTAGATGAAAATTGGTGTCCGGAGTTTTTTTGACATGAGAAATTTGATTTAGATGTCAATATGACTCCTACTGGTAGAGGGCGCCACCTACATGTGTTTTAACTGTTTTGAAGCGTAATAACTTAGAAGACACTGTCTGAGAATTTTTTTAAGCGAGATAATGAACGCATGTTTTTAGAAGATATGCGAATAAGACCTTTAGTGGTCCAAGGTTTATTATGCTTATTTTTGATAGGCCTAAGAGGAAAAGATTTGAACACTAGACTAGTTAATGTTTTTACGAAAATAGAAAATTCGGTGTCGACATCATAAGAGCTAGTATCCCAGTTGGTTGTTTTTCATAAGTGGCTGAATTTTTAAACATTCTTTTCTGAAAAAATACGGCATAATTTACGAGGGGCATTTTTGATTTTAGACTTTATCGAAAATTCAGTTAAAACTGCTTCATGATCAGAGAGACCCGAGCTAAAGACGTTGCAGGCGATGGAGTTAGGATCAAAAGATGACACAAGTCTATAGTACTAGAACTGGTATTGGATATTCTGGTAGGTGAGCCTACATGCATGGCTATTCCAATAGAATCAAAAATGGACTGAAGAAACTCTTGAGCAGCACATACACTAAGAAAGTCAATATTAAGATCACCACATCGGAGAATAAACAATAATAATATAAAATTTCAATCACAGTGACATTACAAAAACAATAAACACTATTTTATAAAAGCGTGTTCAAAATACGGCATAATTTACGAGGGGCATTTTTGATTTTAGACTTTATCGAAAATTCAGTTAAAACTGCTTCACGATCAGAGAGACCCGAGCTAAAGACGTTTGCAGGCGATGGAGTTAGGATCAAAAGATGACACAAGTCTATAGTACTAGAACTGGTATTGGATATTCTGGTAGGTGAGCCTACATGCATGGCTATTCCAATAGAATCAAAAATGGACTGAAGAAACTCTTGAGCAACACATACACTAAGAAAGTCAATATTAAGATCACCACATCGGAGAATAAACAATAATAATATAAAATTTCAATCACAGTGACATTACAAAAACAATAAATACTATTTTATAAAAGTGTGTTGATGAGAACCCAAAATCAATGCCAAAATTGCTTTAAAATCGTTACTGTCTTATACAAAAGCGAATATCTCCAATAAAAATAAAGCTATCGAGATGAATCAAAAAACAAACAATCGAGAAAAGACGTACGTAGATGATAAAATGATTTTTAAATTCCTTGCTTTCTTAACATATTCCACAGGGTGTTAACAAACTTTCAGCAAAATATCAACATTTTGTTCTTTCTCGTATAATTGACAGACGGAAACTTTTATTTTGAATTTAGAAAAAGACAATAAAAAGTCAGTTAATTTAGCTACAAATTGCTTAAAAAATCATCAAAATCACGGCATATTAGAACAAAGTATATTAAAAAATACATCAAAATCTTAATGTGTCCGTTTTTCGTGATCGAAGATCCAATAAACAATCCAGCGTCAAAGTATAAAAAGGAAAAATATATACCGATCACCCTTCGTTCATTTTCATCCCGAAAGAAAAAACCACTTCGGACCAAAGAAAATTCGGAAAAGCTACCGGCTAATTTACTTCTTTCCATTTTTTCTTCGACAGTCTCATCCCTTTTTTCTCCTTCTTCTCCTTCCACCAACTAGCTTTTCCTCTTTTGGTTTTTCTTTCGTTTTCCAACTTTCTCCGATGCTTTTCGTATATTTTTTTTCGTTCTGGTCCACCCGAATCGTTACAGAAAGCCGAGATCCTTTGCCTAGTTATTCCGAATGGTTAAACACCGCGATTTCCAGTTTTCCTTTTGGCTTATTTTCGGATTTTTCCGTCTGAGATCCGGGGCGAAAGACAAAAGTCGAGCTGAAGCGAATTGGCCGGAAGCACAGAATGTTGCTTTGTTTGAATTGAAAGAAAATAATATTGCGTTCTTAAAAAAATGCTTTATTTATCATCAAATTATTGTTAAAAATGTTTATGTTCATATACGATATATGTCTGAAAATTTCCAACCCTATTCGACACGGAGTGTTGTAGTCAAATGAATTTTTAGAAATTTTGAGTAATGGAATTGATAGAAGACTACTAGTGCTACAATTTTAATATAACCTAAATATCATTTAAAAATGTTCAATTCATGATTTTACCATTGCTTATTCAAAATCATGTACTCAATTTTACACATATTTTATTTTTATTTCGAAAACTGTACGAGATAGGTATAGGTTAGTATAATAACAAAATTATATGAGATATAAGAGTAGTTTCCAAAAATGTAATAATACCTATGATAATACACTGGGTGTTTCATTTAAAATAACAAGGATCTAGATTTTTTCAAACACTTTTCAAATGGTTGGGCGACTCTGTAACGCTCATAATATTTTAGATCGATAGACCAAGTGGCTTTATATAAAAATTCAAATTCAAAAACAATCCCCTATCACTGGTCCTCCTATTACCATCGCCGGAAAGTCGGTTACCGGTAGCGGCTAGACAGCTAACTTTTGATCCATAAGGATATTACGAGATTTTTCATTTTTTCCTTCCATTATAAGTTTGTGACACATCTAGAAGTACATCTAGGAGTAAAAATCTGTGCCATAAACACCATATAAAAAGTGCAGGCGGTTTTACATTATTTTTGTAAGAATTTTTCCTCCGATAGCCAGCAGTGAAATTCCTCGGTAGTTTCCGCAGTCTGATGCACTTCCTTTGTTCTTAAATATATTCACTATATTCGCGTTGCAAAAGTCCTAAGGTACCTCGCCGCTTTCCCATATGACATCAAAGAGAGCCTTAAGATGTCCAATAAGTTCTTTAATTGCACACTTATAGAACTTCCAATATTTGCTTCCAATATTTGAATACAATATTTGCTTGATTTCTGTCACTTAAATGACATTGATTGACAAACAAAACCAGAAAACCCAGCCTTCTCGCGCTGGTTAGTTTGGTGACAGTTATAACCGAATTTTTCACACAGGAACCGTGTTCCGTAATAAGAACACTTTCAGGAAACCGATAAAAACGGAACATAAAACCATAACCAAGGTAAACAACGGAATACATCCTTAAAAGTCCTACCTTGTATCCTTCATGTATGTAATTATATATCGAGAAACTATGGTTACGCTCGTTGAATTTGACACTTCATGTCAGTTTAATAATACATTTTCGTACTTTTATGCTTAGGCGTAAAATTGCTTTACTTTTATGCCTAGGCATTAAAATGACTTTTTTATATTGTCAATCACGTCGCAAAAAATAATACTTTTGTGACATTTAAAAAAAATACCAACCAAACTCCAACCTCAAAAAGATTACTCTGAAAAGTTGAGACGATTTAATGGATTTCATCCCAAATTAAATATGTTATTTTCTCGTTTGGGTTTCGCCAGAAAACTGCAGTAGAGAAGGACAGATGGAAACAGTTATCCGTAGGTTAAATTAGGGCGTACAGGAGCAAAAGAGACAGAATCTCTTTGGAAAAAGGAGAGACAGAGGGAGGAATTAAAGAGAAGAGATAATCTGAAGTCCAAATTTGTAATTAATTAGGACTCGAGCTCGACATTTTAAACTGATTGAAATTAATCCAGACGTATTTAGAGTGGAAGGTTGGGGGAAGATGAAAATCCGGGAAATTAATATTATATAGGCCTCGACTTTGTGGTGAAAAAATCCCGGGTTAATACGGTTTATTTAAATTTCTTCCAAATATCTGTCAACAATTCTTAATGGAGTTAACAAGCGTGTATTGTACTATATAATACACAATGAATTTTAAAAATTATTGTGGTACTTAACTATATATCTATCCTAAAAATCAAGAACCTTAATACCTTTGTTCAAATAACACCATGCATGGCAATGTCAATATGACAATAAATAATATTGATGTCACTAGTTTAAAAAATGAGCGATTCGGAAATTATTCCCTCTGACATTGAAGAAGAGGCATTCAGAGCCATTTCTGAATTGCTTCCAGCAAGAGCTTCTTAATTCACTAATTTTTTAAAATCCATAAAATTAGTTGCCTTGGGACATTAGGTAGGTTCCGAAAACGCTGAATTATGTTTTCAATGTTTCTTTTTTTAAATCTTGATTTAGTCTATAGGCAAACGTTTCGGCCAATAATACAGCCTTCAGCAGTGTTATATATCATAAAAGAAATGACAAAAATCAATATCCAAAATTATACAATCCATTACAGCAAAATGACATAATATTGACTGAAGTTAATCAAACAATATAAATTTATGCAAGAAAATGAGAAATACACATTTTGTTTTAAAATGTCATTTTTAAACCGATTTCTATTTACCAGCATTGCTTACTCGTAGCTGTATCGTGCTACGGAAATAGTAGTAGAGTAGTAATATATATATATATATATATATATATATATATATATATATATATATATATATATATATATATATATATATATATATATATATATATATATATATATATAAGTTGGTTCAGAACTTTCTACGACGTTTTCCGACACATAACCTCCACTCTTTTCTATTTAGCCAGAGATCATCCACAGTAAAATTTGTTTTGGTATTCTGTGATCGGGCATTCGTTGCACATGACCAAACCATATGAGTTGGTTTGTTCTTATGTCGTCCACAATTGTGTGTTCTGCTCCCATAATCTCCCTTACTCTGTTGTTGGTTATTTGTTCTCTTTTCGATTTTCCAGCAGATCTCCTCCAGTAATCCATTTCGGTCGCTAATAGCATGTTCTCTGTTCTGCTTTTCAACTGCCATACTACGCTTCCGTAAGTTATTATGCTTTTCACTACCGTATTATATATGTTCTTATTAGCTTTAGAGATTTCTTGATCCCACAGTACACCATTCAACATAGATATTGCTCTTCTGCCTTGCATTATTCGATCTTTTATACGCTCGTCGAGTTTTCCATCGTTAGTTATTTTTAATTCGAGATATTTATATTTGGCACAGTTTTTTATCACGCTTCCGTCCTCTAAGATTATGTTCTCTTGTGGCCCCCCTACAGTCATACATTCAGTTTTGGTGATGTTTACCTCCAACCCCCATTTCTTATACTCCTCTATCAGCTTCCTTGCCATATATTCAAGGTCGTCGTGATCTTGGGCTAGGACTATCTGGTCGTCCGCAAAAAATAGGGTGTATAGGGTGTCCTCATTTATTAGGGGGATTCCCATTACTCTACACTTAAGCATCCATTTTTTTAGTGCTTGTTGCAGGTATATTTTGAATAGTATAGGAGATAGGCAACATCCCTGCTTGAGGCCGTTTGTAATTTTTATGCTTTCTGACAATGAGTCTCGTATTTTTAGTAGAGTAGTAATAGTAGTAATATTAATAGTAGTAGAGTAGTAATAGTAGTAAAAATATTAGTGTATCGGAAGTTCCCAAGAAGACTTTTTAAAATTAGGTTTTTTGTAATTATTTTAAATACCATTATTTTTGATTTCAAATTGCTTTAGGTTGGACTAATATAATTCATTCCAATATGATATGTCATTCTACTCAGAGTGTCATTTTTTTCACGGCGCGACGAAGCTGCCATATCCCCTTCCACGTCTCTTACACAGCAATACGGCATTTTATTGAGCATCAAATTACGCAACTTTGCCTCCATTTAACCGATCCTGTTTCTCTTACGGTTTCCGAAATCCCAATGATGAGCGTCGAAATCGAGCCACCCTGTACACAGTTTCTCGGTTTATTTCATACGTTTGGTCACGTTTTTACTCTTCTCTCTTTGTTCAGTACATTATAAATGCACTGTACTCTTATTAAATATGAGAATCGAGACCCAAACCCAAGCCTTGCCAGGAGGGTATACTTAATACAGACGAAAAACAAAATCAATAGGAAAATGTCACGTCAAAATCACTACAATTTCGACGAATATATACATCAACTATTCCCCCCGTCTATTTCGCTTTATCTGTCGTGAAACAGGCAATTGACACAATCTCCACCTACCGGAAATCAACTCGAAGCAAAACGACAGATAGAACCTCGGCGTTTTAACAGACAGGTTAATACACACACACTGTGATAGAGCCGAAGTTCGAATCAATGAACACGTCATTTTGCATCCCTTCATTTTCGCCTTATCTTGTTCGAGACCCGCGCCCCCTAAAAGGTCCGTTTTAGCCCAGGTCTCCCCTATGCCACCTCGAGCTCGAATAAAAGAATGATATATCGATAACTTCCGATGTGTATTTTTATTCAATATACTGGTGACAGTATCTTATTTTGGCAGGTATATCGGTGGTGTATGAAGAGATTAGGAAGTATTTCTAAATGTCATGTTGTGATTTATTGATAGTTTAGGAAAAAATATTATTTTTTCAGTATGATATCACTGAATATTCATATAGCGGGTGTTTCTCAAAAGTGGCTCATCTCTATAACTTTTTATTTTTTTCAGAGGAAAAACGAGATTTGGTACATTATTATACGACTTAAATCAGGACGTATTCAATTGTTTTCGGTCACTTCCTGTTTCACCGGAAATCACTACAATTTTTGATTTTTAAATGACACCCTTGGTATTTTTTTTTAATTTATTCGATAGAAAATTACACATTTTTTGAAATGAAACTTCTTCACGCGCGTTAAAATTCATGCCAAAAATTCAAGACCGTGGCACTCGGCCTTGAATGACGGCCGCGAGACGGCCGTGACGCGCCAGAGAAAAAGCGAAGATATCGGCAATGTTGCCACAGTTACCCCATTCGGGTACGCTACCCGCTATCTCGTGATAATTTACCTCTTAGACAAGGAAAGAGAGGGGACAGGTAACACGGCAGCTGAAAGTGAGGCAACTTGTCACCACTCGAAATTCTTCAATGGCGTAGCATCAGAAATTAGCTTGTACCTAGACGTAGCATAATAATAATAATAAGCATTCATAAAAAATAGATATCCTTCAATTTAATAGCTGTTAGTAAAAAGTTTCATTTCAAATATGCGCATATAGTGCACATACAATTTTTTTATATCGAATCTTTAACTGTTTTCGAGATCCCAATGATCTCCCTCAAATTTGGAACACCCTGTACATGACTTTCGTTTTATTTAGCTTCATCTCAAAAGCTCTTTTCACTTTTTTAATACAAAAAACTTAAATATTCCTGTGATCACATATTTATCCACGCAAATTCTTGTCCTTTTCACGTAGCTTCCCATTAATTTAAAATAGTTCAACACACTTTTTATTTTTTCTTGTACGCCAGACTCTCTGTGGCACCGAGAAAAGAGAAATAGGCAAAAAGGGGGCTTTAATATTTCATACTTTCGAGTAGCGCAACTAAATTATTTGAAATGTAACCGCAAAAGGGAATTAATATTCGCAAAGGAGGAGCGAAACCACGAAGTAGAAGAAGAAGAAGAACTAGAGGAAACGACACAAGAAATATTAAGAGCGAATTTCTTGCCGTGTGTATAGTGGTGTCTGTAGCGCTTAAAATATTGACGGAACCATAGACTTAAAATAAAATATAGACTGAGCATCTCATTCATAAATAGCTGGAACATGCGGACAGACACTGTCTTGTTATTGTTGTGTTATTGTTTTAGGTTAAAACGAGTGCGACACGAGCGATAGATAGGTTGTCTCTGTCGTAACGGTCGTTCCCTGACGACTCTGCCGAGAAACACAACACTGTCTTTCGTTTCTCAAGTACACCTGAACTCTACGTATCATAGCCGGGTAATTTTTTTATTTTAATGAAGCTATAATTAAATTAAAAATATATCGTATTTAAACTTTTTTATATTTTATTAAGATTTAGGACAGGTTTTTTAAATAAAAGTTTAGAAAAAACAATTTAGAGTCCAAAAAGGATAAAAATAATAAAATACACGTTATAGAAGAAATTTTATAATCGAAATTAGGTAATTTTTGAAATTAATAATAAATTATTAATTTTAGTCAAACATTTACAACCCCTAATATTAATCAAAACAGGATCTATTCCACATATATAATAGAATCGGAGACAGGGAGAGGAAAAAAATATGATTGTTGTAATTTTTTTTCTGGTTAAGTGATGTCTTATTATGTAAATTAGAGAAAACATAAATCTGTTCCATTAAAGCAAGGAAGGTGATAGGAAGTAGATAAAATAAAAACTACATTTATTTAACTCGGTACTGTCTTTATTATACCGGGTGCGTCTCAAAAGTGGCTTATTCCCATAATTTTTTTATATTTTCAAATAAAAAAACAAGATTTAGTATGTTAGTATATGAAATAAATTAGGATTGATTGACGCATTCAATTGTTTTTGGTCACTTCCTCATTCACCGGAAATGACTATAACTTTTAATTTTTAAACGGCACCCTCGGTATATTTCTACTTTATTCGATAGAAAATGACACTCTGAATAGAATGACATATCATATGTCAACTTTTGACATTTTCGCATATGGTTTAATTGTAATTGTAACACGCGGTTCATAACGACAATTTGACTCGAAATACCAAGTGTGTGGTATCAATATATTCATAAAAAAATGCTTTTTCCAAATATGCTAATGAGTCACCCCTTGTTCCATTTGAAAAAATTGACATATGTATGATTAAAAATACGATTTGTACATCTTTTAACCGGCCTAGACAAGACACGAAACCTATTAGACGATCAAAACTATTTTTCCAAGGATCCTTGATTAAAACTTAGTGGATTGAAAAAAACTGGATTGAAATTTAAAATAGGATATGTTTTTAAGCGACAATGTCAAAAGTTGACATATGATATGTCATTCTATTCAGAGTGTCATTTTTTATCGAATAAAGTAGCAATATTCCGAGGGTGCCTTTAAAAATCAAAAGATGTAATCATTTCGGTGAAACAGGAAGAGACCAAAAACAATTGAATACGTCAATAAATCCTAATTTATGTCACATACCTACTAACATACAAATCTGTTTTTTTATCTGAAAAAATTAAAAAAGTTATAGGGTTGAGCCACTTTTGAGACGACCCGGTATATTAAAAAATATTGTTTCATAATGTAATATCATTTTAAAATTCTTGTATGTTATTTTAGATTCTGAAGATAATTTTAGAATAAACCGGAATATATTTTTAATAAAAACATTATTAATTATTAACAGGGTTATAATTATGATTTTGTTACAATGTAAGTAAGTAAATAATGTAATGTAAAAGAAAAAAATTCAGATTTTACATTTTACTAAAATATTATCTAAATAAGCGCCTTTCTACAACAACGCCACTGACTGCCAATGGGTAAATTGAGAGTTGCCTACCGGTCAAAAGTCGTTTCAAGACTTAAATGGATTATTTAAGTCAAATTTCTTGCAAATTTGGCAATGGCGAACCATATTTTATAGTTTTTGAACAGAAAAAGTCAATAAAATAAACACTTAAGGACTACAAGCTAAGAAAATGCGTTAATACAGCCGGGGAGATAGCGGCAACAAAGCTTTACCGCACACGTGCGACACGTACTACAAGGTAATAAATGAATGAATAGGCTCCCTCGCCTCTAATCGGTGTTGTCATATTGTAAAGAACTTATCCTTATTAAACAGTATCCGACTTATAATTTAGTAGTATAAGGACTATTTAATACATCTATGGAATATTAAAACCTACTTTATTAAACTGTAGTATTAATATCTCAATATATGTGTATAACAAGAAAAAAAATAATGATAATATTAAAGACGTGACAACATAGGCTGGATGAGGAAGGCTCGGTCGACTGTACCCAGAAGTAAACATGTGTACAAAAAAGGTTGTTTGTCCGCGTTGAGATGTAAATAGTGTAGTCTATATTTTATTTTAAGTCTATGGACGGAACGTAAGGCCTTGAATGACGGCCGCGAGACGGCCGTGACGCGCCAGAGGAAAAGCGAAGATATCGGCAGTGTTGCCACAGTTACCCCATTCGGGTACGCTACCCGCTATCTCGTGATAATTTACCTCTTAGACAAGGAAAGAGAGGGGACAGGTAACACGGCAGCTGAAAGTGAGGCAACTTGTCACCACTCGAAATTCTTCAATGGCGTAGCATCAGAAATTAGCTTGTACCTAGACGTAGCATAATAATAATAATAAGCATTCATAAAAAATAGATATCCTTCAATTTAATAGCTGTTAGTAAGAAGTTTTATTTCAAATATGCGCATATAGTGCACATACAATTTTTTTATATCGAATCTTTAACTGTTTTCGAGATCCCAATGATCTCCCTCAAATTTGGAACACCCTGTATATGACTTTCGTTTTATTTAGCTTCATCTCAAAAGCTCTTTTCACTTTTTTAATACAAAAGATTTAAATATTCCTGTGATCACATATTTATCCACGAAAATTCTTGTCCTTTTCACGTAGCTTCCCATTAATTTAAAATAGTTCAACACACTTTTTATTTTTTCTTGTACGCCAGACTCTCTGTGGCACCGAGAAAAGAGAAATAGGCAGAAAGGGGGATTTAATATTTCATGCTTTCGAGTAGCGCAACTAAATTATTTGAAATGTAACCGCAAAAGGGAATTAATATTCGTAAAGGAGGAGCGAAACCACGAAGTAGAAGAAGAAGAAGAACTAGAGGAAACGACAGAAGAAATATTAAGAGCGAATTTCTTGCCGTGTGTATAGTGGCGTCTGTAGCGCTTAAAATATTGAAGACGGAACGTAATATTGAAACGCAACGTAGCCACTCGTGTTTTTCGAGAGAGTGAGACGATGTCTGGCGGCTGCCAAACCGATACACCAGCCGGGCTTATTATTAAATCGGCCAGACAATGGCACGGAAGAGAGAAACAGCATTACCTGGATTTTAAACGTTAATATCAATAAAGGAAAGGGCTGGCTTCAGCCTTTGGATTCTCAGTCTCGTCTGCCTTTTTTATTACTTGCTCGTGAAAGATTTAATTTTGAACCGTTACCAGGTAACGCGTATTTCTCTAGATTAAATCTTAATCGTGTATTTGATGAATCTTTTTGGTTATAAAAAAATACACTAAATTAAATTATTGTGAGATTGGAGCTACTGAGACCCAATGAATATAGATAAAATAGAATGTTGATAGATATAGTAAGTGATATGAAAATGCAATACATGGGGAGGTATGGAGTGCCATTGCATACGGCAGCAGGCTATGTTTAATATTCATTCAAGGTGCCAAATTTGCTTCCACTAAAAATGTTCTTCAGTGATCTCCCTTCATCGATCTCCAGACCTTTTACATAATGGGCTTGTTTCTAGTATACATCACTGGGATGATTTAAATACTTTTTGCAACTTTTCCTGAGAATTATAATATTTCTCCAAAAAAAATCCTATATGGGTACGCCACTCAAGAAAAGGGGACACAATAAAATTAACAACGCCAACATTATAATGAAACAAACCCTGTACATGACTTTCATTTTATTTAGCTTCATCTCAAAAGCTCTTTTCACTTTTTTAATACAAAAAATACAAAATCATTAAATATTCCCGTGATCACATATTTATCCACGAAAATTCTTGTCCTTTTCACGTAGCTTCCCATTAATTTAAAATAGTTCAACACACTTTTATTTTTTCTTGTACGCCAGACTCTCTGTGGCACCGAGAAAAGAGAAATAGGCAAAAAGGGGGCTTTAATATTTATTATTTGAAATGTAACCGCAAAAGGGAATTAATATTCGTAAAGGAGGAGCGAAACCACGAAGTAGAAGAAGAAGAAGAACTAGAGGAAACGACAGAAGAAATATTAAGAGCGAATTTCTTGCCGTGTGTATAGTGGCGTCTGTAGCGCTTAAAATATTGAAGACGGAACGTAATATTGAAACGAAACGTAGCCACTCGTGTTTTTCGAGAGAGTGAGACGATGTCTGGCGGCTGCCAAACCGATACTCCAGCCGGGCTTATTATTAAATCGGCCAGACAATGGCAGAGAAGAGAGAAACAGCATTACCTGGATTTTAAACGTTAATATCAATAAAGGAAAGGGCTGGCTTCAGCCTTTGGATTCTCAGTCTCGTCTGCCTTTTTTATTACTTGCTCGTGAAAGATTTAATTTTGAACCGTTACCAGGTAACGCGTATTTCTCTAGATTAAATCTTAATCGTGTATTTGATGAATCTTTTTGGTTATAAAAAAATACACTATATTAAGAAAATAGAAAACATAAACATTTCTACCCGCTTCCATTAAATTGTTTATCCAATCCCCTTGACAACTCGCACCCCTACTAAAAAATGCATAGGCGTGTGGCTAGGGGGGGATGGCATAGGCGTCGGTCCGTGTCTTCCAACTATTTCCCTTCCCGACGGTGACGTTCCCCAGAGGCGTAGCAGCCCGGATTTATTATCAATAAAATATTTACGAGTCCCGAGCTCGATTACAGTGTTGTGAATAAAGGAAGGCGGAGGGGAGCTTCAGGTTCCCGAAAATAAAATTTCGGGTAATTGTTCCAGGTGGGGAGCGAGTAATGGCACTTTGGGGATTCGGGTTTCGTTTGGCAGCTAATTAGAAAAAAAGAATGGGCCTGTATTTTCGGAGGGCTCCAAGTGGAGTGAAGGGCATTATTTATTTAAAGGTGACTTAGAGGTGTCTTTTCGGTGAGAAGATTGAGGTTGTTGGTTTGAATAAATGGTTTTTGTGTTTTTTATAGAAGGATTATTTATTTTCCGGTTTTTTAGGATTATTTTGTTTGTCAAGATTCTATTTCTGCATACAGCTTATCTATGTGCCCTGCACCAGCTTGTACAGGTCCTTGGTAGGATGGGAGCAGAGTTTCTCTATTTCTAGACTTGATTTTGTGACAGTGACATATCATGAGCTCTACTCTGCCAGGGTCACTATCGCAGAGTCTGCAGGAAAAAGTTTCATTGGGACAGATTCAGCTGACACTTGACAATGCACATAAGCACATAAGATCAAACCGCTTCCGAAAATTTTCGCAGTGAAAAAAGTGAGACACTTGTTATAATTATCACAGAAAGTTATCAAAGTACTTCAATTATTCCAATGATGCATGGACTAGCTATCAACATATTATGTCAAAATCGCAATATAGTATATTTGACTTGAAAAAGTATACTTAGTTCAGAACTTTCAAAAATATACTTATCTCTAAAGAAAATTCTCATTACTTAATTCTTTAAAGAGAAGCCTAAATAACTTTCTAATCTTAATTGGACCCTATTAAAACAACAAAAGCAATTTCACTTTAGAAGTCTTATTCAAAAACAAAAGGAAGGAAAAAAGGAAACAATTAAAACCCAAAGCCAACTTGAAAGAAATTCGCCTCAGGGAAAGGAGCCTAAAAATTCAGCGCCTCTAGGTAAAAAGACACAGAAAAAATAATAAAAAAAAAGAATAGTATTTCCTAGCTCATCTCTCGATTATGTTGCGGTTTTCCGAATAATTTTATAGACGGTTTAATGCATACAAAATGCCGATTTTGGCCAGAGGTCATTGTTTTTTTGCTTTGCTTCTTTTTTTTCTGTTCTTTCGACAGGACGGCGTTTTTAGCTGGGTGGTTCGCTCTTTTTTTGTAGTCCCGAGTTTTCCGACAGCGTTTTTACGTGGAAATTATCTAAAGGGAAATTTTTAATTAACTTAGCTCGTTTTGCTCCAGCCCGGGCTATTCAAAATGTAAGTCGGGTCATTTTTGTGTCTGATTTTTTTATAAAATTATTTCGGTGTGTCTGTCTATATGGGGAAAAGTTTTAAGAAGGTGATTTTTTGCATATAAAATATTAATACATTTCTTCCTTATAGATTTTAGGGTTATATTTAATTTGGATTTTGTGTTGTTTTATACTTCAAGATTTATCGAATAGAGTATTTATGAAACTGTGCTATTTGTTACGACTAAAAATGATCCAATTTCCCAATCGGACCAATCAAAATCGTCGATTTCATGACAACAGATGAAAAAGAGAGATCAAACCATTTTCGAAAATTTTCGCAGGGAAAAAAGTGAGACGCTTGTTATAATTATCACAGAAAATTACAAAAGTGTGTTGCAATTATTCTAATGGTGCATGGACTAGCTACCAGCATATTATGTCAAAATCGCAATATAGTATATTTGACTTGAAAAAGTATACTCAGTTCAGAACTTTCAAAAATATACGTATCAGTAAAGAAAATTTTCATTATTTAATTCTTTAAAAAGAAACCAAAATAACTTCCTAATCTTAATTGAACCCTATTAAAACAACAAAAGCAATTTCACTTTAGAAGTCTTATACAAAAAACAAAAGAAAGGAAAAAGAAAACAATTAAAACCCAAAGCCAACTTGGAAGAAATTTGCCTCAGGGGAAGGAGCCTGAAAATTCAGCACTGCTAGGTAAAAAGAGACGGAAAAAAGAATAAAAAAAGAGAATAGTATTTCCTAGCTCGTCTCTCGATTATGTTGCGGTTTTCCGAATAATTTTATAGACGGTTTAATGCATACAAAATGCCGATTTTGGCCAGAGGTCACTGTTTTTTTTGCCTTGCTTCGTTTCTTTTTCTGTTCGTTCGACAGGGCGGCGCTTTAGCTGGATGGTTCGCTCTTTTTTTGTAGTCCCGAGTTTTTCGACAGCGTTTTCACGTGGAAATTATCTAAAGGGAAATTTTTAATTAACTTAGCTCGTTTTGCTCCAGCCCGGGCTATTAAAAATGTAATTCGGGTCATTTTTGTGTCTGATTTTTTTATAAAATTATTTCGGTGTGTCTGTCTATATGGGGAAAAGTTTTAAGAAGGTGATTTTTTACATATTTAATACATTTTTTCCTTATAGATTTTAGGGTTATATTTAATTTGGATTTTGTGTTGTTTTATACTTCAAGATTTATCGAATAGAGTATTTATAAAACTGTGCTATTTGTCACGACTAAAAAAATACAATTTCCCAATCGGACCAATCAAAATCTTTGATTTCATGACAACAGAAGAAAGAAAGGGATCAAACCGCTTCCGAAAATTTTCGCAGAGAAAAAAGTGAGACACTTGTTATAATTATAATTATCACAGAAAGTTACAAAAGTATTGCAATTATTCCAATGGTGTGTGGACTAGCTATCAACATATTATGTCAAAATCGCAATATAGTATATTTGACTTGAAAAAGTATACTCAGTTCAGAACCTTCAAAAATAAAGAAAAAATGTATCACTAAAGAAAATTTTCATTATTGACTTCTTTAAAGAGGAACCTAAATAACTTTCTAATCTTAATGGGGCCCTATTAAAACAAAAAAAGCAATTTTACTTTAGAAGTCTTGTTCAAAAAACAAAAGAAAAGAAAAAAGCAAACAATTAAAACCCAAAGCCAACTTGGAAGAAATTCGCCTCAGGGGAATGAGCCTGAAAATTCAGCGCCTCTGGGTAAAAAGAGACAGAAAAAAGAATAGTAAAAGAGAATAGTATTTCCTGGCTCGTCTCTCGATTATGTTGCGGTTTTCCGAATAATTTTATAGACGGTTTAATGCATACAAAATGCCGATTTTGGCCAGAGGTCACTGTTTTTTTGCTTTGCTTCGTTCTTTTTTCTGTTCTTTCGACAGGGCGACGCTTTTAGCTGGATGGTTCGCTCTTTTTTGTAGTCCCGAGTTTTCCGACAGCGTTTTCACGTGAAAATTATTGAAAGAGATATTTTCAATTAACTTAGCTCATTTTGTTTCAACCCGTGCTAGTAAAAATGTAAGTCGGGTCATTTTTGTGTCTGATTTTTGTTTAAATTATTCCGGAGTGTTTATATGGGGAAAAGTTTTGTGAAGAAGGCTTTTTACGTATAAATATCAATAAAAAAATTCATATAATCCTTGGGGTCGTATTTAATTTGAATTTTATGTTGTTTTATACATCCCCTTCATCAATAAACCTCGCAAAATTACAAAATTATTCAATACTACTTGCCATAATTCTGGTTCGATGTACGTCCGCCGTTTTCCATTAAACAACCCCCTCTACCCCTGTCCGTCCATGTAATTCCCCAAAATGGCTCCCCACGGGCCGACAACTTGTAATAATTACGCAAAATTTTGCCGAAATAGGGACCAATAAAAAACGCCGGTAATTTACGATCGAAACTACGCGTACGTACAGCTAATCCTCTTCGTGCCATTACTCGGGCTTTAATTTCGTCCATAAACGGGCCCGCTTCCCCTAAAATCGTCGCTCTATGTTCCCCTCTCCCCCGGTTCGAATGTAAATTATTCAGCGGACAAGTTTGCGCGAAAAGCAGTTAACTGCCGTATTAGAGTATGCAGTTATGTGCATTTTTGGAGTGAGAGAGAGAGTTTTTTTTGGGGAGTGGGGATGGGATGAGTTCTGCCGTTGACGGGTCGCTTTAACGAGGCGATACGTCAACGAAATGTGCGTTTAATTGATATATGAGATTGGGTTAGCAAGGAAGGGTAGTTTTATGGGGAATAAATGGCGTTAAAAAAGGAAAAAGTGTTTACTACCGGAATAGAGTTTTTTTAGTTAGTAAAGTGTTTAGGACAATATCATCTGCTGAATCTTAAAATAATTCAGGTATACATATACATACTGCTGAAAGTTTATATTTAAATATATTAATTTTAGGTTATAATTTTAACGTATTCTGAAATCGCAAAATTGAAATAAAAGATATTATCGCTGATTTCTCCACAAATAATGGAAAAATTATCAATTATAATATTTACCATCATAACATAAAACAGCACTAAAACTGCATTATTAAATAATTTTTAATAATGCTAAATTATATTTTAACAGATTGGCAATTTCTACGTATTAAAAAACAGCGTCTCATAACGTAATAAATTATGAAAAGAATGGAATATTATACAAAAATGCACTTTACTTAATAAACAACAATTTGCAATAAAATAAATTGGAAGATTGGCTTTCTCTTATAGAAATAGAACTATTGACTAAATAACTAGTTTAGAAATGAAATTTTAGAATTTTAAACATCGGTGAAATGATGAGAAATACCAATTATATTTATCTAAGAAAAATAATATTAACACCACACAAACACCACACAGAGATGATTCAAGTGATCAAATATTAACAGAACCGTTCTGTTTTCCATCATCTACCTTAGTGTTTCCCGAAGTGCATCCCAAGTAGCATTTTTAGAAACAAAATCTCTGCTGAGAAACATTGCGAAACACTTTCGAAATAATGATGGTGTTAAGGTACAAAACTTCTAAAATGAATTCAACACATTTTTGGTTTCGTAACATAAATCACTTTTGTTTCGAAACATTTTAAGAAAATATGGTTGCGCTACATAATCTATGCCAATAAAAATCTTAGTGTCACAAATTTCGAAACTTTTGAGAAACAGACGTGGCTCACATTTACAAACGTTTTGTGCCTAAAAAGTTTCCATAATTGATTTGATATTCTGGCAAATATGAGAACATAACCTTACTTTAATGTTTGAATTTTGTTCTGTAGTTTTTGCAAAATGGGGAAGGCTTAACAATTTAAGCATTCTTCTTAGTTTTTATTACTTATTCTGTTTTTTTAATTATACTTAATTAAATACACACAATACCTCTACTAGTAGGAGTCATATTGACATCAAAATCAAATTTCTCATGTCAAAAAACTCCCAGATACCAATTTTCATCCAAATATTGACCTTACTTCAGAAATTATTTGGAAAAAATCGAAATAAAAATAAAACTTCTACACCCTGTATCTCCGAAACTAAGCATTTTAGAACATACATTTATAGAAACGTTTTTACTTACTTTTATCTGCAGAATACGCTACCAAAATTTCCGGAATACAGTTCAGACCATCCTGTATAGGTTTCAAAAATGTTTCCGATTTGTGGCATACAGTTTCTCCATTTTGTGTCAAGAACAATTATAAAAATATAGAAATAGTTTACAGATTGTATAGGATTTATTTTATGTATATTTTCCAAATAGGCCATAACAGATACTAAAGACTACAGATATATAGAATGTGTTAAAACTAAATAAATACAACCGCAACAAAGAATCAAGACAAATAAACAGACATTTCCTGTAAGAGGGTCCGGCAGTAAATAATTAAATCCCCAATAAAAAACGGGATTAGTAAAAGGAGAAAGGCAAGGGGGGCCCGCCGTTTGGAAAGCCGCTTAACCGTTATTTAGGTATTCCGAACCTTCGTCAGGACGGGAAAATCTCCCAAGAAAAACAGAGAAAACGGAAAAGCCCAAATAAAAGGGAAAACATGTCTTTGGACCCCGCACTCGTATTTAGTAATTTTTAAATTCCGGCCTTTCATACCGAAAATATTTTGAACGCTTTTGGTGGTAAAACGCATGTTTAAGTATATTAAAAAAAGGTCGAAAACGTGTCAGCGTTTTTTTCTTGTAAATTTAATTTACTATCTATGTTGCCATATTATCAAGAAATTATGGCTTTTAACTAAAAACTATATAAAACTATTTTCTTCATCCATGTAATTCTTGGTATTCGGTATATTTTAAATCACTTAAAGTTGCGCTTCTTCACGTTTAAAACATATTTTAATTATTAAGAATTGAAAGTAGATACAAACCTAACGTGACAAAAATTAGCTAGATGAAATCAAAGCTCAAAATGCTTCCTTTCCTGTTCACTGCATAAAATGATTCTCTTTTCAAAAGATCTTTTCATTTTAAAGGGCATATATTTACACTCTCATGTTGTCGACAATAGTTGGTCGAATTTTGTAAACACTGTCTTTAACATATCCCCATAAAAATAACCCAGACTAGACAAAATCAGGAGCATTTAAGTATTTTATTAATTGGTGAATGCAAACTGCATTCACCAACTAATAGAATAATATCAATTCTCTCTGATGTAGGATAAGTTTGCATTTTCGGTAAATTTCTGAGAAATTTTTTGGTTTTAACTGACACAAATTGACAAATAGTTGTTAAAGTTGGACTAATTAGACAGCTGTGTTGTGAAGTAACGTCAGACATATCACAACCGCCTAGATTTTATCAAGTAATAAAGATTTACTGTCTGACAGTAAATCATAAAAATGAAAATATCTACGAAAATATTTGTTTGAGGGGTAGGCAACCGTAACAGTATTTTGAAGAAGCATGAATTCCTCATTAAATATTGGGTGTTCCATTTAAAATAAAAGAGTAACTTGCTTTTAAAGTTGACCAATGTTCAATATTAACTTTGACTCACCCTGTATAACTTTTTGTGTCAAATTTTAATTTGATTTAATGTACAGTTGTCAATATAAATTTGAATTTAGGTAGCTTTTATTGAAATTTAAAAATTGTTCTTTATTTTTAGAGAATGTTAAATATGTCAAAAACTATACATTTTAGTCATATACTTCTCTAATAAAACTCACCTTTATTTTTCTCCTAGAATCCGAAAATCGATTAATATAAAGGGTGTTCCATTACAAAAAACACAACTTTGATATGTAACTTTTTTTGGGATACCCTGTAGAACTCTATATTTTTAGAAAGTGCTCTGAATTAAACTACATATGCTCACAAAATTTCGTTTCAATACAAGCTGTTCTCCTTGGAGCCTCCGCGTCGTATGAGAGGCGCCACCCTGTATGTTTAAAAGAAAGTAAATCAAAAAACGACACGTGCAGGAAAAAAGAAACTCCCTTCTCGTCTCGAGAAATAATTTAAATTTTAATTTATCCAGAAATCCGATAAGTGTACGTATAATACCTCTGGATCCGTCCCTCCATATCGCGATCCGTATAATTTGCTCATCGTGGAATTCGATCTTCTGGGAATCAACAGAGAAAGACTGTATTTTAGGCTCTGTGTACGACTTATTTACATACATTTCAAAAGGGAGTAAATCCGAAAATTGAGCCTTATGGTTTTATTTTCCTTATTTATTGCCATCAGTCAATATAGGACTTTGAGCGACATTATATTAGAAGTCGTGTAAGACTTCAGAAACGAAATCAAAATATTTTTTTACATACAGTCTCTAGGTTAAAATTTGAATTGAGGTGGTCCATCACTGCGAGGAAGTCCAATATCGTCGTTGTCAAATATATACCGGGTGTTGCATCGTCGGACGGGACATAGGAAATCCCAAGTAAATTTTAAGGGGGTCAATTATTGGCTTCCCTAATTATTTTAGAGAATAATTCTATTTAGGTTTATTGAAGAGCACTAAAACCCACATTCAAAAGAATAACTTTAGATATTTTTGATTAGCTCGTTTACGAGTTATCGCCGATTTCTTTTTAAATATTTCTCCTTTCTTATGGCCCTGTATTTACTTATGAGCACCAGTCAAGGTAAAAGATAACTGTCAAATGAAGTTGTCATTTTAGAATTTGTTGTCATTTCGTGCTTTATTATTATTGAAAACTCATTCCTACATCTGAAATCTTAAAGATGTATTTATAAATACAAATTAGTATGAATTAAAGTAAAATTATAATTAGTAGCGTGTTTCATTCATTAATTCCACGCTGTGTTCGACATAATGTGGATCAACCTGCTCTCACTACCGGTTTCGGGGCCCTACCCCATCATCAGGTGAGCTTGGGTCGTTTCCACAATATGTCGAGTACAGCGCAGAGTATATAAACACGACTTGTCGTAAAGTAGCAGTAAGATATTAAGTCCCGCATCGCAAGATAGCGGCCTGCGTGCAATGGTAGTACTTTCGTACCACCGAGGCACAACTTCTTCTTTATGTGCCCTGCCCGGTTCTCCGAACGTTGGCGATCACTGCAGAGAGCGCAACTCTATCTTCTGCCAGTCTGAAAAGCTCACCAGCCCCAGACACTCCCGTCCACTGTCTGATATTCCTCAGCCATGACATCTGTCTTCTGCCGACTCCTCGTTTGCCCTCTATTTTTCCTTTTAGAATAAGTTGTAAGAGATGATACTTTTCTCCCCGCAACACATATCCTAGGTAGGAAATCTTGCGACATTTTATCGTTGTTAGCAGCTGTCGTTCTGTTCTTGCTCGCCGAAGGACTTCTTCGTTGGTCAGCATATCGGTCCAGGAGACTCACAGCATTCTTCGATGAATCCACATCTCCAATGCCTCCAGTCTATTAAGCATGACAGCTTTCAAAGTCCAGCTCTCAACTCCATATAGAAGGACGGACCAAACGTAACACCTGACCATACGTTGTCGCAGTTTGAGATTTAGGTCTTTGTTGCAGAATAAGGATCTCATCCTTTTAAACGTTGTTCTTGCTATTTCAATACGGGATTTGATTTCAATGTCGGGTTCCAGGCTCTCCGTGATTATGCTGCCCAGATACTTAAACTGATTTACTCGTTCAATCGCGGAACCGTTGAGGCTGAGTTGTGCATTTACATGTCGTTCTCTGCTGGCACAACTATCGATACTAAATAAAGGCTTTTTTCAGCTAGCCCAAATTATATAATGGATTATAAACAAATTATATACCTAAAAACTGCAAGAAATTTATTTTCCATTATATAATTTGGGCTAGCCGAAAAAAGCCTTTATTTAGTATCGATAGTTGTGCCTCGGTGGTACGAAAATACTACCATTGCACGCAGGCCGCTATCTTGCGATACGGGACTTAATATCTTACCGCTACTTTACGACAAGTCGTGTTTATATACTCTGCGCTTTGCTCGACATATTGTGGAATCGATCCAAGCTCATCTGATGATGGGGTAGGGCCCCGAAACCGGTAATGAGAGCAGGTTGATCCACATTATGTCGAACACAGCGTGGAATAAATTTCTATATTAGGAGTTCAAGGCAAGAAACACTTATATAATTTTATTATATATTATTAAACTGACATAAAGTGTCAAATTCAACGAGCGTAACCATAGTTTCTTGATATATAATTACATACAAGGTATGACTTTTAAATCTTTTTATATTATTAATTTGGAAGTATAATTTTTACTCCTAATAAACCAATATACTGTTTATTTTTAATTTTACAGCTAAAAGGAAAATATTTTTAGGATATGCACCTTTATAAAGCCAAACAACATTGTCAAAAACTATGTATCATATCGTCCTATTGCTGCCAAAAGTCACTAACTTACTTTTTATTACTTCCGAGAAACATGCGTCTAAAGATGAATTGCATTGCATAAAGATGTTATAGTTAGTAGCTATTGGGTATTAAAATAAAACATAAATAGCCAGAAATCGTAGTTAATGACTTTTGCAATCGATTCTCCGCTTCAAAACATTGTTAGTGATTGAATTTGGTTGTTCGGAAAAATGTTAGTTAGTGACTTTTGGCAGCAATAGGACGATATCTCCCACAACAAAGATGATAATATTTGAATTTCTCGTATACTAATGGGACACCATTATCTATAATTTTAAGTGTCCTAATTTATTCTTACCTGCTTATTAGGGGCCCCTCTATGTTTATTTATTTCTCTAATATTGGAAAAGAAAACGAACACAGCAAGTTTTGGGTCTAAAAAAGTGATTTTTCCAAACAAACCTAAACTAGATGCACGTTATGTTGCATGTTTTCCAACTTTGTACAACGTTTTTTCTCCACTACTCCTATAATTTCCGATACACTACTTGCCAAAACTTTTCCCAGTCGAACCGTCTGAAAAATAAAAGTTTTCATTCGTCTGTGTTTTATGTTTATATCATTATAGACACGTGAAGTTTGCAAAGGAGAAAATTCTAAATAGAATTCTAGTTTGGCTTCGTGTTTCCAGCAACACGAAATATGATTTCTTCGCTTGTAAATACAAATTTAAAACTTAATTTTTGACTTCAGAAAGAAGAAATAAATTATTCTAATGGCATATTTTTTTTTAAATCCGTCTCGTTATGCTTTATTAGTGAAAAAAAATAGTAAATTCACTATATCTTCATTTAATGTTGGCAAAGACGAGTCCAAAACACTCCAAAGTTGCCCAAAATGTTTCACGAAATATTTCTGGGAATATTTGTTACTCTTTTATTTTAAACAGAACACCAACTATATTATTCCGATATTCAATGGAGAATTCATGTCTCTTCAAAATACTGTTAAGGTTGCCTACCCCTCAAACAAATATTTTCCTAGATATTTTCATCTACATGATTTGATCTGAGTAGATCTTTACTATTTGATAAAATCTAGATGGCTGTGATATGTCTAGATTACTTCAACATAGCTGTCTAATTAGTCCAACTTAAACCACTAGTTACCATTTTGTGTCAGTTAAAACAAAAAAAATTCTCATAAATTTGCCAAAAATGCAAACTTATCCTATGTCAGAGAGAATTGATATGATTCTATTAGTTGTTGAATGCAGTGTGCATTCACCAATTAATAGAATAGTTTTTACAAAACTCGACCAACTATTGTCGACAACATAAGAGTAATTATTGTAGCTGCTTTTCGAGGTAGAACTCCACATATGCCTTTTAAAATGAAAAGATCCTTTTGAAAAGACAATCATTTATACAGTTAATTTATGCAGTTAACAGGAACGTAGACATTTTGAGCATTTGATTTCATCTAGCTAATTTTTGTCACATAATTATAGGTTTATATCTAGTTTTAAATCTGTACTAATTGAAATATTTCTTAAAGGTGTATCTTTTTATTGAAAATTTCACACCTCTACTTTTCAACCAATAACATGCTTTAATGTTGACTAGTTACCATGGCAACTGACAAAATTTCCGGAAATTTTTTCGAGGCGCCACGAAACTTTAGTGGAAATTTTTTGACAGTTGAAAAGGTAAACATAAGATCTACAATCATAATGTGAATGAACTACAATGTCTATATATTGAAATATTACCCATATGAGTTTTAGCAATACCTTGGCCAACTTAACAAATTGAAATTATTTTAAAATGTCATGTTGGATTAATATTTTTTTTTTCAAATTTAGGTGTGAAATTTTCTTACCGAATACCACGCAAGCTTAAATTATTCCTGGAAATTTTCTTTCGGGCACGAATATTTTAGGAAAATTATAATTTTCAAAATATTCGTGCCCCCAAAAAAATTTCCGAAAATAATTTAAGCTCTTGTGATATTATAAGTGAGTATTTTACTCTAAAATCTTTAAATTTTGTTAAATTAACAAAAGGTATATCACACAGCCACCCTAGATTTTTTCAAATAATAAAGATCTACTGACGCAAAACCATAAAAATTAAAATATCTAGGAAAATCTTTGTCTGAGGGGTAGGCAACCTTAATAATATTTTGAAGATATATAAATTCCCCATTGAACACCGGAAAAATATACTGGCTGTTCCATTTAAAAGAATAGAGTAACTTGCTTTTAAAAGTGACTAATATTCCATATTAATTTTGTCTCACCCTGTATAACTTTCCGGGTCAAATTTTAATTTGGTTTAACATACAATGGTTACTGTAATTAAATATCAGGCTATACAAAGTCAATTAAAATTTAGGTAGCTGTTATCCAAATTAAAATTTACTCTTCTGAACAGTTTTATTTGTATCCATTTTTGTTTACAACTGCCCACTACTACCCCCTGTACTATTTATAAATTGATTTGTCTATATTGTGTCATGTATCAAGCGATGGCGACATCTGTTATCTATAATGTTTGTTAAAATCTATATCGGTCGATAAAAGGTATTTTCTTTTCCTGTCAATAAAGATTATCGATCGGTAAAGATTCTTTCTAAATGTAATGTTTGATCTCCTCGACAACGAAAAACAAAATAATAATTTTTGAAATAACTTGTCAAAATTGTCTGTTGAAGATTCGCCTTGAATCAATGTAAAAACGTTTTGCCACCAAGGCCTTGTAAAAATTATAACCAAATACAATCCATTAAATAAATATTCAAAATTAAACAATGCATCCATCATAACCCTGTAGGCATAGAAGCTTCTCGTCCAAGCCTTTTTGGAAGTAGAGAAAACTATCCTCCATCTTCATTTTCACAAAATGTGAAATATGTCAAAATCCTTAGATTTTAGGTATATGCTTCTTTAATAAAACTCACTTTTATTTTTTTCACAGAATCCGAAAATCAATTGATATATAGGGTGTTTCTTTAGAAAAAACACAACTTTGATGTGTAACTTTTTTGGGGGATACCCCGTATAATTATACAGGGTTGTTCACCATATACGACACGGTGACTTCTAGCTAAACGATTAGATTTTTACAAATTTTAAGTTTTGGGTTCGTTGAAGGACTATTAGAGGTACAATTTAAAATTATTTTTACAAGATACAGAGTGTCCCAAATAAGTAAAAAATATTATAGTTGTATTTTTTTAAATGGAACACCCTGTATATTATTCTATTTTTGGATTCTACGATTGATATAAAGGTAAATTTGATTAAGGTTTATCACACTTAAACCTTACCGTTTCTGAAATATTTTCAATTTTATGAAATTGCAGTAAAAATTTTAAGGCTTAATTTCTCCAAGGGTATCAAAGTTTTTAATACTAAATATTTACTGAAGATTATTTATTGATCAGATATTGTGTTGCAATAATAAACATTTTACTACCTTATACAGAGTGTCCAAAAATTTATATTAAATAATTACTAGCCTTAAACGGCCATAACTTGTTTAATTTAAATGGAACACCCTATATATTTTACGTGAATCAGATGCACAATGCAATTGTCTATCAAATTGTATTATACCATTTTTACCCATCCCTTCAAGTTTTCGTAGAAATCAAGCCTTAAAATTTTTACTGCAATTTCATAAAATTGAAAATATTTAAAAAACGGTAAGGTTTAAGTGTGATAAACCTTAATCAAATTTACCTTTATTTCAATCGTAGAATCCAAAAATAGAATAATATACAGGGTGTTCCATTTAAAAAAATACAACTATAATATTTTTTACTTATTTGGGACACTCTGTATCTTGTAAAAATAATTTTAAATTGTAGCTCTAATAGTCCTTCAACGAACCCAAAACTTAAAATTTGTAAAAATCTAATCGTTTAGCTACAATACTCCGTGTCGTATGTGGTGAACAACCCTGTATATATTTTTATAAAATGCTCTCAGTTAACCTACAAATGTTGCCAAAATTTCATTTCGATATAAACTACCGTTCTCCTTGGAGCTTCCGCTGCGTCTGAGAGGCGCCACCCTGTACAATTATTTTTATTTACCCTTTCGAATACTGCCACTTCTTCGGGAAGCATTTTAGGGCATATGTTCATAGGAACTTTTTATTTTATTTTTACCTGTACAATCACCCACGATTATGTTTTAGATACACTACTTTTTTGACACTATGTATAATTAATAATTTACATTACAAGAAACGGAGAAACCAATGAAGCAAGTGTGTTTATATTAAAGTTTACCAACTCCTTCGGCGATAAAATAATAATTTAGATCGATAATATAGATATAACTGTTGAGAGTTTTGAGGCTTCTACCGAAAGTTAAATTCGCCAAGATAGAAGTTTGTTTTAACTTCATTTAGCTTTCTACAACTTAATAATTTGGCCCAAATATTAAGAAGGGGATGTAAGGAGTGAGTTTATATTATAAATCCCCCTAAATTACCTTAAGACGTGTGCAAAATTTATGCCCAAAAATTTAGGAAATTTGGTGTTTATTAGATAAACTTCATGGATTCATTTAATGAGTTTAATAAATACAGATTTATATACAGAATATACACTGTATGTCACATTTAACTGTTCCTTTTTTTAACTATTAAATATATAGTATAACTCCAGATTGTATTTACAAGAGAAAAAGCTTTTTATTTACACTTTAAAAAAAAAATATTCCAAGAAATAGTTCTATTACTGTTAAGATCTCTTGTGTTGAGATTTTGTCGTTGGACAGACTATAGATATTATTTGTACAGTATATGGTTTTTAAATATTTCATAGAGTTGTGTTTTGTCCTAAACTATGCCCCATATTGGTCGCTCCTTTGATAACAAAGTCTTGGCCCAGGTCCCAACAGCTAAGGAATTTCCTATTATGCTCGGTCATTGTTTACCGAATCAGCCATTAATTACGATGCATTCCTGAGCAATTACTCCATAGTGTACGTTCCGCGTTTATTGGAAATAATTAATGTTTAGACTGCCGATTGATCAAACAATTACTATTGTTTGCCGCCTATAAAAAACAGCTTCACATTATGCTAAATATAAGATAATATCGATATTTTGCGCTGCCTTTTTTTTGAAAAGAGATAGTGCGTGATCGAATGATTTATGTTAATATTTTTCTAATTAAAAAAATTAATACAATTAGATCTAATAAAACATGGATTGCAATAAATGACTTTTTTGTTTCAATTCTTTTTACATGTTTTTTGTGTTCACCAAATCGAACATTTAGAAGACATTTATAGAACGACTTCCCGCCACCTTACAGATGTATTGTGTCCCCCTTTCTTGAGTCTCATCTCCCCTTTCGTGTCCCCCTTTCTTGAGTCTCAACTCATCATACAGTCTCAGGGCTTTGACAAAAGCCAGTATCAGAGACGATTTTACAGAGGTTAGTTCTCCAACTCCGATACCAGTCGTACCAAAGTTCATGGCACGAATGGTTGTCGTCTCGGCGCACTCAGTTCTGGTGTTTTCCCATTTTCCTCACCCGAAGCTGCATTCGCCATTGTTTCATAGCTTCAATTTGCTGAGGTGTTCGTTGGGGAGACAGTGTCCTGTTAAAAATCTCGTGACAATCCGAAGATTGTTCTTACCGGAATCTAGGAAAATCTTTGTTTTTCCTGGCCGTAAGTTCTGAAAAATTACTTCGAGTGTCTTAGACCGTTGGAGAATTACCATTCCCGGTTAGGGATGGAGTCTTGTAGGTTCTTGAGTTCCACTGGAAGTTGGTTTCTGCTTGGGAAGCAGAACGTTTCTGGTCCAGTTAGTAGTCCTGGTTCAGTACTGTAAAGATCTGGACCAACTATGCATACCAGTCTTGGCCCAGCTTTGGGAATAGCCCGGAAAGATAACATCGTGCCAGGCTTGGTTGTCAAAATTGGGCCAAGCTAAATCACCAAGGCTGGGCCATGCTTGATTACCAGTGTTGGGCCAAACTTAATCACCAACACTAGGCCAATTTTGATCCCCAATGCTGGGCCATATTTGTATACTAGTTTTGGCCCGACTGTGATTATGTGGTGCTATTACTGTGATGCTATTGTGGTTGTAGAAGTAAAACATCGGGCCAGGCTTTGAATCCGACGTTGGGCCATCACTGATCGTCAAGGCTGGGCCTGGCTTGAGTTTAATTGTCGAGTTTCATCCAGCAGCAAAAAAAAACAATTGTTTTTGAGCTCAGCATTTGGAATAAAGTTAACACAAATACTGTTTACTGAATAACATAGTGTTTAGTTTCCCAGTGCTGGCCCAAAGTTGGGTGAATTGGGAAGAGATGGCCAAGACTCGATTTCCCAGTATTGGACCAAGTCTAAAGCACCAAAAAATGGCCCAAGCTTGGTTGACCAATTCTGGTTCAATGCTAGGTCGCCGTAGCATGGCCAGGGCTGAGATCCCCAGTGTTAGACCAAAGTTGGGTGCATTAAGAGATGGGCAAGTCTCGATTTCCTAGTATTGGGCCAAGTTTAAATCACCAAAAAATGGCCCAGGCTTGGTTGGCCAACTCTGGTTCAAAGCTGGGTCGCCGTAGCATAGCCAGAGCTGAGATCCCCAGTGTTAGACCAAAGTTGGCTGCATTAAGAGATGGGCAAGTCTCGATTTCCCAGTATTGGGCCAAGTCTAAATCACCAAAAAATGGCCCAAGCTTGGTTGACCAATTCTGGTTCAAAGCTGGGACGCCGCACAGTGTAACAAAATCGGGAAATGCGGGACATTAGCCCAAAAAACAAAAAAAATAATTCATCAAGTTTTTTATATAGATGGATAGAGGACATCCCAGAGCCCCACCATGTGAGATATTTCTTGAGTTGACTTCTTAGTCGGGGAGTTATGGCGGGTTAAAGTTATGGTTTCCTTAATTTACTAAATCTGTACAAAAATTTCATACAATGAAATTTATTATTTTCAGTTTCCTTGTGTTGTTCAATTCCAACAATTTTTTCCGTAAAGAGAGGTCTTTTACCAACAACAAACCTGAAAAAATGTCCCAATTTTTTTCAAGTCTAGTTTCTACATGTTTATTATGACTTTCAAAAAAATGCTTACATTCGCGCAAGGTTATATATACAAAACATCATAGAGCATAGTAACCTTAGTAACCTTAGTAATCATAGTATCCTTCTAGTACACTGTGGGGGACACTGGGGTGGGGGACAGTTTACAACAATTCAGAAAATCTCAACATTGGAGAAAAATTACTCAAGAGAATATTTTTTCAAACCGGCAAAATTTTCTTCGATGTATTTAACACTCCACCCTCAATGCTGCATCATTGTTGGTGCCAAACTATTGAAGATATATTGCACAACATATTGATATATTCAGATTCTCTACTTTCACATCTGCGACCAAAGCACTATAAAAATAAAAAAGTAGACTTGTTTCCGGAAGCGAAAGAGCTCTTGTATATGGATGGAGAAGAAATTGAGAATGGTTTTTAAGCATGTTTTATATAAGTGCCTTACATATTATGTTATTTTGGAATAATATACACCCCACATAAATTATCGCATCACTTATTAATTTGGAAAACTGCAAAGTATTTTTAAATTCTCTTGGTTAACAATAATCTCAAAGCTATTTGCATTAATAGTTGTTAAGGAATGGAAAGTATATCATAACTCCGGCAGGCCTTAGATTTAAGTTTTCACATAAAAATGTTTGAAGCATTTCAAGAATAAATACTACGAAAAATATAAGTGTTGCGAAATTTTTTTGTGAGGTGTGTATTATGGTTTCCTTTGTTGAAGTTGAATACTTTTTTTCGCATATTATCATATTATTTGATACTGTTAAATGATATTTGTCACTTGTGTCGTTCTCTTTGAGTTTTGTAGTCTTATCTAATTTATCGCTGATTATTTGAATAGTTAGGAATGTTGATTGAGTTTTGACATATTAGCGGGAGATAAATGATTGTTCGACAGTAATTTGATAACGTTTTTGGTTCATAATAGCTATAAACTCTTCGTAAATAAAAAAATATACCTGTAAAGTCCTTTTATAAAACTTCGTATTTACGCCTTTTTTTATTATTTTCGCCCTGTAGCAAAAATTCCTAGTCGTATTATTTAATTTCTGTCAAAAAATGTTAGCAAGAATAGTGATAACTGAAGAAAAATGCCAATGTCCCACTATTTTAGTTTTCGTTACACTGTGCGCCGCGCCGTAGCATGGCCGGAGCTGAGATTCCCAGTGTTGGACCAAAGTTGGGTGAATTAAGAGATGGCTAAGACTTGATTTCCCAGCCGTGGCCCAAGATAGGGTGAACATAGTATTGACCAAGCCTGAATTACCCAGCTTTGGACCAATCTTGGTGCGCCGAAGTCTGGTTTCCCTCCACTGAGCCACGCTTAGCCCCGTTGTCACACTACGGGGACTCCTGTATGAGATTGTCCATTTTTTACAATTTTAATTCTATGGAAATCTACGTTCAAGACTTGAAAAAGACATATGACTGTCGAAACGCCAATAAAAATAAAATTATAAACGAAATCTAGTAACAAACGACCTAGAACCCAGAATAAAAAGAAACAAATATTTGCATTTATTTAAGACCCTGTATAGAATTACCCCCTCACATACCATCGGCACGCGAGCACAGTCGACTTATTACAAACAATCAACCAATTGGAAAGAACAAAAACATATATTTATACAAACGATCCTACGCTCTTACAACTCTCAAAAAGAGGGGCGATCGGAAAAAAGAGATATTATTATTGGATCCGTCCCCCTGATTTCGTTTATTTGCCGATCGCCGTATAAAGCGAAACGTAAACGAAATATTTCATTTTGACTACCGCGAGGGGAAGGTGCGGCAGGACGTAGGCCAGCTTCCCCTATAGCTTTTAATTACGCAACGAAAATGCACCCACCGACCGCCGTGCTACTGTCGACGTCATCGTTGACCATTTGTTTGCTGTGGACCGGTGGTGGGCAGCAGTCAGTGGTGGATTTTATTGGAAAAACGCGCCAACCGGAATAATACCGGAGAAATGAATACACTGTGAATCAGGAAAGAAGACGATTGCATAATATCATAAGTTATACGAAATATTAATGTACGCACGTCGGTGATAAGGTCACGCGGTTACGTCCGATGACATATATTGAAGTTGGGTCATGTTATTAGGTAATGACTCTTTCTAACACATTTGAATTGGTAAATCGATTGCCTTTACTACAAAATAATATGATTATGCCATCGTCTTCTTCCCTGATTCAGAGTATATGTTGGATCGGTCAATAAAATCAGAGAAGAGATAGGAGTAGGTGCTTCAAACCGAAGTCCAAACGAACTAAATATGTCCAGCAATAAAGTAGGTCTTAAAATGAATTTAGCAAAAACTAAACTATTGCACAACGGACTATTGAACAGAACGATGACACAGAACGTTAAACAATGTGTGCAATGAACAAGCAATGTTGAGCAATGAACATTGCTTGTTCAACATTTTGTTGGGCAGTAAATCAATCCAAAATAAAATAAAACTCAACACTATAATTTGAATATACATAAGTTAGATAGAAAAATTTCAGAGAATATTTAAATTGCAATAAACAAGTTTAGAGGATATAGATATAAAAGTTATAAAGTGTTGTCGTTTTCCCGAAGAATTCCGAGAGAGGTATTATAGAGAAATTTGACATTGATATTCAAGAAATATCTAATAAAACAGCTCCATGAGATAGAGGAATAAAAAATTACTGAAACCGTCTTCGTTTTGAATATTTCCACAGAAAATGATACCATGATGTCTAAAACATGTATCTATAAAGAATTTATTACAAATATCTGCCTGATTCTATCAAATTCTACCAAACCAAAAAAGGTGTTTTCTGAATTGAAAGCCCATTTTTTCCTTAGTTAAATTCTGTTAATACTATTTTTCTATGATACCGTAATTACCAAAACTCACTAAAATTCCAGAGACAATAAAATCAGTCGTTCCTCCACCAAAAATAACCATTAATTAAAACTTTTTCACATTTAACTTCGTAAACACACTACTAAATTTCACAATTGGTTTGGTTCCCAAACACATTTCATTCCTTAACTCACGATTAATGGAAACGAAAAAAACAATGTTTCTAGGGTTGATTTTGCGGTAAATCTCCACCCTTTAGGAAGAGAAAGGGTGATTACACAACTTGTTTTCTAAAAATTAGATTATAAAGCATTTTCTCAGATTTTTTTTATATATTTCAATCAAACCCTGTAATTTTTCATCCTCCACAGATTCAATAAATAGGAAACAATATTTTTCACAACTGTTATATAAAAAAGGCCAATTTATTATCGAAACTCACCCCTATTGTTGTACCTCGTCCGAAAAAATATTTCAATAAAACTCCACCGTGCTGGAATCCAATGCATTCTTCCATGCTTTCCCTTTTTCCATATACACATTTATCGATACAAGGGCGAGTTGCTTGTAAACCTATATGGGAACAGGCAAACTTATATCAATACCTAAGAATCGGTAATCTTACAAGAATCCTCGGACATCTGACCCTTTCGATTTCGTAGGGGACGGCAGGGCTTTATTTAAATGTCTTGAGGCGGCTGACATTGGGGATGTGAGATGGTTTAGGCCATGTGCGTGTTTTCCAATATCCACGATCAGTCGTACAGATTTTTGAACTTTTTTAGAGGGTGTCGAAGGAGGTTAAAGGTTATATCGAGACGTGAAAAAGCTAGAATATTGCTGGAGTCATTTTTTTTACAATATTAATAACAGATAAAAGGTGCCCGGTGGCGTAAAGGTACAGGCTCTCGTCTACCGTCTCAAGGTGTGGGTTCGAATCCCACACCCGGCATTTCATCAGCCGACTATTTTTATTAAAATAAAAATAGTTTGGGTACCTAGGTCGACTCAGCCTTAAATGAGTACTTGGGATTCACAATCCTGAGGTAATAATAGGCGGTTGAAGCGTAGTGCTAGCCACATTACCTTCCTTGTATACCGAACGGCTCTAGCATGGCAAGCTGTACCTTGCTACTCCCAAGGCGTCAAACACTATATACGGGAGCTATTATTATTATAATAACAGATACAAAATACACAGTAAACACACACTAAATATGATATTATGTTTGCATTTTCATCTGTTTGTATAAGTACAATCCTACTAAAAAAAGAGGATCAAGTTAAGAAATTTTATCCGCGTTGAGGTATCAATCGCATATAAAAAAAAACTCAACATTATAATTTGAATATGAGCTAAGACGTAAAATTTCAAAAGATATTTAAATTGCAATAAACCAGTTGGGAGGATATAGATACATTAGTTATAAAGTGTTGTCGTTTTCGTTAAAAGTTTTATGAATGCGCTCCAGAGCTGGAAACTTTATACTGAAAATCTTTGAAGAATTCCGAGGGAGGTATTAAAGAGAACTTTGACTTTGATATTCCAGAAATATATCTAATAACATAGTCCCATTATCATCATCATCACGCAGCCCCCTTTCACGTCCATAGTTGAACATAGGCCTCCTCCAAACGTCTCCAGTTCTCGCGGTTTTTAGCTGTTGCAATCCAGTTAGTTGTTATTCGTTTCAGGTCGTCGGTCCATCGGGTGGGAGGTCTGCCTTGGCTACGCTTGTCGGCTCTTCGTCTCCACTCTATAAGTCTTTTGGTCCATCTCCCGTCTGCCATTCTAGCAATGTGTCCAGCCCATCTCCACTTTTGTTTTGTGATTCGCTGGATAATGTCATCCACTCCCGTACGTCGGCGTATCTCTTCATTTCTTACTCGATCTCTCAAAGTCAGGCCAATCATAGATCTCTCCATCCGCCTCTGTGTCACTCTCAATTTTTCGCGCCATAGGTCAAAACCGGGAGGATACATTGGTTAAATGCCTTTCTTTTCAGGTGTATTGGGATATTTGCTCTAAAGATGTCCCTCATTTTTCCGTAAGCCGCCCATCCCAAGGTAATTCTTCTAGCCAGTTCACAGGTTTGGTTAACTTTACTTATTTTGATCTCATGGCCCAAATATACATATTTGTGGACTAATTCTATTCTGTTGTTGTGAATTTGTATGTGTTCGCTGGGTACCATATTAGTCATTATCTTAGTCTTGCCAAAATGTATTAGTCCAATCTCGTGTAATGCATCGTTAAGTTCTTGAAGCATGTCTTTGATCTCTCCCAGACTATCTGACACTATAACGATATCATCCGCAAAGCGTATGTGGTTGAGTCTCTCTCCATCGATAACTATTCCTTTTTGTTACCAAGCCAGCATTTTGAATGCATGCTCAAGAACAGAAATAAACAATTTTGGCGACAAAAAGTCCCATTAAATAGAAGAATAAAAAATACTAAAACCGTCTCTGTTTTGAATATGTCCACAGGAAATAATACCGTATGTCTAAGACATATATGTCTAGAAAGAATTAATTACAAATATCTGCATAATTCTATGAATGTCTATCGAAAAACTTCAAAGATTGTTAACTGGGTGTTTAATTTTACCAAAAAAAAAACGTTTTCTGAACTGAAATCATATTTTTTCCATTATACAGTAATTACTAAAACTCACTAAAACTCCAGGGACAATAAAATCAGTCGTTCTTCCACCGAAAATATCCATTAATTAAAACTTTTCCACATTTAACTTCGTAAACACACTACTAAATTTCACAATTGGTATGGTTCCCAAACGCATTTCATTCCCTAACTCACGATTAATGGGAACGAAATAAAAACAATGTTTCTAGGGTTGATTTTCCAGTAAATCTCAATCCTTTAGGAAGAGAAAGTGATTACACACCTTTTTTTCTAAAAATTAGATTATAAAGCATTTTCGCAGATATTTTTTTATATATTTCAATCAAACCCTTTAATTTTTCTTCCTCCACATATTCAATAAAAAGGAAGCAATATTTCTCCCCACTGTTATGTACATATATCGATAAAAAGCCCAATTTATTACCAAAACTCACCCCTATTGTTGTACCTCGTCCGAAAAAATCTTTCAATAAAACTCCACGGTGCTGAAATCCAATGCATTCTTCGATGCTTTCCCTTTTTCCATATACACATTTTATCGATACAAGGGCGAGTTGCTTGTAAACCGATATGGGAACAGCCAGACTTATATCAACCTAAGAATCGGTAATCTTACAAAAATCCTCGGACATCGGACCCTTTGGATTTTGTAGGGGACAGGAGGGCTTTATTTAAATGTCCTGAGTCCTGCGGCAAAAGACATAGGGGATGTGAGATGGTTTAGGCCATGTACGTGTTTTACAATATCCACGATCAGTCGTATAGACATTTGGGCTTTTTTAGAGAGTTTCAAAGAAGGTATAGTTTTTTTTTTTAAAACGTGAGAAAGCATGACCTTAGGTGGGTTCTTTTTATAAAACTATTTCAAAGTTTGTACTATCATGGACTATTTTTATGTTTATATGTTTGTTAGGTATATTTAGTTTTGTGACTTCTTATTACGTCTGCTTTTTCAGACTCTTCAGACTGATTCTACATAGATCTTTTTATTAATGAGTGTGCCCAGGAAATTTGCTTTAATATTACTTATCCTCTTGTAAAGTCTCAGTATTTTTATTTCTTGTACAAATGTTTCAAAGCGGACGTCTAAAAACTTATCCTATGATCATTTACATAGTTTGTTAAGCTAAGAAAGATTTTTAGTTGAAAAAGTTTTTTTATTTTTGAATTCGTTAAAAGTTTCGAGACACAGGAAAGCCGATATCCTTATTTTTATTTACTTTAGGGGTTTTTGAGTTGGTTTATTAAGTTTTCAGGGTAGTTTTAGTAATATATCTAATGAATAGACTGATTCTATATAAGCATCTTACGTATTATATCTTTAGTACAAAAAATATAGACTTAAATAGCCATTCTCAAAGAGCATTCTGCTAACCATTGTTGGAATTGTCAGACAAATGACTGAATCCACACTGATCTGAGTTTGTTCAACGTAACTTCTTATATTGTTAGCAAAGTCAGCATTTCAAAGGATGTTTTTGATGCTTTATTTCTCTATTAGTGTTATCAACATCTTTTGTTGTACAGCATCATGGTTCTATCACAGAATAAAACTAGTTTTTATTGATAAAATATCAGTTTATTCAAAGACAGAATCTAATACTCAAACCTAAAATAAATATCTTCTTCTTTCTGTGCCTTGTGCTTAGCCACACGTTGGCGATTGTCTGTACTCTTCATACAATGTGTAGAGTGACGTTTTCGGCTGTTCGAAATATGGTGGCTGCGTCGCTGATGTTACACCAATCCCGTATGTTTCTTAGCCAGGAATGTTGTTTTCTTCCTGGGCCTCGCGGTTCCTCTATTTTTCCTTGTAGAATCAGCTTAGGAATGTAATATTTGTCTCCTCTAAGGATATGGCCGAGATATGAGACTTTCCTTTCTTTAACTATATTAAGCATTTCTCGTTCATAGCCTGCAGTTCTTAAAACTTCTTCGTTGGTGGCATGTGCGGTCCATGGCACACGTAAGAGTCTCCGGAGAGTCCACATTTCGAAAGCCTCGATGCGCTTCAGGGTTCTAGCCTTAAGAGACCAGGTTTCTGCGCCGTATAGTAAGATGGGCCATATGTAGCATTTTACTACCCATACTCTAAGTGTTAGCGGGAGATGGCGTGCTAATAGGAAGTTTTTAAGTTTAAAAAATGTTGACTTTGCATAATTCGTTCTAAGTTTAACTTCCTCATCGCAGTCCCATCGTTCATTGATCATGGCACCCAGATATTTAAATGGTGGAACTCGCTCTATAATATTTCCATCCACGGTCAATGCGGTGTTGATTGTAGGTTGGCGTCCTATTACCATAAGTTTGGTCTTGGCAGCGTTGATTTTAAGATAAAGAGAGATAAATATCATAACTTATTAATTACCAACTTACCACTTAAGGGGATACCAGTTAATAGACGAGTAAGCTCTTACCTGAAAACAAAAAAAATACATTAATATCATGACAAATTTGCAAAATTATAATAATATTAAAAAAAGAGTGTACCTAAGAAAATTACCCGAAAACAATTGACCCAAAAGAAAATTGCCCGAAAAGAAGTATCACCGAATTGCAATTGACAGAAATAAAAATTCCCCAAAATGTCAATTTTTTAGCAAAGTTTTCTCTAGAATGTATAATATTTAGGAGGGGAGTTAATCACCGCTACCTTACAGATCTATTATATCTTCCCCTTTCTTGAGTTATAACGAGTTATAACTCATCATAAAGTGTCAAGGTTTTAACGAAAGCCAGTATCTGAGACGGCTCCATAGAGGCCAGCTCTCCATCCTCGACATCAGTCGTACCAAAGTTCATGGCACGAACGGTCGTCGTCTCGGCGCATTCAGTGATAAAATGTTCTGGTGTTTCCCCATTTTCCCAAAGAATCTGCATTCTCCGTTGTTTCTCAGCTTCAGCCTACTGAGGTATTTGTTGACGAGACAGTGCCCTGTTAGAAACCCCGTGATAATTCGAAGATTGTTTTTACTTAAATAAAGGGAAATCTTTGATTCTGAGGAATTTTTGAGTGTCTTAGACCGTTGGAGGACTTCCATTCCAGGTTAAAATGTTTTCTTTAACGTAGGGTATTTAAACACAGTTCATTTGGTATGTTAGTATGTAACATAAATTAGGATTGATTGACGTATTCAATTGTTTCCGGTCTCTTCCTGTTTCACCGGAAATGACTATAATTTTTAACTTTTAAATGATACTCTTGGTACTTTTTACTTTATTCGATAGAAAATGACAGTCTGAATAGAATGACATCAATGTCAGCTTTTGACATTTTCGCATATGGTTTATTTGAAATTGTAACATGCGGTTCATAACGATAACTTGACTCGAAATATCAAGTGTGTGTTACCAAATTATTCGTAAAAAATGCTTTTTCCAAATATGCCACCTTCTAGTTCTATAAAACCACCCCCGTTCTATTTGAAAAAATTGAGATATGATTAAAAATACGATTTGGGCATCTTTTAACTGGCCAGAACAAGACATGAAAAACATTAGACGATCAAATCTATTTTTCCAAGGCTCCTTGATTAAAAATTTGTGTTTTTAACACAGCCACACTCTAGATTGAAATTTAAAATACAATTCATTTTTACGCGAGAATGTCAGAAGTTGATGTATGATAAGTCATTCTATTCAGAGTGTCATTTTCAATCGTAGAAAGAATAGAAATACCGAGGGTTCCATTTAAAAATCAAAAGTTGTAGTCGTTTCCGGTGAAACAGGATGTAACCGAAAACAACTGAATACGTCAAACAATCCTAATTTATGTCATATACTAACATTCCAAATCTCGTTTTTTTATCTTAAAAAATAATAAAGTTATAGGAGTGAGCCACTTTTGAGACGCACTTTTTTCGCACACTTACCGGCAAAAAAAACCGGCCACTCAAAACTAGTCCCAATTTCAAAGTTGGATTTCTCGCGAACCACTCATGAGATTTTGATGATTTTTTTTTAAATTGTAAATTAATTCCTTCTTAACGGATGCTACGTCAGCAATTTTTATTCCGAATTTATTTTGAGCCTATACAGGGCACAACAATGCGACGAAATTAACAGTAAGAAAAATCAAACATCAGAACGTAGGTAAGTTTAACCTGAAAACTAACTAAAACATGAAAATTAAAAAAAAGGTAAATAAATTTTACTAATGACTAAAAGGGCTCGAACACACTGACGACCAGGTCGCACCGGCCAGGCCGCAGCTACCTCTAAAGCCATTAAATCAAATGATATAGCGCACACTAACGTCCTCGCCGTCCGTTGGTCGTTGCGACCACAAGACTGCACTGAAATATTATTATTTTCTGCCGCTTGTTGCCGGTTTTCTTCCAAATTAATAATTTTTCAGATGAAATCCCTCAAATTCAAGGCACAATATTTTATTTTCTATAAGATTTAGTGTTTTAGTGTAGTTTTTGCACACGTGCAGAAAATCCAAAGAAATAGTATACAGACTGGATCAAAGGTAAACTTAAATCTAATCCCTTTTTTTATCAAGGGTCGATTCTAGTAAAAACTCAAAACATTTTTATATGACATACCTACTCTATTTATGGTTGGTATGATACCTCTGTTCGGTATTATACCTTTGAGTTTCGATGTTTAAAAAATAAAAAAAAATGATATTTAAAGTTTTTCTACAACCACTGGTTTTTTTTATTAAATTAGTTTTTTTAGTTGTGATGTACAAGGAGGACAACTGTATTTTAAATATGATATTTAATTTAACGTTTTTCAAACAGGGTTCATTAGACTATATTTCTACTAGGTACATTATTTTGAAAAAAAAATTAAGAAAGTAACTTAAACATTCATAAAAATAGAAGTAATTACTGTTGTAGATTCTTCGTTATATTGTAAACATTGAAATAACTGGAAGCTAAACTTTCTACCTGGTTATATTTAGAGCCAGTGTCTGACGATCTTTTTTTACGATGACCTTAATATGATTACTTCTAAAGTCGATAAGAGCCATCAGTAGAAGTCCATATCACATCCATATCAGTAGAAAAAAGAAACAGAATATCTCCCTTTTTGTCGGTCGCGCGTACACAATGCTTTTTGTTTGTTGTGAATAGCAACTTCGCTTTATAGTTAACTCGGATATTTTAACATTTCTGAAACAATATTTTCTAATTGGTAAAACGTAAAAAATCGTTAGATTTGACAACTCTGTTGAAACTAGTCATACATCTGGCCGCAGCTAAAAACGCAATACATCCGGCCAGCCGACGGCCAGGTCGTTACGACCTGGTCGTCAGTGAGTTCGAGCCCTAATATCTAGGGTCCACTCGCCTTCTGAAATTTCCCGTTGTTCGAAATATACCTAGGATATACCTAGACTTCGGCCACCTCAATTAAAGCCACAATACGAGCAACATCCGTTACAGATAACGGCATTTTTTAATTTGACAACCGTGTCATATTGCAAATACTCATAAATCCGTTTTCGCCTATGTCGCCTTGATTATTTATACATAAAACTTTCTGCCTGCGAAGCATTTTTCCAAGACGTTAGTTTTAAAATAGCATAACTCCAATACAAAAAGAGATAATGTGGTGATTAAAAAAAACAAAATGTTCACAAAAGATGATGCTCCAAGTGATTTAATTTAGCAATAGCTACTACCGCTGCTGCACCCTACAGGGTGTTACAAAGTTCGGGCAAAAAATTTCGTTTTATTTTTGTGCCCTGTATATGCTCAAAATAAATTCGGAATAAAAATTTCTGACGTATGTAGCATCCACTAAAAAGGAATTAATTACAATTTAAAAAAAATCATCAAAATCTGATGAGTGGTTCGCGAGAAATCCAACTTTGAAATTGGGTCTAGTTTTCAGTGGCCGGTTTATTTAAAAAATCTTTATTATATATAAATATTATTAAAAAAAAAGATTTAATATAATTTCGACACTGATGTTGCTCCCCACACTCACACCGGATCTCCCAAATCGGTATGGATATATTCAGGTCTATGGATAAAATGGAAATATATGGGGGATAAGGGACTCCACTTCCCCCCTCTCCGTGCCCGATGAACAGGAACGCACAGGCAGCGTGGCCACACGCCCGAATGGTTTCAGAATTAAATTCTATCGGCGTAGATGAAATTGTTCGAAGGCAGGCGGCGTGTGCTGATTGGAAAATATGTATCCAAAATTAGGAAGGAGAGAGAGAAAGGACGTGACGTAGGACTGCGGTGACGTCACGGGGTCACGACGAGGTCCATTTCATGGTCGGTGGAGTGAAACGTTTTGTCGATTTTTTAAGTTGAGAAGAAAGAATGGAAAAATGGATTTGAAAAGGGAAAGATTGAAGGACATTTTGACTAAGAGAATAAAACGTTTTATTATTACAAAGCAGAGTTGCAACAAGTCAATTTCAAAAAGACTTATTATTACCGAGTCCCGAAAGTACCGAAAGAACCGGGAATTAATAATTCCGAGTCCTGGTTTTTCAATGTCTTTAAAAATCTTCTGAACCCTAATTACAACTGACTACGAGTCGTCACTGCTAGAGGTGTACACTATGTGAACGAAATAATTCCAATGAACTATTCCGACCCCGGAATGAAAAGAGCTAGTTCCCGGTTTCTCAAAGAACTAGTTCCTCAGGACCTATTCCGGGATCGAGACTGTGACTGATATAATATAATAATATGCGACGACGATGGATCGGCCAGCGCGATCCTAGCCCGATGCTAGGCAGGAGTGAGGACTGAGGAGTGCCAGCTGTATGTCATCGGATCCGGACTAGGAGGGCCGAGATGAACTAAATAAAAGACTAGTTTACCTACGTATCGGCCACCGCAATCGTAGTCCCATGCTAGGCGGGAGTGGAGAATGCCAGCCGTATGTTACCTGTCCCGGACCGAAAGGACTGAAAGGAACTAGAGGAACTAACTAAAAGACTAGTTCACGGGAATCTATTCAGTCGGCAGATTCGAGATATAATACAAGGCGACGACGATGGATTCGGCCTTGTCTATTGCCACAGCCGGTGTAATTGATTTTTAGTTGTTTTTACCTGTTTTTGATTTTTAGTTTATTCCTTGAATATTTTATGGGAATGTTTCACTTTAGGTCTCTAAAATATCCTTATAAAACGAAGTAGATATTCTGAATTTTTAGACAAAAACAAAAAGCTTGAAGTAAGGAAAAATGCAATTTTTCGTAAAGTTTTCATATTATTTGCTCCAATTGATATGTAATATAGTTTTTTAAACTCTAATTTGAGTTTCTTTTTTAATTTTTTTTATCTGCAATAAAATTCACCTATATGTTTTTAAGATACACAATTACACGTCCCGTTAATTGTATTGCGTACATTAATAGCTATGACTGACAACGAAACCCATTTACAAGCAACAGGGATGTCAATATTAGTCGGGAACTATAGTGAACTGAAGACCTAGTTCAAGGAACTATTCCTCTGGAGGAACTTGAACTAAGAAACTACTTTCTCCCAAGGAACTAGAATTCCCACTTCTATTTGTCACTGCAAGTCGTAAAAATTTCTTTGTTTTACACGATGATCTATCGTCGGGAACTATAGTGAACTAAATACCTAGTTCAATGAACTATTCCTCTGGAGGAACTTGAACTAAGAAACTAGTTCCTCCCAAGGAACTAGAATTCCCACCTCTAGTTGCCACTGCAAGTCGTAGAAATTTCTTTGTTTTGCACGATGGTCTATCATCTCTACGAGTGGGAGAATGGTATAAACGTAATGCAGCAAAAGCTGAGGAAACACTTTAACGTTAACTGCACCGTATTTTCCGTCGACATGAAGATGTTCCGCATCGCGGACGTAGTTTCGCAAGCTTGTACGTATTATAATAGTTTTAGTGCACGCCATGCTTTAAATAAAACTAATTATTTCGTTTAATCGGCAAAACTAGCAACGGAACAGGCCAGGTCGCCGATAAACTTTGCCAAACTCCTCTGCAGAAAATTACAAACTGGGACATAAAACCTAGTCGCGGTCCCAAATAAAATTGGCCGTTAGTAGGATGTTAAGTGTTCTTTTTTCGTTTAATCCTGACATGTTTGACGTTGTAGAAAAGTTCTAACGAATTGTCTTTTGAGTTATCTATACTAATATATAAAATCATTAAGTGACTGGCTCACTGATTAATCATGATCCTGCTCAAACCACTCAACGTAAGAAGCTCAATTTTGGCATACAGGTTGATTCTAGGGTGTAGAGGTTCGATAGGAAGGGATTTTTCGAAATTCCAGTTCCAAGGGGTGAAACCACCCCTCAAATATTACAATATTTTTTATTTAAAAAACGGTCAAGTTTCCGAAAAAACGCTTAGACACGTATATTTTATTTTGTTTTTAAAATGTATACAGGCTGTTTTGAAAAATCTGGTCATTGATTAATCACGATCCTGCTTAAAGCGCTTGACTTAAAAAGGTGATTTTTGGCAAACGGATTTTTCGAAAGTCAAATTCCAGAAAGAAATTTGAGAAAAGGCTATGCTCGACGTGGGCGTATACTGTATAAATAACTCTTCTGCCTAAGGCTACACAATGCTTTCAGCACTTCTATTATAAATTGATATGAGATAATTAAATTGGGTTAAAAGCGACAAATATACAGGGTTGTTCACCACATACGACACGGAGTATTGTAGCTAAACGATGAGATTTTTACAAATTCTAAGTTTGGGGTTCGTTGAAGGACTATTAGAGCTACAATTTTAAAATATTTTTACAAGATACAGAGTGTCCCAAATAAATAAAAAATATCAAAGTTCTATTTTTTTTAAATGGAACACCCTGTATATTATTACATTTTTAGTTTCTACAATTAAAATAAAGGTAAATTTGATTAAGGTTTATTATACTTAAACCTTACCGTTTTTGAAATATTTTCAATTTTGTGAAATTGCAGTAAAAATTTTAAAGCTTCATTTCTCCAAGGGTATCAATGTTTTTAATACTAAATATTTAATGAAGTTTATTTATTGATCAGTTATTGTGTTGCAATAATAAAAATAATACTACCTTATACAGAGTGTCTAAAAATTTATTTTAAATAATTATTAGCTTCAAACGGCAATAACTTGTTTAATTTAAATGGAATGCCCTGTATATTTTAGGAGAATCAGATGCACAATTAAATTGTCTATCAAATTCTATTATACTATTTTTTACCTATCCCTTCAAGTTTTCGTAGAAAAAGCATTTTCTTATAATTTAGACCTCATTTATCAATATATCCATGAAATATTGACATTTTAGATTGTTTTTAAAGCAACAAATGTACAAAATGTACAGACTAGTAATATTATCGTTTTTAGCAAAACGATAATATTACTAGCCCATTTGTATGCAAAAAGAAAACTATTTAAATCTTTATAAAAGAGTATACCATTAATTAAATATAACATCATTATTTCCGCCCATATACTAATTAATACATACTTAATTGTGTTCGTTAATAAATTATTATAAATAAATGTGGATTTGAGTCAGAAATCAATATAATAAGTTATCAAATTAAAGTCTCTGTTGTTATAAATAAGCATTTATTAAAAAATGAAATATCATTTTAAAGGTGTTACTTTTTATCACACTGTCTAATGCCCATACAAAATTCAGTTTTTTAGTATTTGGAGCAATTATTATTAATCAACGCAAACAGTCAGTTAATGTAGTTTGAATACTGGAATCATATTAATTGGTCCTCTTTAACAAATATTTAAACAGTTTTTTTTATTTTTTTAATGAAATAAACGAATTATATCGACAATATTAGTATCTGTACTCTTTAAAAATTTGGTACATCTTTAAAAATAATCTAAAATGTCAATAGTCCATGGGTATATTGATAAATAAGTTCTAAATTACAAGAAAATGCATTTTCTACGGAAACTTAAAGAGATAGGTAAAAAATGGTATAATATAATTTGATAGACAATTTAATTGTGCATCTGATTCTCCTAAAATATACAGGGCATTCCATTTAAATTAAACAAGTTATTGCCGTTTGAAGCTAATAATTATTTAAAATAAATTTTTAGACACTCTGTATAAGGTAGTATTATTTTTATTATTGCAACACAATAACTGATCGGTAAATAAACTTCAGTAAATATTTAGTATTAAAAACTTTGATACCCTTGGAGAAATGAAGCCTTAAAATTTTTACTGCAATTTCACAAAATTGAAAATATTTCAAAAAACGGTAAGGTTTAAGTATAATAAACCTTAATTCTTTATTTTAATCGTAGAAACTAAAAATGTAATAATATACAGGGTGTTCCATTTAAAAAAATACAACTTTGATATTTATTACTTATTTGGGACACTCTGTATCTTGTAAAATTATTTTTAAATTGTACCTCTAATAGTCCTTCATCGAACCCAAAACTTACAATTTGTAAAAATCTCATCGTTTAGCTACAATACTCCGTGTCGTATGTGGTGAACAACCCTGTATATCTTATAAAACTTGTTTCCCTTACAGTATTTTACTTTTCATAACTCACATCCATAGCGAGAAATATATATACAAAAAACGCTTGATGTCTTATTTGGTTTGGATTTACTAAGCTGAAAATACAATGTTATCAATCCAAAAATATGTGCTTCACCGATTCTACTTTTTATTTCCATATTTTTTACACAATTCTTTTTCATCCTTTTGGCTTGGCGTTCTTTTGAAAGCGAAAAATATGAATAAAAGACAAGAAATGAGCAACCGTTTACGTTTTCTAGCGATAACCGCAGGCCAATACACAAGGAAGATTTACGTTGCAAACTACGGGGAAGAACTTACAATATGATATATACGACAGAGGAGAAATAATAATAATAATAAACAAACATGAATTTTACATGATTTTTTACATTCTCTGTTCTAGGTAAACAAATTTCCCAAAGGACAAAAAGAAAACACAAAAAAGACATTGGTTTGAAATCAGTAAGACAAGATTAGATTGTTAAATTACGCCCAAAGACGTATAAGTAAACGTATCGTTTGAGATGTACTTGGTTTAAGATGTACTTGTTTGATTTATATATTTGCGTATCTTTACGTATGGAGGGGGGGGGGTCGAAAAGAAGTTTCGATTTAATTTACTTGATACAAATTCAGATCTTCAAGCAACTGGCTTCAATACTTGCCGAGTCAGTTATTTGTTGTCAGAAAATTTGAGCCTGTGTAACAAGAGAATAGAGAGTAGTTTATTAGAGTGCGCCTAGACGATAACCCACATTCATAATGAATAAAATTAACAAATAAAATTAATTCATAACAAATAAAATTAACCTCTCCAAAACCGTCTCAGATATTGACTGTCCGAATGTCGTCGTGAAGAACTGGCTGCCGTTTCGTGAAGCATTCCCTGTTGGTGAATAGCAGGTCTTCGTAAAAAAGGATTAAAAAGGCTTCCGAAACACCTTTGGTCAGAGACGTGGTTGGATTTTGTTGATTTGTATGGACCGCCGACCAATTTCCGCAATGGAATTAAAATAGCCAAATTCTCCGACCGATATTCCGATTCCACGTGCCCAAGAAGTCCCCGAATAGTTCCAAGGTATGCTATAATTCTTCTGCCTATTCTAAGTCAATGCTCAACTGATTTTTGTTCATATTGTTTTCTGGTTTTCGACTTTTCCACGCCCACGTGGTGTAGAAAGATTAGTTGAGTGTTATCTTTCTTAAGTCTTATTTGGTTGTTCGTAATTGTAGAGCAAGAAGACCGATCCAAACCGTAATGCACAGAACAGTCCAGAATTCCATCCTGTTGCCCGTGTAGAGGTACCCGTTGGACATCATAAACCCTCGTTGAGGTAAAGTTCAGATTTGATTAGTCCTTCTTTATTACCTTTATTAACTCCTACACGTTGTGCTAGTTCTTGTTCTATAATTGAGGCATTTTTCTAAGACAACCAATGTTATTTAGGGTTTTTTATGTTCACCATTTGAAATCTCAACACCTACCTTTCACCTGTACCTCTGCTGACATCCGTGGGCTCCATTGACAGTACACCGAGCTGCTGTAGCTCAGCCGAAGGAAGTTTTCAAGTATATCACATCTAGTAGAGTAAGACTGTTTAGATATTTGTATAATTTTAGATTTAATTTATGGGTATAAACCACCCTGATTGTATCTAGTATTAAGTTAGATAAGGGGGTTTGACGTCATAGGTTTAGTTATTTCCCATTTGATTTAAATTCTATCTTCTTTTCGTACATTTCAATTTGCTTTTCTTAACACATTTCATTTCTCTTACATTTCATTCATTACTTTATATATATTAACTTTTTCATAGTTTAATAAATTGATTAAATATTTTTAGTAGTCTTATTTACAGTCTAGTCTCATAGTTAAGTTAGAGTCACTTAAGTACAAATAGTTATAGAATATTTGAAGTTCATGATAGTTGCACTCAACAGTTCGAGGTTAGTGTTGAAGTCTATTTAATAGTTAAATCTTTATTGCCGAGTTCATAGAGTATAATCTCGTGGCGCCCTTTTATTAATATCTTTGAACCCCGACCACCCGGCTGTTAAAATTAAAAAGCTAGTGGCCTCTATGCAACTCATTCATATTAAGTAAACTTTGTGTTTTATTGAACTTCAAATTAGAAACGGACGTGACAATTCTTAATTGGATAATTATTAATTCCTCGTGAGTACCATGCTATAACTTTTATGGTCCATCTGTTGTCCGTTTTTCTTGCCAGGTGCCTTGCCCATTGCCATTTGAGGCATTTGACTCTGTGGACTGGACTATTACCTGGGTCTTTTGTTGTATCCATTCTATTACTGTACGGTATCTCATGATTAATCCCAGCATATTTCGTTCCATTGAGTGTTGTGCGACCTGTAGTTCCCTTTGGAGGGTAAATATTTATAATATAACACAATACTATAAATAATACAATATTTGTAATATAATACACTAATTTGCTACTCCTATAATTTAAAGACGTTTCTTTAAAACAAAATTTAAAACCTATAATGAATTTTACACAGTAATTTTATTTATTAATCCTTGGAAACTTTGAAGTTTTTTAAACTCCTTTCTGAATTTTCAAAAAAAGTTTGATTTTCTTGGAACATAGGTCTGGACGCACCATCGTATAGCTGATCGCCATTCGCAACTATATTCCAGATACGTATAGTGAACAAGTTCACAACGTTGAACCCTTACCGTGCATAGTTACTGTAGATAAAAATAAATTAAAATATAGTTGGCTCCCACGATAATTTAGTTTGCAGCTTCTTTTCATCATACCTAATAAAAAAATTCACAGATTTTGCAACATGCGCAACCATCATAGGCGTATTGAAAATACCAGACACACACCAGACACAAGTTGCCGGTTGTCGAAGAAAAAAACCTTTTTTTTACAAACCCCTTAACTTTAAATGAACTTATTCGATACTTTACGGTCACCCTTATAATGTTTACTACTGAACTGTGATATTTATTTCTTGGTTACAGAAACCATGCAATGTAAGGTCGTGGCGGTAAGCAGCAAAAATAAATTACATTAATAAAAATTAATGTAAAAAATAAAATTTCGTCACAAAAAGTTTTTATTATTTTTCTGAAGTAATAGGTCGAAAAAGAAGTACCGATTGTAGTTACTGATAAAACTTTAGCAATTTTATTGCGATTTCTATAGGCTCGACAACGTTCGACGTTTAATTTAAGTTTTCTAGCTTTTTTTTTTCATCTTCTGTAGTATTTAAGATTTTTTTTAACGAAGATTCAGTTAATGAACGATGAACCGTTTTGCTTATCCGCCATTTTTTAAAAGGTACCACAGACCATTTGATTCGAGTCATCACGTGAACTATTGGATTTTATATTTATATATTATATTTGCATTTTATATCCGATTCAACTTGTATCCGATGACTTCCGATCTGATTACTCCTACACTGATATAATCTGTATTACGACTTATGCTAGGTTAATTAAGGAAATTTGCGACCAATTTTGAATTAAGTTATACTGCAAAGACTAGCATAGCCTATGATTTGTCGTTGTCAATTATAATTTAAAAGTAAAAATACGTAAAAATATTATTTTTATAAAGCCACAAAGGAGAACAACAAATTGATAATGATTAAATAGACCATCCAAGAGATAATGAAATTAAAAAAAAAAAATAAGTTTTAACTGTTATATTTTACTAGGAAAAAGCAGTTCTAGCATAATTCAATAGGTTCAAAATTTACGATAAGTTATGAGATCGTTGGGATACGAGAAGTGCTTAGACATTTTCATTTTCAAAAAGTCTTGTATTTCGAAAATTAATTTTACTTCGAAGTGCAAGTAAATTAGTGGATATACCTAAATAAGCCAAATAGGTATTTTTTTTTCAAGTAATTATGTTTATAAAATAGGCGAGTATTGTTTTAACAAATACTTATACGTATATTACGTCAAAGTGCAGAGGCAACATTATTTTTGATGTCGACTGTAAAATAATGTGAAAATTACGGGAGATATAAAAAATGATATACAAATACATAAAACATGATAGAAAGTTTATCAAATATTATATTACAATCAAAAATAACATACATGCATACATATAAATTTAAAATGTGGTAAAATACAAATATGAGGTATGGGTGCAAAATATGACATGTGCATTGGTGGCTTACACACTGGATAAAATCAAAAATATTCATCATCAATTAAAAAATGCAATAAAGAAGTTAGCGTCTTTTTAACTTATATTAATAACAACTAAAGTATACTAAAATCAATAAATTTTACAACTAGACAATTCCATAAGTTCCGAGAAAAAAGAATATTATCATATATATCGATTTAAAGTCTAAAGCACTTCGCTATTAAACTCTTAAGAAAATAAAGAAATCAAATTTAATTAACTAACCCAATTCCGTAAGGACGCAACTGAAATAAAAATTACAGAACTGTTTTTATATGAAAAAATACATCTTGATACATGGAAGACGTGTACTAAATTTTATAAAGATATTTAAAATAGTATAGTGTTATTATAAAAAAAACTGATTTTCCTGAAAACTTTATCGCCCTGTATAAAAATGGGAGGCAACATTACTTTTGATACTGTTAAATAATATGATAATTAAGAAATATATAAAAAAAAATGTGTACAAATACATTAAACAGAGAATACAAGTATAATCCAGCCGTCGAACAGAGAATACAAAATTATATACATACATATACAATTAAGCGTACGTCTGTCCGTTCTGTAGCTACGGGGAATCCGTGAGAGGGGAAACGATATTCTCTCGATGTTTTTCGTAAAAAATAGACGACGCGTCCCATCAATAAAAATTCAACAAATTTGCAAGTAGCCAATAAAATGAGTGGGCGGAGCGATTTGCGGTGACGCACTCGTAAATCGACGTATAAAATATATTGCTGTTTATTTAAATGTTTTTGTCCGCATTCCTTTCATAGACACAGATCCAGCAGATGTACTGTACCATAATAAGGATAATACCTTATTGTTTACGAATACAGTGTGAGCTTACAAGACTCACAGTTACGAACAAAATTAAATGAAATATTCATGAAATATAACACACACCCTATTAGCTTCACGGCTTATACAATCGAATAAATCACATAATATTTCTCTCACCTACATACTTGACTTAAAACTCAAAAAGTACTCACCAATATCTTAAACCTAACAGATTTTAATCAATTTTCAACACTTTTAACACTTCGAAGCGTATTTTAACATTATGGATCATTTTATTTACGACCTCTACCTCATTTCGGCTTTTGAACGACCTTGCCCTATTCCATATACCTATAACGCCGGCTAAACTATCGACGTGTTGACAGGCAGGTTATCGAACCCATGCGGCTCTAGCATGTCGTTTTTTCAAAGATGGGTCCCATATAAACGCGGCCAGAAGTATTTTCAATACTAAAACCGTGACAACCACTACTAATAGTATGTACCTACATATGTATTTTTAAAAATCATTATGAGATTTAAGTATAAAAAGGTGCCCATAATGTGAGTAGCGGTATTGACGGTTTTTTGTTATGAGGAAAAGAAGCAGCAAAATATATTATCGATTGCAGCAACTATGTATACCTAGTTTACATTCAGTATGTCCAATTAATATGGAATATTATACCTATACATGCTTTTAAACATTTTCTACCATTATATTTTGATAGTTGAGTTTTTGAAATTATTTATCGACTTGCTTCTTAAACAAAACAGACCCATAATAATTAAAATCTTAATCATCCAAGACTTTCAAGAATTATAAAGTAATCTCACGTCAATTTTTTTTTAAATTATTGCATGCCTTAAGTATTTGCAAAGTTAACAAAAATATTTCTTTGCATACCTTGCAATTAATATATTTGGTCTAATTTATTAGTTCTGTATCATATCCGAAATTCAGATTGTGTGTGACACAACGAAGAGTCAACGTGCAACGTGAAAGACAAGAAAAATGGCAAGTAAAAAAAATGTAAAGTTTTAATTACTAATTACAGAGTCCTTCCCTTGAGTTCTTCTGCCTAAAATCTATATTGCCTACCTAAAATTTTAAACATAAATGATTGGAACTCATAACAAGTTTACCACAATTTAACCTTAAGATAATTATTTAATAAAATTATTAAATCCATAATTATATTAAAATGTAACACTTACGAAGTTAATAAATATTAACTATTTCTATCTAATCATTTAACAATTATTCTGATAAAAACACGCTTGATTTTCTATTTTAGAAATCATACAGGCTTAATCATTAATATGACTATATTAACAAAACTTAAATTAAAATTTATTTGAAGGAATGCTACTTGAAGTATTAACTGGGAAATAATTATTAAAAACTGCTCATCGCGTTATCGATGTCGGCGTCTTGTCACTGTTGTCTGGCTGATTGGCCGTTCAGGTACCTATAGTTTGATTTCAGATAATGCAGACTTTAATGTGCAATTTGTGGATTTTTTATTGGATTTTTTTTACATATTTGGAATACTCTATGAAGTGCTCATGTCCATTTTTCAATTATTAAAGTGCCTATTTAGATACATTTAAAGTTAATTAATTAGTGTATAGTAATAGAATTATGGGTTTGTTTATTTTTTATGAAATGTATTTTTTTCTATTAAAATAAACATAGCTTTACTTACAAAATCACTAGCTAGCGATTTTTAACTACAGGGTGTTAATTAAGTAGTATCTGGCCAACTTCAGGAGATGATTCTTTGAGTGTTTTTAAGGTAAAAAGTTAATTTAAACATGTGTCCGGAAATGCATAATTTTAAAGATACAGGGTGTCAAGATGTTTCCTAATAGGCATTTTTTTATTAATATCTCAAAGATCCGTTGGCCGATTTTATTGAAATTTCGCCGTGTTGTGAACTTTGATAAGTTAGCACTAATTAAATGATCATAATTATTATTTACAACAATATTCAAACGGTAAAAACTTATCAACTTATCCCAATAAATATTTGACAACGCCTTGGATTCATTTGTTTTAACGCCTGTTGGCGGTGGAAACCATGCAAGCATTTTCTTTGTCCTAAGTTGTTAATTAAAAAAATAATAATCATATAAAAAATATGGTAATTAGTATAAATTTATTATTTATGTGATTCTGCTCTTTCTCGTATAATTTGCCCCTTACGGAAATAGTTAGATTAAAATAGCCAAACTGTACCTAACAACCCATGCCTTGACATATTTTCTTTTAAAATAATATCGCTTTCTTTATCCGCCGGTCCAGATTTGAACGGCCTTGCCCTCTATCGACTTAAGTACGTGTTGACAGGCAGGTTATTGAACCCATGTTGCTTCTAGCATGTCGTTTTTTCAAAGATGGGTCCCATATAAATGCGGCCAGAAGTATTTTCAATACTAAAACATTTAATAAATCAGTGTAGTGGAAATTCCCGCATAACAGACAATCATCGAAATACACAGACCCGATATTCGGAAACAGACAAGTGGTCTCGCTTTAATAAAAATTTGGAGTGAAGTGCCCGGCTGGCTGCCTTGTCCCGTCTCTCCTGCCCTTCAGCCTTGAGGATGGGGGACTGAAAATCAGTTAGGTTGCTACGTGTCTGCTTCCGAGTTATATCGTCTCGAGAGGCTCCGATTAAGGAGCCCGGAATTCAGGACCGGACTCGGGATAATCGCTATAATCCGGTTATAGTTTAATTATAGTCTAGTCGTGATTAATATATAAAATAATTATACAGGGTTGTCCGAACTGTATTCCGGAACCTTCCTCAACATATTCTGTACATAAAAATAGGTAAGAAAGTTCGTATAAATGTATCTCCGAAAATGCTTAGTTTCGGAGATACAGGGTGTAGTAGTAAAATTTTTATTTCGACTTTTTCCAAATAATTTCTGAAGTAACGTCAATATTTGGATGAAAATTGGTGTCTGGGAGTTTTTTGACATGAGAAATTTGATTTTGATGTCAATACGACTCCTACTTGTAGGGGGCGCCACCTACATGCGTTTTAACTGTTTTAAAGAGTAATATTTTAACTGTTTTGAAGACTTTTTACGTAAAAAATGTCTCTTGGTAAAAATCGTCACGAGCAACCGTTTTCAAAATATTTAAAATGGAAATAGTCAATGCATGTCATTATTGACAAAAAATAAACATGTTGAGTAGATAGTTGTTTGACTGAAATGATCTGTCAGACAGTGATTAGTCAACATGTTTAATTTATGTCATTGATGAGAGAAATTGATAACTTAACGTAAAAACGTCTTAAATGTATATTTTTTACTCGGTGGTTTTATACAGGTACGGACATAAAGTTATTACTCTTCAAACCAGTTAAAAATATATAGGTGGCGCCCTCTACAAGTAGGGGTCATATTGATATCAAAATCAAATTTCTCATGTCAAAAAACTCCGAGATACCAATTTTCATCAAAATAGTGACGTTAAATCAAAAATTATATGGAAAAAATCGAAATAGAATGAAACTTCTACACTCTGTATCTCTGAAACTAAGCATTTCAAGACGTACATTTATACGAACTTTTTTACTTATTTTTATCTGCAGAATATGCTGCTGAAGTTTCCGGAATACAGTTCGGACAACCCTGTATAAAATAATTATTGTATAGGGTGAGTCTTAAATAAGTGCAAATATTTTCAAGGCTAGTAGATTTCGGCAAAAAAAACATATTTTCTCTTTACCGTTTTTCAAATAAATCTAAAATAACCGAGATATTTTAGTTGCATTTATGATTTTTTGCTAAAATTTTGAGAACCACTGAATCTGTTCTGGATTTTCTTTCTTGTAAGTTTAATCTATTACCTATGGTGCCATATTATCAACAATCAACAATTTTTTAACTAAAAACTAAAAAAATTAGAAATTATCAATTTTTTTTCGCGAAAAAAAAACTCATAATCGTGTTTCTGTGGTCGAAATATACTACTCTTAAAAATATTTGCACTTATTTAAGACTCACCCTGTATATTAATTATTATACAAGCGTCTCCTGTGAAAAAGTAAAGTGTTTTGGTGTATTGTGGTGAATTAGTGTTTTATTTTTGTTTATGTTATATTTGAGTAACTTACTATTCGTAAAAATAATAGTAGTGCAATAAATCAGTTTAAGTGTTACATTACTAGCTGAATTACATATTCTCTTTACGAAAATACTTACAGACAAGAATATACCATCCGAATGGAAAGAAAGCATCTTAATACCAATTTTTAAAAAACGAGAAAAGGCAGATCCACGGTACTATCGGGATATCAGCTTGATGAGTGCCGTACAAAAAATGTTCACTAAAATTTTAGCAGAAGAAATAATAAACAGCAAAATAAAAACACTAAATCACCACAATACACCAAAACACTTTCACTTTTACACTGGATGTGCGTTTCGCTTAGCATCATCAGCAGATAATTATAAACTAAAATACAATCTACAAGTTGAGCGTTTATATACTCGCTCAGTGGGCACCGAGTGGGCGTGGCAAGATGTAGCCAACCGAGTCAGAGCCCACCGAGCGTAACAGTTAAATTTCCGCCACTAGAGTAGTTGGAACAAAGAACTTGAAGGAATTGGACCGATGTCTCTGTTCATACTGTCTTTACATTTATTAATTCTGATACTTTCCTATGCATCTACTTGCCTGTAATTTGAGACTTGTTTAATTAATTTTAAATTATTAAGATCTATACAATGTTCTTTATCAACAATATGTTCGGCAACGCAAGATCTATCCGGTCTACCATATCTTATCTGAGCTAAATGTTCTTTAAATCTAGTTAATATTGATCTTCTAGTTGGCCCAACATATTTCTGATTACAATCTTTACAAGAAATTTCATAAATACCCGACCTTTCCAATGGAGGTGTTTTATCCTTTGGATTACCTAATAACAACACCTAATAACACGTACGAAGAAGATGAAAAAGTGTATTTTTAATCGAGTGTTTTAAGGTAAGGGACCACGGAATCCGTAACAGTACGAACTCTCTTTAAAATTGTTGCGCCGAGACAAAAACCGAATTTATGTCATGGAATGGACATTTAGAATTTAGTGAAGTTAACCAAATGTGAGCAATGTTCCTAGTGTTTTAAATTATAATAAAATCATACGGAATTTTGAGAAACTAAACTTTATTTAGGACCAACACCAACATATCCAGAAGATTCCTAATAATCCATTCCAAAAACTTTTTTTCATTTAACCTTCCTTCCTGTCTACGCGCCGCCTCAAAGCCATTTCCATTTTTAATTAAAACCCCTTTTGCCCCCTTGTCAAACATGCACTCCTCTCCCCTCTAGACCCCAAAGGCCAAACGTGGCGGCCCGGAATTTACATCTTTATTTCGAACAATTTGCATCTTTAACCCCTTCAGAAACCGGTCGGGCCCGCCTTTCCCTGATCTCCCCTACTCGACACACACACATATAACCCTATAAATAAACCGCGCTATCTTATCTTCGGGTTCTGCTCTTATACAGGGCACGTAGTGGGGGAAGATCGGGTATATTGAGACGGCGATGTAATAGGGGAGAGTGGGCGGAAATTAGATGGCAATTAAATGGAATCGAATGGCATGGCGGTTGAAAGTGAGTCTGTGATAGCGGTGAATAAGTTGTTTAAAGAGGAATGATAGTGATCTTGGAATGGTTTTAAAAGGCAACTACGTCAGGGAGATCCATTAAATAATATAATCTGTTAAATGATCGTTTTAGTCAAAAAATTAATATAGTTACAGCTGGTAAGAATAGGGGGAATTAATTGAACCATTAAACAATTTTACTGAAATGCAGTTATACAGGGTGGCGCACCTCATTCGCCTCGGTTGATTATACGAAAACGGAAAGATGCACGAACAAAATATATTGTGGGTATATGTTGGAAGGCAGTGTGCATAATTTAAATTATTTTGAAATGTACAGGGTGTGTCAGAAGTAAGATCCATAGCAAAGTTATATTTTTTCTTATGGAACACCCGGTATTTTATTTCATTTTGGATTCTTACACATAAAATAAGGTATTTATTATAAAGGTTTAATATGTTTAAATGCTTTGCTTTTTGAGATATTTAAAGATATTTAAATATGCATGCTATAATAAAAAAATTGTCAATATCTTGTACATTACTTTTCAGATTTAATTCTTGTGCTGACTTTCAAGCCAGAGAAGTAAACTTTATTAAAAAATTTGATTGTTTCCTTAAATGTATACAGGGGTATTAAAAATTGCTGGTCAATTTTAAAGATTTATTTTACATAAAACTTCGTTATTTCAAATGCAACACTATGTATTTTTTTAAATAAGTCGAAACAGATTTAAATGCTCTTTTAAACTATATGAGGATTTCCTATATCTATCTGGCTCAGATTTTCAATAAAAAGCATGTTTTTAATAAAATTGTAATCAAGATGGCTGGTGTCGCCATGACAATTTTCCAGTGACACTTTTCAAAACCGACTTTAGTTTATGGACTTTATTTAAATTTATCACAGGTTATTTTTATTTAGTTTACCTACAATAAGGTTAATACGTAAGTATATTGAATAAGGAATAATTTAAGAATATAGTATATAGTAAGAATATTGTAAGTATACGAAAGACGGCAGAATGAATGGATATGTTACTAGTGATTTTATTTTGTGAGGGTAATTGCTTGTTGCCTGAAGGGTTTATGCCCCAGATATCTAAATAGGAATTTTCTTGACAAGCGTTTCTTTGAAAAGCTACTTTTGCCTCGACTTTTCCTATTTCACCGAAAATGAAAAACCTATTAGGCAGAAATCTGTCGTTGGAAGTGAAAAAAATGAATTTGCCTTAATTAGTTCTTTATAGAAAATCCAATATGTAATTCTTTTAATTTACCATAAATTACAAGTCATCGTAATATGAATCAAAGAACTACTTTATTTTTCTTGATAAAATAATAAATACTTACTCATTAAATTATGACAGGTAAATTAAATTAAAGTAAACTGTTATAAATTTAAAGAAATTCAATAAACTAATGTCGATTTTGATAATAGCTACTAACTGTCACTAGCAAATTACCATGGCGACACCAGCTATCTTGATTGCCATTTTATTGAAAAAATCCTTTTTATTCAAAATCTGAGTCAGATAGGTACCGTATGATCGAATAAAAACGGCGTCAGCGATGGCTATGAAATAAAAAGCGCTGTCATTTTATATGTAAATCTATATGGGAAATGTCATCGATGTTCATTTCATAGCCATCGCTGACGCCGTTTTTATTCGATCACACTCTATAAGAAACCCTAATACAGTTTGAAGGAGCATTTAAATTTGCTTTGACTTATTTAAAAAAATACATAGTATTGTATTTCAAATAATGAATTTTTAATGAAAAATAAATATATAAAATAGACCAGCAATTTTTGATACCCCTGTATACATTTAAGAAAGCAATAATTTTTTTTAGTAAAGTTTATTTCTCTGGCATGAATAAATAACTTTGGCATGAATCATACTTCTGATACACCTTGTACATTTGAAAATAATTTTAAATTATGCGCATTGTCTCTCTACATATACCCATAAAAATTTTTGTTTCTACATCTTCCCGTTTTCGTATAATCAACCGAGACAAATGAGATGCGCCACCCTGTATAATAAATTGCCAAATGATTTAAGGAACACAAAAATATTCCAATATTTATTGAACACCTGGTATTTTATTTCATTTTTGGATTGTTGGGCCCAAAAAAAAGGTATTTATTATAAGGGTTAAATATGTTTAAAATCTTTTCGTTTTTGAGATATTTAAGAATAATTATAAATGCATGCTACATTAGAATAGACTATTAACACCCTGTACATTGCTTTTCAGAACTAATTCCTGTGCTGACTTTTAAGCCAGAGAAATAAACTTTACTGAAAAATTTAATTCCTTCGTTTAATGTATACAGGGGTATCAAAAATTGCTGGTCTATTTTAAATATTTATTTTACATAAAAACTTCGTTATTTCAAATACAACACCCTGTATTTTTTCAAATAAATCAAAGCAGATTCAAATGCTCTTTCAAACTATATTAGGGTTTCCTATACCTATCTAGCTGAGATTTTGAATAAAAAGCGATTTTTTAATAAAATGGCAATCAAGATGGCTAGTGTCGCTATGGCAATTTTCTGGTTAAAGCTAGTAACTCTTTTCACAATCGACATTAGTTTGTGGATATTATTATTTAGATTTATAACAGTTTACTTAAATTTAGCTACAATAGTTTAATACTTATTAAACTTCATTATTCATTATTTTATCAAGAAAAATAAAGCAGTATCTGCTGGCGGAACGAATGGGTATGTTACTAGTGCTTTTATTTTGTGAGGAAAATTGTTTCTTCGCCTCAAGAGCCTATGCTCAAAGATATCCCGAGAATTATAAATCGTTTGCTTTTAGAGACCTTAAACGGCTAGATGTGGCTTGGTTACATGAATTGCTTCTATTGACACCGTTTGATTCTGTATTTTTTATTACCGATATTGACGAAAAAATATCATTTTTCAATGAATTATTGGTTGCATTATTTGACACTGTTTGCCCTTATAAAACCGTTACTTGTAAGAAAAAAAAACCTCCTTGGTTGACTGATACCATAAAAACCATGATTTGTTTGCGTGACAAGGCTTTCAAAAAACACAAAAGGGATAAAAATGCACAAAGTTGGGCATACTATAAGAGTCTCAGAAACCAAACAAATATTGCTGTTAGAAATGAAAAAAAAGCTTATATAGAACATATGGTGTTGGGTGATGATAAATCTTCAAAGGTCTTGTGGAAGAAGTTTCGGGAGTTAGACATATATTCTAAAAGGGAAAATTATATTCTACCGACACAATTTGATCAGCCTCATTTAATAAATAATTTCTTTTTGGATCAGAATGGTATTAAGAGGGATTCCGATTTAGGAACTGTGAGATTTTATAGAGAAAACAAAGCTAAAACTTTTCGTGAACTTTTTCAATTTCGTTTGGTAAGTGAAGATACAGTATATAGGCACTTATTAAATATTAAATCCGATGCTCGTGGAGTCGATGATATATCTATTAAAATGCTTTTATTGTGCTGTCCTTTTGTGTTGCCATATTTAGCTAATAAATGAATGACTGTTTATTACGTAGTGTTTTTCCCAGTCACTGGAAAATAAGTAAAGTAATCCCTTTGCCTAAAAAGTCAATCATTGATAGTTACAACGACTTGCGTCCAATAAGTGTACTTCCTGTTTTGTCTAAGTGTTTAGAAAAAATTATGAGCGACCAAATAAAATCTCATCTTGATATTAATGATCTTCTTCCTAAGAGACAATCGGGGTTTCGTAGAGGGTATAGCTGCACAACTGCGTTGTTGGACGTGGTTGATGACATTCTGAGAATGAGTGACGTGGGCAAGACAACCGTTATGGTACTGCTTGATTATTCTAAGGCATTCGATACCATTTCCCATGAATTGCTTTTGGCCATTTTGTTATATATGGGATTTTCGGAAGAATCGGTCGGAATGATTGAGAGCTATTTATCGGATAGATCTCAGTTTGTTCAGATAGGAACGGTCGTGTCGCCAAGGGGTAGCATTATGAGAGGGGTGCCGCAGGGAACTATACTGGGTCCGTTATTGTTTAGCATTTACACTGCGAAAATTGCATCACGATTGGGGCGTTGTGCGTCATATTTATATGCGGATGATACTCAGCTCAGCTTCTCATTTTTCTCAAGCGATGTTGACAGGGCTAATGAAATAATTAATGAAGAAATTTCCAGTTTGGTTGAGATATCCTATAAACATGATTTAGTTATAAATCCCAGTAAATCTTTCGTCATGGTCTTTGGGACCAACCGCGAGGCAGTTGAGAGCTCATTGAAAATTAAAATTAATGGCGTCGAAATTACATCTGTACGCACTGCTAGAAATTTGGGAGTAGAGTTTGATGTCGAGTTGAGATTTAAGAAGTACGTGACAAGGGTTCTTCAGAAGGCTTACTTGAATTTGAAAATGCTTTATCCTCATCGTCATATACTGGATAAGTCACTTAAGAGGAAACTCACCGATGCGTTAGTCCTCAGTCATTTTAACTACTGCGATGTTCTTTACGGGCCTTGTCTGGATGCTGCTGATACTGCTAAGATTCAGCGTGTACAGAAGCAATGTCTACGATTTATATACGGAATTCGTAAATTCGATCGCATATCATACAAACTTCATGAGGCTCGCTGGTTGAATATGGAAACTAGACGAAAATATCACGCACTAACTTTATATCATTCTATAATTAATTACAAGTGTCCACCTTATTTATACGAAAAGGTTCAGTTTCGAACAGATGTTCATAATTTGAATTTGCGACATAAAGGGCTCATCTCCCCACCTTATCATAAAACAGCATTATTCCAAAGATCCTTTACGTACAATATCTATAAACTGTATAATGGCATCGATAAATGTTTTAGAGACCTGCCAGTTCATAGTTTTAAATCGCATTTAAAGCGACACCTTCTAGATCAACAATGTTAAATTATACTTGAGCAGCGTTTCTTTCCTTTTAGTGTTTTCCTAAACAATTTTACATATAATTTCTATTTTTAAGTTTCTTCTTTTTCCTTTTTAAATTTTATTTGTTAAGCAAACCCTGTATTTCTTTTTTATATTTTTTTTTTTTTTTTATATTATTGCTATTTACATGTTAATGCATTAAACAAGGCTGGAACTTGATCAGTTATGCTGTATTTCCAGTCTTTTTGTAATTTTGTATATTTTTCTTTTCTTTATATTTTTGTTTATTGTGTTTTATAATTCTTTTGGTTGTATCTAATCTATGTACACAAATTACAATAAATTTTCTTATTATTATTATTATTATTATCCAAATAGGAATCTTCCTGATAAGCGTTCCTCGAAAAAATACTTATCTATTTCGCAGGGATATGGTAGTGTGGTTTATAAAAAAAACCTATTAGGCAGAAACCTGTCGTTGGAAGTAAAGAAAATGAATTTGCCGTAATTGGCTCTTTTATAGAAAATCCATATATCTACGAGTGATCATAAAATAAATGAGAGAACTACTTCTTTGTTTTTCTTGAAAGAATAATAAATACATATTTTATAAATATTATTTATTAAACTACTGTAGACAAATTAAATAAAAGTAAACTGCTATACATTTAAATAAAGTCCATAAACTAATTTCGATTTTGAAAACAGCTAACTGTCACTAGAAACTTGACATCAGCCATCTTGGTTCCCACTTCATTGAAAAATGGCTCTTTATTCAAAATCTGACCAAGATAGGTATAGGAAACCCTTATACAGTTTGAAAGAGTATTTAAATCTGCTTCGACTTGTTTAAAAAAATACAGGGTGTTGTATTTGAAATAACGAAGTTTTTATGTAAAATAAATATGTAAACTAGACCAGCAATTTTTGATACCCCTGTATACATTAAACAAAGCAATTAAATTTTTTAGTAAAGTTTATTTCTCTGGCTTATAAGTCAGCACAAGAGTTAATTCTGAAAAGCAATGTACAGGGTGTTAATAATCTGTTCTATTGTAGCATGCATTTTCAAATATCTTTAAATATCTCAAAAACCAAAGATTTTAACCATATTTAACCCTTATAATAAATACCTTTTTTTGGGCTCAAGAATCCAAAAATGAAATAAAATACCGGGTGTTCCATAAGAAAAAATATAACTTTGGTATGGATCTTAGTTCTGAAACACCCTGTACATTTCAAAATAATTTTAAATTGTGCACATTCCCTCCCCGCATATACCCATAAAATATTTTGTTTCTACATCTTTCCGTTTTCGTATAATCAACCGAGGCGAATGAGGAAAGTGCCACCCTGTATGTATCCAGCATCATTAAACTTCGTGCTCCGCGATATTTCATTAAAACTATAACGAAATCTTCGACAAACTCACGTTAAAATTTCGGCATTTTTAACAGGCACTCTGTCCATTACGATTTTCCGAAACATCCACAAAGCGACGCAGACACAGTTTTAAATAATTAAGAGCAATTTTTGGAAAAGCTTTTGCGCCGCCATAGAGCCAATTTCGAAAATTTCAATCGTTTTAGGGATCTAAACTCGCCTAAATCCTCCCTCTCTTAATTAGGGTTGAAAATGTGACCAGTTAGGCCGACAGCCACAATCGGAATATTTAATAAGTAAGGTAATAATAATAAAGCGGTGCCGCCTTTAAGGTCATTAGAGAGATTAAAGGGGGTTGATACGTCCCTGTAGCACGATGGCAAAGTGCTTGAATCCAGTTGTGGAGATGTTATGTCTCGAGTAAATTCTTTCATTTTAAAAAAATATACAGGGTTGTTTATCACATACGACACGGAGTATTGTAGTTAAACCATTAGATTTTTGGAAATTGTAAATTTTGGGTTCATTGAAGGATTATTACAGCTACAATTTAAAAATAGTTTTTCAAGATACAGAGTGTCCCAAATAAATAAAAAATATCAAAGTTGTATTTTTTTAAATGGAACACCCCGTATATTATTACATTTTTAGTTTCTACGATTAAAATAACGATAAGTTTGATTAAAGTTTACGGCATTTAATCTTACCGCTTTTGAAATATTTAGGTTTTTGTCAAAATACAGTAATAAATTTTAATGCTTCATTTCTCTAGGCGTACTTAAGTCTAATAACTTGTCTATTTTAAATGGAACATCCTGTATATTTTATGAGAATCAGATGCATAATTTAATTGTCTAACAAATTGAAGTATATCATTTTTTACCTATTTCTTCAAGTTTTCGTAGAAAATGGATTTTCTTATATTTTAGACCTCATTTATCAATATACCTACCTATGGAATATTGACATTTTAGATTATTTTTAAAGATAAAAGGAACAGATATTAATGTTGTCGATATATTTCGTTTATTTCTTTAAAAATATAAAAACTGTTTAAATATTTGTTAGAGGACCAATTAAAATGATTTCAGTATTCAAACTACATTAATTGACTGTTTGCGTTGTTAAATAATAATTATTGCTCCATATACTGAAAAACTGAATTATGTATGTGTATTAGACAGTGTGGTAAAAAGTAATACCTTAAAAATTCTATTTCATTTGGTACTTATTTATAACGCTTGTGTTGTTATAAATACTTATTTATAACAACAGAGACGTTCATTTTTATATATTATTATATTGATTTCTGATTAAAATTCACATTTATTTAGAATAATTTGTTAACTAACACAATTAAGTATGTAATTAATTAATATTTGAGCGGAAATAATGGTGGTATCTTTAATTAATTGTATACTCTTTTATAAAGATTTAAATAGTTTTTTTTTTGTATAGAAATAGGCTAGTAATATTATCGTTTTTAGCACTTGTACATTTTGTACATTAATTGCTTTAAAAACAATTTAAAATGTCAATATTCCATGGGTATAAATGAAGTCTAAATTATGAGAAAATGTATTTTCTACAAAAACTTGAAGGGATAGGTAAAAAGTGGTATAATGCAATTTGATAGACAATTAAATTATGCATTTGATTCTCCTAAAATATACAGGGTGTTCCATTTAATTAAACAAGTTATTGCCGTTTAAATCTAAAAATTATTTAAAACAATTTTTTAGACACTCAGTATGAGGTACTATTAGTTTTATTATTGCAACACAATAACTGATCAATAAGTAAACTTCAGTAAATATTTAGTATTAAAAACTTTGACACCCTTGGAAAAATAAAGCCTTAAAATTTTTACTGCAATTTTACAAAATTGAAAATATTTCAAAAAAGCTGTACTTAAACTGCCGTTAAACGGTAGCTTACTAAAATGCCGTTAATAGGTATGACGTCGTTGATGTGACGCACTTGACGGGCTTTATGAAATAGAGGAATTTTATAAGGACTAAACAACGCTATCCACCCCACCAAATAACCAACTTAACCAACGCAACTAACCTCGACACTGGTAAAAAAATATAAAAAACAAATATAAATTAGTAAAAATCAACCAACCCCACCAAATAACGAACTAACCAATGAAATAATACCCTCCAAATAACCACGCTAACCAACCCGCCAAAAAACAAAAAAGAGTGAAACCAATGCAATAAGATCACGCTATAAACAAAAAAAAATATAAAAAGTCTTGGTCGGCGTGAGATTTGAACCACGGACCATGCGCTCACAAAGCGGTAGCCTCAGCCACAGAGCCACACGTGCTCTTGCAAAATGATTATAGGTAGGCATTACTTTCCGCCGACATGAACGACGTCACAATATCTATTAACGGCATTTTAGTAGGCTACCGTTTAACGGCTGTTTAAGTACATCGTTTCAAAAACGGTAAGGTTTAAGTATAATAAACATTAATCAAATTTACCTTTATTTTAATCGTAGAAACTAAAAATGTAATAATATACAGGGTGTTCCATTTAAAAAATACAACTTTGATATTTTTTATTTATTTGGGACAGTCTGTATCTTGTAAAAATATTTTTAAATTGTAGCTCTAATAGTCCTTCAACGAACCCAAGACTCATAATTTGTAAAACCCTAATCGTTTAGCTACAATGCTCCGTATCGTATGTAGTGACAATCCTGTATAATATAGAGAATTTTTATAGTAGATTTAGAATCGAAAAGAAAAACATGAAACTAATTTCTATACTTGAAAACAATTAAATTAAATTAGTATAGAGGGTGATGGGGGGGGGGTTCTAGAGGAGAAGGGAACCACGAGCCGGAAGTGATAAGCAGGTAGAAACATGTAAAATAAGCTAATAACCAAGGATAAACAGGTTTTTAGGAAAAACAACCGCTTTAAAACAGAAATACAGGTTGTCCCAATATTCCGTGGATATAAAACTACTACGTATTTTTGGAATCAAAATAATAATAATCTTGTTGGCGTTAAATATGGAATTTTATGTTAGTACCACAAATTATATTAGACAATAAGCTATATAAAAAGCTATACAAAGGTGCTTCGTTTATCCGCTAGAGGGCATCAAACTCCAAAAAAAAACTTTTAACATTTTAAAAACCGTTATTCCAATTTGAATGAGATTTTGAGTGACTATGTTTTGCTATAAGCGCTTTAACATTTGACTTTCACAAAAATTAAGAAAAAATACGGGAAGGTTTAAAACTACTCCCACCACTACGTAAATTTTAGTGTAAATATTTTCCAACTCCACCGAAGACAGATTTTCTTTTCGTAAAATGGTCCTTCTAGTATTTGCTACATTTTTTGTCTCTTGTAAAAAAAACGCCACATCGCATAGTTTTTGAGAAAAAACCATTTGGAGAATTTATTTTTCAAGTATATTTCTTTGAAAAATAAACAAGATTTTCTGAAAATAAATTAATAATATAAGAAGGAATAAGTAACGTATGTTAATACGGAAATGTAAATTTTTAGTTTAGGCTGGTTTAGGTTCTTTTTTCGCAATGTATTGATAATATCAAAGAAACAGAATGACTAACTAAGTTGACGATTTCAAAGATAAACAGATAAAATCTGAAAATCTGACAACGGCGAATTTTATTTATTCTAACCTATGATTTTAGGACGCTAATCAGCTGTGCTAATCAGGCTTATACATAAACAAATCTTGTTAGTTGTTTTCTTGCATTTGTGCCTTTTTAAAGTGTGTTTTCAGAGTTTTTCGATATATTATCGTTTTGAGAGTTTTTAAGGTTTAATTTTAGTATCGTTTTTGTTGCGTACTAATTTGTAATTATTGTTAAATTTGAATACTGAACAGGACACGAGTAGCAGGAAAAGACGAGATGGTGGCAATGTGTGTGCTTATAAAGACTGCAAAAATAGATCTTATTCTTCGACAAACATAATATTTCACTCTTTTCCAAAGGATCCTGAAAAGTATTTTTATAGAAATATACTATATAAACTAAAAATATAAATGTTATTAAACTAAATGTAATCCAAAGATCGAAGACATGGTTAGAAGCTTGTAATATAATTTTACAAAAAAAATTGAGCAACCCTATTTTTTTGTACATAAACTCCACATTGTGATGTTACACTTGTTCAAGTCCATATGTAAAAAAAATACACGTAAATAATTAAATAAAACATTTCTTACAAATCGACTTGGTCACTTTATCTTGTTTACCAACGATATACAAAATATTGCTTTTATTATCTTTATTCCCCGACAAATATGTTTCTAATTATAATTTATTTTATATAATATATAGAAAACTCATTTTTTTTCGTTTCTATTTATTTCTTTACCCAAACAGTATAACTATTTATAAGCTATACAGATAAGTTTTAATAACAGTCTATTTCAAATTTCCCGCGAAAAAATTACGAAAATTTAAAGGGACAAGCGAGACGAGGTCACTCTCCCCACCACTCAAACATGAAAGGTACCGCGCGAACTGTCGTCTCTTGTCTTATCTACTCTTTGCCCGAACGTTAATTAATTTAAAATTTATTAGTTTTTTTAAGCTTTTTATATAGCTTATTGTCTAATATAATTTGTGGTACTAACATAAAATTCCATATTTAATGCCAACAAGATTATTAGAGCATAATAGATTTTATGCTTTTCCATATGCGTAATGCGACTAAAAATATTTTTGGAAGTGATTTTTGGAAAAATATTTTTTTCTTGGAAAAGTATGCACGGTGGCGTTTTTTTACAAGAGACAAACAGTGTAGTAAATACCAGAGAGATCATTTTACGAAAAGAAAATCGGCCGACGGTGGAGTTATAGAGGAAAATATTTATACCAAAATTTATACAGGGGTGGGAGTGGTTTTCACCTTTCCCGTACTTTTTCTGGATTTTTGTGAAAGTCAAATGTTAGAGTACTTAGCAAAATACAGAGTCCCAAAATATCATTCAAATCGGAATAACGATCCTTAAAATATCCGAAAAAACGTGTTTATATTTTTAAAGTTTAACGTCCTCTAGCGGACAAACGAAGCACTTTTGTATAGAGGTAAATTGTGTCCAATGAACTTATTTTGATTCTATAAATACTTAGTAGTTCCTTATCCACGGAATATTGGGACACCCTGTATAATTCTTGAAAAAGTAATATCAACTGAAACAGTAATTATCACTTACATTTATAAAATGATACAAAAAATTTCCGCAGAATTTTTCCAAATCAGACCTTTATAAGAACAGGGATAAAATTTGCATAAAACAATTATCTTGAAGGTCACAAAAACTAAAAACTTTCAAGTTTTAGTTAAAAAAAGAAAAGTATTTAAATTAAAAACATCCCTTATCTCTTGACAAAATATTTAAACGAATAAAATCTCATTTTTAATTAAAATACTCTCTTTTCGGCTTAGGAAAATTATCTCTTCACTTCATCTCACGGCATCCCGAAATAATGTCACGTCACTTTTTACATCCCCCTCCACCCCCCATCCCATCCCCAGTCAAGTTGAGTTTATAAGAAAACTTCTTCTTCCTCATCCAGAAGGGAAAATGGGAAAAAAAAGTAAAAAAATGTCCACGAGAGATAAAAATAACGTAAAGTAACTCGAGCCGCCTAGTTTTAAATTCTTTAAAAGCCTGGAAATGTCGCCCCTTGTCACCTCTGCACCGCCCCCTTCAGTCATCCGACACTTTAATAGTTTATTTCTTAATTGGATATCGCGCGAGACGCGGCGAGACGCTCAGCATCGATCAGCCATAAAGCACAGACAGTGGTCGAAAATTGGCAAAAAAAACCGTTTTTTTTTCGAACGTCACAGAAATATTAATTTTTCTTTGGATTAGTGGATTATTTTTTAAAATTAAGTTAAATAACTGGACACCACGGCACTTCATAGAACCATTTCCAGTGACTTAATCAACATAAAAACATGGTGCGATTCTAATTATCTGTGTCTCAACGTCTCTAAAACTAAAGTCTTATCATATAAAAGTACGTTGCTACCTTTTCAACTTGATAATACCACCATTGACGTCGTTGATTCTGTGAAATTTTTTTCAAACGGCACAAAAGTATTAATTTTTGCAAAGTGATAGTCACAAAGGGCATAGAAAGCATAAAAGTAAAGCACAAAAGTACAAAAATATATTATTAAACACATATTAAAAGTCAAATTCAACGAGTGTACCCATTGTTGCTCGATATATAGTTACTTTCAAGGTACAAGTAGTAATCTTACTACTAAGGGGATAATAAATAACTTTTTTTTCAAACGTCACAAAAGTATAAATTTTTGCGACGCGATGACAATATAAAAAAGTCATTTTAAATCTTAAGGCCTAGGCATAAGCTGACATAAAGTGTCAAATTCAACGAGCGT